>NC_090442.1:232459273-232783899 GCF_031143425.1 Pleurodeles waltl
CCAGTTTAGAAATTTAATCAGTATTTATGTGAGTAAAACAAGACCAAAATGACAAAGATCCAATATACACAAGCAAAGATAAACATTTTCAAAGATAAAATCTTAGTGAAGCGCTTAGAAACACAATAGCTCTAACTGGGGCTATATACAGTCTTGACGGAGTCGTTCCCCACAGTCTGACGCCACTTGCGAGGGAGTGCGGCTGGTCATGCCCAGTACCTTGGAAAACGATGAGGAAACAAAGACGTTGCACGTAGTTGGTGAGGTGAGGCATCACTGCAGTGGGTGCAGCATTGGTTCCTTACTACTACTAGGGAGTTGAGGTGTCAGTTCCTTACTACTAGGCACAGGAGGTGTGGCATTGGTTCCTTACAGTTGCAGGGGAGGTGATGCGGTGTCAGTGGCAAGACGTCAGTTTCTTACGATCCGGCGGGGTCAATGAATCCAGCAGGTCAAGACACGCATCAAATTTGTGGTGTCGCAATCACACCACGTGGCCGTAGGTGATGCGGCAGAGTCGGGTATCATGGATGTCGTGACACAGGTACTTGGCACTCACGCTGTGGCATGATTTCAGAGGCACTGCAGTGGTGTCGGGTCTGCAGTGTTGTTTATGGTCATTGCACTCAGCAGGGACCATGGCTCCGGGACAAGCAGCGACGCAGTCGGTAAGCAGTGCTGGGTCTGAAGTCGTTCTGGTAGTTGATGTGCTCATTTTCTTGGTTACACCTGAACTCACTCCCAAGGGCCCAGGAACTGGATTTGACACCACTTGGCGTGTCATGACTCTCAGCAAGAGAGCCCAGGTGCTGGGAGATGAAGTCTTTGATGCCCCTGAGACTTCTAACAGGAGGCAAGCTCATTCCAAGCCCTTGGAGACCCTTTTGAAGCAGGATGTAGAAAGCAAAGTCCAGTCCTTTCACTCCAAACACAGAAGCAGCAGGCCAGCAGAGCAAAGCAACAGACAGAATGGTAGTCTCTCCTACAGCATCCCAGAAGGATTCTGAAGTTGTGATCTCAGAGGCCCAATAAGTATACTCATTTCTGCCTTTGGTGCACAAGACTCTGCCTTTCCTGCCCTGGCCCCAGACATACTCCAGGGTGTTGAAGACTGCTTTGTGTAAGGACAGGCACAGTCCCATTCAGGTGTAAGTGTCAGCCTTTCCCACCACTCTAGCCCAGGAAGACACATCAGGCTATGCAATGCACACCTCAACTCCCTTTGTGTGACTGCCTCGAGTGAATTCACAAACAGCCCAACTGTCATCTTGACCCAGACATGTATTCCAAAGACAGGCAGAGTCCCAGAATGGTTAAGCAAGGAAATGCCCACTTTCTAAAAGTAGATAATATAACAAAAGGATTTTTGGTGCCTGCATGTGAAGAATATGAATTAACTCCCACAACAGTGGTTGTACCATCAAGAACTTTCTGTAAGTTCATAAATAATATATCACATTTATTGGAAACTTAAATTTCACAACTTAAAGTAATCAAGGTGCTCCTGTAAAACGGCGCCGTGTAAGTGAATTATGTGTCAGTATAAGTGCAACAGTGCTATTTAGATAAAAACTAAAACCAAACTGTGGTTAAAAACTTGAGGTCTCTGATGAACACCTCTTACACTAGGAAGGTCATTACGCGTTTGGCGAATGGAAAATCCTTCCGCCAAACTCCTGACATGGTGGCCGTCAACTACGCAGTGACCTTCCCACTGGAGTTATTATGGGTTTCATCATAGGTCAGCGGGCAGAAACCTATGTTTCTGCCCGCTGGGCTAGCGGGAAACAAGATACAGCATTGTCTCCGGCTCATAATCGTGCTGGCGGCAATGCTCTCATCCACATGGTGCACTAGCATCCTCGCAATGTTCACTGTCTGCAAAGGAGGCAGTGAACATTGAGAATGTGCTGGGTAGGGAAACCCCTGCACTGCCCATGCCAAGTGCAAGGGGCCCCCTGAGGCCCTCTGCACCTGATCTCCGCCAGCCTTTTCATGGCAGTGTTCCTGCCATGAAAAGGCTGACGGAGAACGAGGTCGTAATCCCAAGGGCAGCGCTCACCTGGCAGATTAGGATCTCCACCACCTGCAGACCGCCGGGATCCAAGATCCAGGCAGAGCTGGCGGTCCTACCACCAAGGTTGTAATGTGGCGGTCTGACCGCTGCATTGGCGGTGGTCCAGACCGCCACCGAAAGTGTGGTGGTCAATAGACGGCCACACTAGTAATGACCCACTAGGTTTTGTGAGCCTACTTAATTGTTTCAAAAATCAATCCACATTTCAAATTTAATGTCAAGGTTTCAACCCCAAAACAATGAAATTATTTCAGGTGGGTCAACATCAGGACAGAATACTGAAATAGGTGTAGTGGATCCTATTTAGTTTTTTGATGGGAATCGAGTTTAGCTTAGCCTTTGTCTTGCAGGCCTGTGCCCCCGTCACCTAGTGATTTTGAACCTACTTAGCTTGCTCTGTTTTACCACAATTATTTAATTATTTCTTCCAAGATAGCTGCCATGTTTATAGATAGGAAGATGTTTTAGTTTCACGTTATCAGTGCCACTCTGTAAAGGTGTCACTATCAGCGTCAAAGATAAATGAGATATGTAGGTATTCACATCATGTACTTTCACACTTTTGTGTGACAGTAACATAATGTACCTTTTCAGGGAATTGTTCATATAATTGACGCCCCATACCTTCTTATCTACTGTTTGGGAACATACCTGCGTCAGGGGTCCTTCAAGATCTGTATAAATACATCTTACTCAGACAAGATAATCAGAGGGATTCCTACCAGATGCCATTGGCGCTATCTATGCTACACGTCGCCATCATGCTGACCCAGTCTTCATGTCACCACGGAGTCTGATCTAGAGACCTCATTCCAAGGTAACAAGGGTTGGGGGGCTCTTCTTATGGACATGGTACTGGCAGATTAGGTTTATCACACCTAGCTCTCTTTAGGTTAGAGATTAGATTCATCATGTTAGGATATTAGGGTTCATTTCACATCTATTTCGCATCTTATGTTATTGCAAGATGATGGGGGTCTTTGTATTTATGACTCTCACATTTACAATTCTGTTTCTTGCATTGTTCATTATCCTAATCATTGCAGCCCATGCAATTTACAGTAGATTGCAGTCTTGTTAATAAAACCTATTGAAAACTTTACTGCATCTCTTTCATTGCCTGTGTGTGATGGAGACATGTTGCTAATGTGAGAAAAGAGTAATCTCCGTTTAACCACGACTCCCCTGGGATGTCGCACTCTTGAGTCCATGCGTGAAGGATGCCAAAAATCACCTTTTATTGTTTGGGTTTTTGGTGAGGTACTGCTTGTGAGCCGGGAGGGTCGACAGTTGCAACTTGTTGTATGATTGGCCTAGTTGCCTACAAACAAAAGTGCTGTCATCCCTAAACCAGCAGTCTTGCCTAGAACAAGAGTCAAACTACGACATAGGAAGCACCTAAAATACAATACAGAAAGCACGTATCAGTACTTTGCCTTTCATCTGGACAGCATCTATTAATTCAACAGGACAACATATTATATAGTTATATTAGATCCATCTTTGACATGTAGTCAGTACTTCCTTATGTGACAACTAATCAACCACTTAATAGTAAAAATTAAGTTTACCTACTTAATTTGGAAACTAAACCATTTTGAAGAGGTACTCACCCCTCCTTGATATCAATCAGACACATCATAGTCGTGTTAACAGTAAAACATTGCCTATCGGCCATCCATTTCACGTAGCCTTGGTGTGCTATCAATAGTACCTCTCTTTAACATCACCATCTAACGAGAAATTATATATTCATAGTTACTTATCTTATAGTTATTTCTAAATCCAGGCCACTTATTAGGATTAAAAATAAACATGAACATTGCTCTATAGTTACCTAATGGCTTGTGGAAAGTCATAAATCGTTCCATGAAAAGTAGCCAATTGTTTAAGGTCCTTTTAAAATGTGACAGCAGGGTCCTATATCAGAGTAGACATAGGATCAAGGATCCGTGGTCCTGATTTAATCAGGATAAATGTTCCAGTTCTAGGAAGAAAGTAAAGAAAGTATGGCAGCCCGCCACGAAATCCCTGGTGGTAAGGATACTGGTGACAGGAATACTCATTCCTATCACCAAAACAGGAATTCCCACCCTCCATGTAGGAGCTCCCCCACCCTGACCCCATCAGAAGCCCACCACCCACACGAAGCAGCAACAACCCCTGCGATCCCCGTTCTGTATCCCTTCACCCCCGATCCCCGTTCTGTACCCCCACCCCCGATCCCTGTTCTGAACACCCCACCCCATCCATCCACTCATTCACACACACATGCACACATGGCCACAACACCCCCCCCCCCACCTCCGCATACACACATTCACACAAGCACACAGACACACACCACTCCACCCCTCAATTCACTCACACACCCCCATTCTTGCACACAACACTCAAACCCCCATCCCCTATCGTCGATCACCTTACCTGGTGGTCACAGTGGTCGTCCGGAAGGGAACGGGGTCCATGGCGATTGCTACCCCGCCAGCGCCCCACCAACACAACACCGCCACGCCATCTACAATGTTGTAATACGGCAGGCGGTGTTGTGGTGACGTGGTGGTGGTGACAGAGAAAGCTCTAGTAGACCACCAGCCATAATGTGGCGGTCATGTGGCAGGCATGACTTTGGCGGTCTAAGAAATAGACCGCCAAAGTCATAATGAGGGCCTAAGTCTTTTACTTGGGCCAAAAAGACAGTATAGGAAAACAGTGGTAATGTGCAACGTATGCCAAAGAGACTGTTCCAGGGGTATTTAAAAATAGAATTCATTTGTGGCATCAGGAATGATGAAGCATTTGTATGAGGCACATCATGCGATTGAATGCAGTAAAGCAGAAATGGGAGGGAGAGTTGGTGCCTTCTACTCTATTCCAATAGATAAACCCTCTGTTGAATCAAAGGAAGTCCGATTTCATGAAATGAAGGGCACGGAAACTATTCCCATAGTTGTCCTTGACGGAGGAATTATGGAAATTATATTTTGTTTGGTTGGAGAAAAATATTTAATTGGTAATAGCGCTTGGCACTCCATCCTTATTGCCAGTAGAATAAAACTACCTATGGACAATTATGAAAAATTATATAGTGATTGATCATAACTGAATAAATTCAGGTTTGAATTCTATTCGTTGACCCTTTAGAATAATGCCCCCTTCAGGTTTGGCTGTATTTAATACCGACTAAGGTTTCATTGAGGGAGTAAAAATTCCATGTGATGGTCCTTATCATATGTTTGTGACAGCTAATAGTCAACGTATGGCCAGGTCAATTATTGAAGATATTTTTAGCCAAACGACCTCTTATACAAGGTCCCATCATGATCTGTGGTATTACATGGACACAAGTTGTATGTGGTGTATCTAGGTTCATCCCCATCAAATTGTAATAAACAGACAGAGCCCTTCAGTTGGCAATGCAACCCTTATTGGAATATTATACTCACAATTAAGCAAAAAATACATAAAAGCCATATTTTGTTAGTTCCCTCTGAAAGACAAGGAATAACATGTGTATTAAATTGTCATAAATAGGCTAACATGGCCCTGAGTAAAGGTATTTATCTGTTCATCCCTTATATTTCTTTTGATAAAGTCAATAACAGTGGTAATTGTAGCCATATCTAAAACAAAAACCCCTCTTGTAAGCAAAGGTGATAGAGTCCATGATCCTGTTATGTAGCAGAAGCTTGTCTCCAGTCCTCCAATGTGTTCAAGCCTCATGAAATTGTGTTGCACTCGTGCATCCAAAAGAGCTCCCTCCTGGATAAAATAATGTCAATGTTACCTCCTCTTGGTCCCATCCTGACATGTTCATTCACTTGCCATTTTATGTTGTCATTGTTGTGCTGTAGGATCTAGTAATGTTACACGAGAGGTACTCCAATAGTACCACATTTGATCCTGCTTCTATGTTGAAGAATTGTACAATTCACTTTTTGTGTGTTTTTTCCTACAAACAACAATTGCCATGGAACCATATCACATAAACATCTTTCGTATTGCAATTTGTGAATAATTTAACTACGTTCACTATGTTATCATGAATGAAGTCATTGGTGTTAAAACTAAACTTACACGCTAAACACTTCCCACACTTATAGTGTCCAACCACTTCCGGGGGTCCCCACAAAGCATTTAGAGTGGTTTTAGGTGGTTCTGGTAATTTGGCTCTCACTAAGGCATCCCTCAAATTCCTCCCTCTCCCGAGTTAGAATAACAATAGCTCTTTATTGGTTAGATGATCATCTAATAATTCCCAATGTCGTTCTATGATCTTTCTTATTTCATTGCTCGCAGAGTTAAAAGTGGTCACACAAACCAATCTGTCCATCTATTCTTTTCTTTGATTCAGTTGCAATAGAAATTCCCTATGATTATATCATGCTATTTTTCTAGCTCTTTTACCAGTATTTTGGGGTGCCCTCTTTCTACAAGCCTATTCATTAATATTTCTAATTCCCTTAAGTGATCAACCATCTTGGTGTAATTTCTGCAAATGTGTAAAAACTGATCAAATGGTAGATTACCTTATAAACTTCTAGGATGATTGTTGTTGTAATGTAACAAGGTGTTTCTCTCTGTAGGCTTCCTTTAAAGGGACACATAAATCTTAACAACCTCAGTCCCCTCCCTCAAATCTAGGAAAGGGATACTTGCTTTGCCGTATTTAATTGTAAATTTATTATCTGTGGATCTCATATTGAGCCATGCCTGGAAGGAACGTAGTTCAGAGGCTGTACCACTCCAAATGAAAAAAAAAGTCATATATATAGCGTGACCATTTTCTTATCTGTTCTCCAAACGGATTATCAGGAGAAAAGATATGTTGTGCTTCAAAGTCAGCCATATAGAGATTAGCTAAATCCGGTGCAAAGCTTGCTCCCATCGCTACTCCCTTGATTTGGTAAAATCATTCTCAAATTGAAAATAATTTTTAGTCATTGCAATTGTCATCATTTTCACTATGAACCAGGTGGGTACCTATTTGGGTTGCATACAGGATCCCAGTATTTCCGCTACCACTCGTAGTGCTTCTGTCTGTGGTATACTCGTATATAGGACTGAATGTCCATGGTAACCAGTAGGTCAGTTGATTCATCAAATGTCATACTTTCAAAGTCTGTTATAAATTGCATGCTGTCTCTGATATAAGATCTAGTTGTAGGCACAAATGGTTTTAGAAAAAAAATCAACGTATTGGCATAATGGTTCCAAAATGGAGCCGGATCCAGATACACTAGGGCCACCCGGGGGGTTGTCTAATCTTTTATATACCTTAGATAAGGTATTATATTACTGGCATCCTTGGATAGTCCCTGTTGAAGAATCAATATTAACTCTTGCTGATGCAACCTTGGTCTAGCCCTTGCTTTATAAGTTCAGCTATCTCCTTTTTAAGGGTTCCAGTGGGATCTCCTTTTATTCCCTTATAACACATCTCATCATTTAGTGGATTAAGGATCTCTTGTTGGTAGTCTGAAATATCTTGAATCACTATACCCCCACCTTTGTCTGCTGCTTTTATTACAATCTCTGTTATTTTTTAGCTATTTTATGGCCATGCTTTCATTATAAGTGAGATTGTATTTGATATATTTTCTTTGTTTGCTTACACTGTTTATGTCTTTCAGAACCACTTTTTCAAAGGACCGGGTTTGGCAACATGTGGGAGAAGGTAACCTTAATCCCATTATATCAAGATTGGTACGTTGGATGTTTCAGGGGTCAGCCTGTGTCTTGACATTGAATAACAGGACCACATTAATATTGGTAGAGTCAGAGGAGTCTGGGGGCCGCCCTCCCCTCGACCCTTTGCGAAAAAAGTGGTGAGGTCCGTTGGGCTGCCTAATCCTCCTTCAGTCCCTCCTGTACTCTGACCTGGTAATTCACTGTCTGAGCTGTCAGAGACTGAAGTGTCTGACAAGGTGATGTATTTCTTGTAACCCCCTAGTCCCTTATTCACATATTTGCCTGCGTCATCCTGTTTATAATAGTCTTCTTCTATGTATGGCTATGTCAAATTGTTATTGTACTTGGCCAGATCTTTCGCTACCTTATCCAGTTTTTTTTAATGCAAATTCAGCTGAGGTTTTCTTTCGAGGGCTTGTAATGCCTCCTTGCCATTTGTCAGTGCAGTGTCATCCAGCATTTCCTGTGCGAGTTCCTCAATCTCTTTTTCTAATTTAGTTATATGTTCCAATGCAGTGTTGATACCCCAAACCATCCAGTGTCATGAACACTGGTTGGCGACATATCTGAAGTTCTTCCTATATTTGGGATCCGCAATGAATATTGCTGACTCATTCCTTACTTGTAAACCCACCAGAATCACATTGGATCATAGATGTTCTTTCATCAAGTGCCCATGTAACTGGGTTTTCACTAACTCTTGTTAGGCATCAACAAACTTTGTAGGGGTCCTACTTATAAAGGACAGATCTTTTAAAAGCCTATCAATATAATCCTCTGTGTATGATAATGTGTCTTTATCAGACATATTATGTGAAGATCCCAAAAGTCTAAATTAAGTTCTCAAATCCCAACAACCTTCAGATAAAACCCTCTCAGTCCTGCAACTGCCAAGATATTGTCTTGAAAAAATGGGGCAACCCAGTAATGTGGGACCTGGTTAAGTGAATAATATAACAGAAAGATGTTTGGTACCTCTGGGGGAAGAATATGAAGTAACTTCCACGACAGTGGTTGTACCATAAAGAACTTTCTGTACCGATGAAGTTCGTAAATAATATATCACATTTATTGGAAACTTAAATTCCACAATTTAAAGTAAAGTAATCAAGGTGCTCCTGTATGACAGCGCAGTGTAAGTGAATCATGTGTTAGTATAAGTGCTACTGTGCTATTTACATAAAAACTAAAACCAAACCGTGGTTAAAAGCTTGAGGTCTCTGATGAACTCCTCTAACAAATGGTGTTGTGAGTCTACAGGTTTTTCTTTTAAACTCAATCCGCATTTCAAATTTAATGTCGGCGTTTCAAACCCAAAACCACAAAATTAATTCAGGCGGGTCATCAGTAGGACAGAATATTGAAATAGGAAGCACCTAAAATACAATACAGAAAGCATGTATCCGTACTTTGCCTTCCCTCTATCAGGACATGCAAAACACACCTGTACATTTGCTCCCTTTGAATACACTTCACCCTGGCCAGGGTGCTGCCTAGGGCCTACCTTAGTGACTTAGATGTAGTGAAAGGGAAAAGTTTGGGCCTGGCAAGTGGGTAAACTTGCCAGGTCGAACTGGCAGTTTCAAACTGCCCACACAGACTCTGCAGTGGCAGGTCTGAGACATATTTACTGGGCTACTCATGTGAGTGGCACAATCAGTGCTGCAGGCCCACTTGTAGCATTTGAATGAATGAATAATGAATGAATGAGTAACAATTTATTGTACAGATAATAAAATCCAATACTTCAAAAAGCAAAAAAAGCAATCGAGAATAAATACCCTCAGAGACTAAATTCATGCTAAAAACACACCATAAAGTCATGCACAGACCACTAGAAGTAAACCCCAAAATATGTCTTCTGGTAATTATGAAGGTATGGGCACAAGGGCTACAGGTCGCCTGATGGCACTGGGTCGTCTCTTGACAAAAAGAGACATAGCATGACGCTGGGTCTTAGACAGACCCACTTAGCTCACTGAGTGAAAAAAGCATGGACTAATGGGACAGTAATGAGATCATCATATACTTATCAAGGTGTTGCCCCACCAAATATCGGAATATATGGGGTCGATGGAGGGAACGTCTTAACAGAATTATACATTCGCACATACAATATGACTGTATAAACTGAACCTTACTATATTATGACACAACTCACTATTTGCTCTATATACATGTGTATTTGAACTGATATTTGCATCTCATGGTGTAAAAATATAAATCCTTCATATGAACAAGAGGACCTTTCGAAAGTCACAACTATAGAAATCACTACTCAGTCTTAACAGGGTATAATGAACAACACCTTCAAACTTGGAAGAAAACCAGAGGTAGACTGGCGAATGTGGGCAGAACCTTTGATAGAAAAGAGGTGCAAGTGTGCAGGACCAGTTTGTCCAACTATAATACAGTAAATGGCCTTTGGCTTGAGTGGGCCTGCAACTCTCCCATCCTACAGACTACAATAATCGCCACCAAAAAGCCTTGAGGGTTAAAAAGTGAATAACTCTGTGCCGGTTCAAATGGCAGAATCAAATGTATGTCCCTCTGTGGAACAACAAAAGCTGTGAGCAGAAACATACTGCAAACCGACCGTTCAATAAAAAATGCCAGTGGCGATCTAAACAAAGCAGGGTGGTCAGGGAGACAAGAATATGAACATAGCCATGTGCCATTTTATTGTACACAAGAGAAAGTGCAAGAGTTCAGCGAGAGAAGGCACAAGGCTCAAAAGATGTGATAGACGAGCCGCAAAAGGGTTCTCACCTACAGCCTTGCACAAGGAGACACATCTGTCTCAGCACTCAACATAGACTGGTCAAGTAGCAAGAATGTTATTGGTTATCCTTAAAGGGAGGCTGAAAGCTTGTAATTGACACCTATTTATTCTCCACACATACACACGAGGTGTCAAAAGATTGGGGTGGAGGACTCGATCATCTTGCTGCAAGATTTTCAGCTTGCCTCAAAGATAGATCTACTGTGTCCGGGAGAAGAAGGGAAAGCCAAATAGTAAGAGCCTCATTTACAAGAACTGATGCATCATTGCATTGTGGCAGCAATGCGTCAAAATGACTTGCGCTTTGCTATGTCAAAATTTAACGCCATTGGTGCTATGTATTAACGGTATGGCGCACCATGGCATAAAGTCCAAGCTATGTCAAAAAAGTTGATGCATCTGTGAGCGTGATGTCACAGCGGTAACTGATGCATCAGGAGTAAAAGTGACATAAGGCAGGTTTTATGTACGTAGAGCGACGCAAACTACCTTGGCGTCACTTTTCAGTGCATGATGCATCCAAAAACTATAAAAAATGACGCTTCTGGTAAGAAAAGGCACACTCCACTGAAGGCAGCCATGGAGCAGAAGCCAGGACAACAACCCCAGCACCAGCCAGGGTGTCCGGACAGGCTCCCATGGGAAGAGGAACAGGACGTGCAATTTCAGTCAGGAGGAGAATGACATCTTTATCACTGAGGTGACAGAGCACCAACATCTGCTCTTTGCCACCTCTAAATTGACTCTGTGGAAGAAAGAGGCCATTTGGCAGTCCATAGTGAAGAAGATCAACTGCGTGGGACAAGTGAAGAGGACAGTTACCGACTGTAAAAAAAAAAGGCTGGCATGACTATAAGCATCAGACAAAGGAGATACTGGCCAACAACCTGAAGGCAGTCATGCAGATTGGAGGAGGAAGCCCAGCACCCCAAGAGGAGCTGGATGCCTTGGAGGAGCGGTTGGCAGCTGTCATCCCTGTCAGGAATTCCCAAGGTGCCTCCTGCGTTATCTGTCAGCATCCCCAGGGATTAGGGTTAAATTATATCTCTGTTATTGGTTAAACCTTCATGTTTCCAAGTAAACATAATGTGCTGTGTTACACAATTGGTTTTATTAAGGCTTGTTTTACCAATGCTTGTTTGCTAATGTGAGCAGGTGTAGACATGTGCTTCTAATTGGGTGTGGTGTGGACATGTGCTTCTAATTGGGTGAGGTGACTCATCCACATGTGGAAACTCAACTGCTTTTCTGATTGGCTATAAATAGCAGAGTGAAGCATGCCTCCCTGCTTGGCTTTGTTTTGCTTCCTGATCTCAGCATCTGATTTGGCAGTCCAGCCCCTGCTGTCATCCTCGTATTCAGGACTTTTGAGGCAATTATTTTCTTTGTTCCCGTACCAGCTGACACCAGGCATTCCTCCAGCACTCCGGAAAAGACTGCAGCTAAGTGACTAGTATTCTCCACAGAGTTTGTTCTTTGAGCGCCGCGCTTTCCTAGAACAGCTGGTGTATTTCAGACCTCGTATTTTGGCAGAGTGCTTATCTTGAAGAGACAGATGCATTTCTGAACATTCTACATTATTATTGTAGTTACTTGCATAATGTGCTTCAGGAAATCTGCTTGAGATCAAGTAGTACAAAAAGTGACTTTGCAATTTTAAAAGAGCATATCCGTGACTTTTCTTTCTCTAATAGCACAACTCTTGGATTTAAATTGTGTCATTCATGCCTGTGTTTCAGGTTTGGGGAATTTACTTTTGAAGGGTTTTTCACACACACCTTAAAACCAAATCAAACTGTGCCACCCTAACTGTTTAAACCCAGAGTGGACATTTGTATTTCTTGGACTGTTTTTGTTCCTTTTAGTTTAACCCTATGCATGCAGGAAAGTTATATGTGATATAATTAATGCCCTTGTTTGTCTTTCTTGTGCATGATAAGTGCAACCACAGTTCTAATTGTAGTGTGCAATAGTGAATCTCTGTGAATCCAGCCCTAGTGTTGCAGTACTTATTGTTATGATACTCAGTTTGGGGTTTTAGTAATGGACTGTTAGTAATTGTGCCAACAGTTATTTATATCCAAGAAAAGTGCTGGAGCATCCCAGTGTTCTTCTACCGCTCCCGTGCCCATATCAGAAAGAGAGATTCAGTTTCAAGGAAGTTGAGTGCACTAACTCTACTATCACTCTGTCAACAACGACCTGCCCCCCCAACCCCCAAAGATACAGGGTGCCTGGCTGAACCAGCAAGACGTGGCAGTGTTTTGTGTCTTTCTCTTCCACTCCCCCTTCCCTTTTGGGACACCTACAGGGGTTTCTGTGTCCACCAGGAAGTGCCGAGAGGTGTTCCAGGAGGTCGGGGGCAGACCATCACCTCTGGAGACATCCTGCTTTTCAGGTGAGTGGCCCCGTCTCGACAATCCCAAAGGAGTTGGTGGCAGGAGTACTGGGACAGGACAGTGCTGGCCATGAAGAACAATCAGACCTACAGGGTAATTCACAACAAGGTCCAATGTGGGCAAAAAAGTTATGTTGTGCAGTGCAGCTAGCTATGTCTCAGCCCTCCACTGTGCTGTGCTGTAGGCAGGGCGAAGGGCAGGAATCTGGCTCCATTATACAGCATAGAAATGTTAGTCACACTGCCCAGTTACATGTTGCACACATCATTTCAGCTCCATCACGCTTCTCCATTCCATGTGTGAAGTGCAGCACCAGGCCAGGTCCACCTTTGTGAACTGTCACGTGTAGTGGAATGTACAACATGAGTCACTAGAACAACAAGTACCACAATACAAAGTAAAAAAAACTGACTGGAACAACACATCATGCATGGACACTTGAACCCTGCACAACCTGACAGTGACAATGCAGGCCACCTTGCACTATGAGGCCAGTGTGTCTTACTTGGGCCCATGCACACAAATGTGGACTGTAAAGCAATAAAATGGGCTTGTTAGAGGAGAAACAGCTCACCTTGGGGGGGAGGGGGGGGGCTGGTGTAGGGCATGTGAAGTATCAACACATAGGAACATGCCAAAAGGCACATGTATATTAACCAGCATGAAACTACATGGCATTCAGCTGTCCAAAAGTGTGGGTTGAGAGCACACAGGTGTCAGCTTCCATGGTAGGGACCACCCAAACTCATACCATGTAATATATCAGACTGGGTTGGGAGTGAATGCAAGTGATGCACACTATAGGACCATGTGTGTTAAAACCTGGTAGGCCCCTGGTCATACAGTGTATTGTATACGCCGGCTGAGTATATTGAACTGCCACTGTCTCTGAATGGAGGCAAATTGCATAGCAAGTAGGTCAGAATGGTAGATATCTGTCCTACAAGGTACCCTGACAGTAACACACTTGTGTAACAGCTGGGACTGGATGACAGAGAAGAGTCCATTGGGATACAACATCCTACATGTGATTTGGACCTGGGTGAAGATGTAGCACGTAGCAGAAGGAAGTCTGAAGGAAAATTGTCTCATCATGCTACATATGCCTAAGTTGGACGATGTGAAATAGCCATATGTCAATGTTCAGGAGGAACTCATTTGCCACCACAAAGGGCAGGAGTCAGGGATGGTTGGAGGCTGGGGTGGATGAGCCCAGTTATGTGTCAAACCTGGGTAGGTAGATGTCACCAATTCCAGCACTACTACCATGTGGGGTACGGCTTGACCAATAGCTCCTATTAACAGCCAACCATATCAGTCCATTGGATATGGTCAGGCAGATTGTTGTTCTAGGCACATGAGAGTCAATGTATGATCTGGGTTCCATCACTGTGTGGCGGTAAGTTGAGTCCCTGGCACAAAATTAGAAGTAGCGGAGGAGGCATGTACATGTACAAGTGAGCAGGCCTGAGTCAAACGATGTGTGTTACTATGTTGATAACCAGCTCTGGCAATTATCAACTGGAGTGAGCATCAGCAACCTACCTAGTTTAACTAGGCCCATCCCCTCAGAGTTGGCACATAGTGCCCACTGCCCACAAATATGGAGCCAACTGTGCGTGAAATGAAATCACATGAGTATACACCATTAGGAAACACATGGTAAGTACATGCCTTCACACATTCCTGCAGTGTAGCAAGGTTGGTAGATGTGTAGAGGTGTGCAGGGTATGTGTGAAAAACTCAACCCTTGGCCACATGAATGCACAATGTGCATGCAAGACAGCATAACAAGGCAGGCTGCCGTGGTGTACTGTGTGAAAGGGAGACTGCAGGATCATAAAAAAATGGCCCAACCCACATCACCTACACAGGAGCTGTGGGCTTAATACTGGCCACAGGGAATGTAGGCACCCTGGGAACTAGGTGCAATGTGCACAGTAGTGGTGTCAATATGTCAAAACACAATCAGTATAGGCATTGTGAAAAAGAATGCAAGAACTTGAATCAGAAAACCCAATTTTTCAACACAGTTTTGGCATTTTACGGGGACATACCCCATTTTTACGATTTTTTGTGCTTTCAGCCTCCTTCCAGTCAGTGACAGAAATGGGCATGAAACCAATGCTGGATCCCAGAAACCTAAACATTTCTGAAAAGTAGACAAAATTCTGAATTCAGCAAGGGGTAATTTGTGTATATCCTACAAGGGTTTCCTACAGAAAATAACAACTGAAAATAAAAAATATTGAAATTGAGGTGAAAAAAACAGCAATTTTTCTCTACGTGTAACTTTTTCCTGCAATGTCAGATTTTTTAAAGCAATATACCGTTACGTCTGCTGGACTCTTCTGGTTGCGGGGATATATATAGGGCTTGTAGGTTAATCAAGAACCCTAGGTACCCAGAGCCAATAAATGAGCTGCACCCTGCGGTGGGTTTTCATTCTATACCGGGTATACAGCAATTCATTTGCTGAAATATAAAGAGTGAAAAATAGCTATCAAGAAAACCTTTGTATTTCCAAAATGGGCACAAGATAAGGTGTTGAGGAGCAGTGGTTATTTGCACATCTTTGAATTCCGGGGTGCCCATACTAGCATGTGAATTACAGGGCATTTCTCAAATAGACGTCTTTTTTACACACACTCTTATATTTGGAAGGAAAAAATGTAGAGAAAGACAAGGGGCAATAACACTTGTTTTGCTATTCTATGTTCCCCCAAGTCTCCCGATAAAAATGATACCTCACAACACAACGTGGACACATCCCATTTTTTGACAGAAAACAGAGGGGTTTTTTGCAAAGTGCCTACCTGTAGATTTTGGCCTCTAGCTCAGCCGGCACCTAGGGAAACCTACCAAACCTGTGCATTTTTTAAAACTAGAGACCTAGGGGAATCCAGGATGGGGTGACTTGTGGGGGTTCTGACCAGGTTCTGCTACCCAGAATCCTTTGCAAACCTCAAAATTTGGCTAAAAAAACACGTTTTCCTCACATTTCGGTGACAGAAAGTTCTGGAATCTGAGAGGAGCCACAAATTTCCTTCCAACCAGCATTCCCCCAAGTCTCCCGATAAAAATGATACCTCACTTGTGTGGGTAGGCCTAGCGCCCGTGACAGGAAATGCCCCAAAACACAACGTGGACACATCACATTTTTTGACAGAAAACAGAGGTGTTTTTTGCAAAGTGCCTACCTGTAGATTTTGGCCTTTAGCTCAGCCGGGACCTAGGGAAACCTACCAAACCTGTGTATTTTTTAAAACTAGAGACCTAGGGGAATCCAAGATGGGGTGACTTGTGGGGCTCTGGCCAGGTTCTGTTTCCCAGAATCCTTTGCAAACCTCTAAATTTGGCTAAAAAAACAAATTTTCCTCACATTTCGGTGACAGAAAGTTCTGGAATCTGAGAGGAGCCACAAATTTCCTTCCACCCAGCGTTCCCCCAAGTCTCCCGATAAAAATGATACCTCACTTGTGTGGGTAGGCCTAGCGCCCACAAAAGGAAATGGCCCAAAGCACAACGTGGACACATCACATTTTTTCACAGAAGATCACCTCGTCCAAGGCACCGTAGGGTTTAAACAGTAGCAAGTCTGCTTGTCAACCAGATTACTCATGTCAATATCTAACAAAGATTTCCATTAACATATCTCAGGCTCATTGCACAGAATGTACCTACACCTCCTGACCAGCTGCCTGTCCTGGATGAGGATCTTGCTGAGGATGACGGCCTGCCAACCCTCGACCAAGACACACTCTGGCAAATCCTGACCTCCTTTGGTACACTGCCTCTGGTTGCGGGAAGGGCCAACAGTGTTGCAGGTTCTCCAAAGGATCCACCCATCACCCAACAAACACCACATGCCAGCCCACCCCCAGGCCTAGATGCCAAGGACCCCCAAGTTGAATTCCAACATTGTGCGGTAGGAGTCTAGCAGAAGATGGTAGATGAAGTGCGGGTGGGAATGGAGACCGTGAAGGGTATGCAAGAGGCAGTCCTTAGGTGCCTCAGTCCCAATAAGGACACCTTGGTGGCTATAAGAGGCACCTACTCTCCGCTCCGTGGCCTCGAACAGCACCTGGTTGACATCGCTGGTGTCATGAGGCAGAGGCATGAACAACTACCCTGCCAAGTTGGCAGCAGTGAGGTTGCCAAACATCCTGAAGTCCATGGAGCAGAAGGAGGACACCTACATAGCAACAATGGACACCTATCACTGCGACGTTGGTGCGTTGGTGGCAAACCAGCAGGCCCCCCTTAGTGCAATGCTAGCTCACTTGCTGCAACAGATAAATGCTGCTGCGGACAGGGGATCCACATCTTCAGCCCTTGATGTGTGTGTGTGCCTCCGTTCCCTCCGGCACCTACAACAATCCCCTCTGGGATGCAACAAACACATCAGAGGAGGAAGATGTGGACTGCACCTCTTTCCACCGAAAAAACGCCCGGTAGCATTTCTGTGCCAAATGCCAAGTTTCTCTTTTGACCTGTGCTGATGACCATGCCAGTGCACTTCTCAACTGGTAGTGTCCTCTATTTGCTGTCCCACCTGTTGATTTCACCCATTTGCGGACTGTTGATGTGGCCTGTCTTTCCGAATGGCAAACTTGGTCCTCAATGAAACACTCCTCTCCTCCACATGTTCCATGCAATGTATTCTCCATGGACTGTCTGGACATCCTATGGCTCAGAAACAATGTTGGGGCTGTCGCCACAAGAACTGCCCTTTGCTCCTTGGTTTACGCGTCAATGAAATCACTTACCAGAGTCAGCGTGTTGTATATCTGCCCATGATCAGGCTAAGGAAACCATGGTGAATTGCAGCTCCTAAAGACACAACCTACTATTGAGAGGGAACTGTGTTTAATAGACCCATGTGAAAAACAGCTCAGGCCAAGGGAATTGTATTTGTAAACCTTATGTACATCTAAATTAGCAATTAGTTACCCAAGGTCACATGTATAAAGTGCTATAATTAGCAATCAGTCAATGGCAAGACTGAATGAAGTTACCTCCCAGGTGGGGGACACTTTCATGGATATTAGCCAGCAATCAACACTGATGTGACAATACATTGGTGCAAGGGAGTGTGTGTAAGTGGCGGGCATCAGTGTGTGACCCAACACATTCTTGATTACTCATAATTGCATAATTTATCCATACACACAAGTAGCATCACTTACACTCACAGTGCAACATTACATGAATACCTGTTTCAGGCTGTATGTCCATTCACAGCAAGATTGCCATTTGCAGTGCACAATCACGTTGGAAGTTTCCTTAAGTGACTCCATTGCAAACTTGACAGTATCTACTCCTTAGGTACTTCACCTAGTTACATACATATATAAACACTGCCAGGAAAACCTACAGCATGTGTTTAACCTAGCAAAAGCATATATCTCAAGTGCCACCCAGTTAATACGTAAGCAGTTGTGAAAGTGCAAACAATATTTTATTCAAAACCCAATAAAATACTTAGGATCCAAATTTAACTAACCTACACTAAGTAATCCAATGTAAACTGTGCCTAAACTAACCTCTGCTAACTTACCTATGCTATCTTAACTTACAACTAATCTAACCATAACTTAACCTACTCTACACATATACAGACATTAAACATCAACTCCCATCCCCATTAATACACATTAGCACACAAGGCAAACATAGACTACACCTATACACTAAGGCCCTCATTATGTACATGGCGGTCGAGACCACCACGACGACGGAAATTACCGGCATGGCAGTCTCGACTGCCATATAAATAACAAGGGAAGACCGTCACAGGTGGTCCTCCGCCACCACCAGGTTGCCGCCGACAGGCAGCCTGCGATGGCGGATTACATTATCCGACACCTCTGGATTATGTACCCTGTTTCCCCCAGCCTTTCCCTGGAGGGTTCCCCCGCAAGGGAAAGGCTAGTGGAGGGGGTGCTCCGGGGTCCCTGTGCAGTGCCCCGTTGCGCAGGTCACTGCTCGATTCACGGGCAGTGATCTGCGCGACGGATGCTGCTGCACCCGCCGCACACCAACATTGGCGGCGGCTCCATTTGAAGCCGCTGTCAATGTTAAGGCCCTTTTCCCTGCTGGGCCGGCGGCCGGAAACACTGTTTCCGCCCGCCGGCCCAGCAGGGAAAACATTATACGGCCGGCAGGGGGGGGGGGTCATCGTGCTGGCAGTCTTCTGTTGACCACCAGGGCTGATCTCAGCAGTCTTTACCGCCAAGATCATAATGAGGGCCTAAATATCTAAACATTAAAACCTACACAAATATATATTTTTTGCATATTTCTAGATTTGTATTTTATTTTACACATATACTAAACATTGAACCCCCCCCCCAGTCAAATAACCTACTTACTCATATCCCCACCTAACAACTTCTAAAGATTAAAATGTAAGTAATAAAACAAACATGAACTGGGGAGGGACAACAAGTCTGAGGGAGTTCTACATTTGCTCAGCAATGCGGTACAGATTTATGAAATGTCTAGACCATTTTCATAAGTGTGGTCACCTGCAGTTCTAGGCCAGCCAGCTTCAAACTTCATTTCTGCATTGTCCTTCAGTGCCTGCTGCTCAAAGTCTGACTTTTGGCCTGGTGTAGTGGTGACAGCCTGTGGTGCTACTGCAGGCTGTGCTGTAGAGGGTCCTGGAACTGCCCTGGATCGTTTGCATGGGACACCTCAAAATCTGCACCAGTGCTTGACTGTCCAGCACCAGGTCCCTGCTGCTTTCCATTCCTCATGCATCCTCTCCATGCACCTGAAGGCCCTGCCAATGTGCCTAATGTGGCGGTATAGTTCCAAGCGGATCCAGTAGGCCTTCTCCTGTTCTGGGGTCATGTTGTCTGTTGAAGAAGAGAAGGACATATGTATCAGACCAAGCTGAAGTTGCCCAAGTTGTCATGAATTACATGCATAAAGAAGTATTAGCAGCATAAGTGGCATCTCCAGCCAAAAACAGACATCTATGGATCAAATCATGACCAAATGTCATAAGAAGCATGTACTTCTCCTAAAGTTAATATGCTAAAATGCTCATGTCTTGGCCTTATAGGTACATTAAATGGCTGTGTCTGGCCTAATAAACGTATAATTGTGAATATTAAAACAAATTCGGAACCATGATGTTGTGTACACATGGAATGGTACACACGGTCCATCTAGGTACTCCCTGTGTATTTTCATGCAGCATGCAAGAGGGTATAATATATGGTCAATCACCTATGTGAAATTAGTATTTTGTAGCAAGTACACATATTGTGCCTCTGCAATGCTTCACTGTTATGACAAAGGCACAAGCACACACATTGCAGCATAGAATGACTCTGTGCCAGGTAGTTGTAACATAGACAGTATGGCTAGCTACCTCCAAATCAACAAACCTGTTGGACACTTCTCCAAAATTGACTCAGGGACATACCTTTTACATAATTTATGTATTGAAATTCAAGCAATAGAATGTGGTCCTTTACCTATCTAAGTCTCAGTCTATAAATTTCTGTGCGGATTGTTGCCTAGATGCACATCAACTCATCCTTAATCCATGTAACGAGTGTATGCATGCATGCTCTAGATATCATACGTATGAGTCTATTGTGCTGTACCTTGCAGGTAAATGCCTGAGAAGGTACAATGGTGACAATTCCTGGGGGGGACATTATGGATAACAACAGCAGTAGGTGAAATGTCCTGTATGCTGATAACATTGTGCATACATGCCTGTGGTAGTTAACACATTGGCCTTATTCCTCACAAAACACGACAAAGGTATGAACACTTCTGTTATATGGCATTGGGTACATGAGGGCATGAGTCAGACGTGAAACTGCATTGGCGGACTGGTGACACACATCAACTCATACCTATTCTGTCTGCAGTGAAGCAGGAATCATCACAGGCTGTGTGGACCTGCCACACAGAATTGACCATACATTGCCAGGTGGACGCCTACACTAGCAATGTGCATCAGACAGGCAGACTGAAGTTCATCCCTCCAATTCAATGTTCACATCCTGTCCTGTGACTACATCCTTCATACCACCATGTCATTTTGGCACCTCACAAATACATAGGCAGCATCTATACTAGGAAGGAATCATGCTTCCGTATGCTGAGCCTTTTCACATGGCCACCCAAGCCAAGTACAAACTTTGACTAGACGCAGCACTACTGGTACATGTATGGATCCCAGAACATTTCGCTGTTTGAGTGGCATGAATGCCTGGCATGCCTTCAATAATTTAGACTGTACCAATTTTGGTAGGGTGGCTGGACATATTCAGCAGGCATGGTATGATTTGCACATACAATAGGGGGACAAATAATTTGCAAAAATATGTTCAATGTGCACATGTCAACTTTAAATGTGCTATTGACAATTGGTAGTATTGTCTGGGATGTGTGGCACACCCCAACCACACCTGTATCCTGCTCAAATGTGGACCTGGGCAAACACACTGTGTCAGGAAAATCACAGCCTATCCCATGCAACATTTCTGTCACATATTTCAGGTAACATGTTGTCACTTTCTGTCCATAGAGTGAGAGACATTTGAACTAAAGACCATCTGTTGGTTTTAGGGCAGGTGATGGTCCACACCACAGCTGGCACAACATTAGCACAGCAGATTCAGAGCCACCCATCATGTGGGCCTGCATACATTGGAAATGAATTAACATTGCAATTTGGCCCTATCAATTGCACATGCAACTATGTCCTACTTCTGTTGAGTATCTTCATGTCAGGTTAAGCATGTTTCCATTGATTGATAACACCCCTTACACATCTCACTGCAAGCAATATATGTGAACATCCATAATATATACAGAGCACAGAAAAAAATCAGGTGACACTCACTGGTATCATTTGGATCTCTGAAGCTGTCCACCGTGGCACGGGTGTATGGGTCAGGTCCACCTACAAAACAAAATCTTGGTACATTGCTCTATGAATGCTGAACATGAACATATGAAGCACAGTACATTGACTTCACAAGTGCCTGGTATTGCCTGTGTGTTGGACTTGTAGCATAAGGAAAAGTTGGAATGCCCTAATGATAGACATATGTATGCCATATTGACGTGTATTCAAATAATACCAGGCACATCATGTATCAGGTGCACAGAGTGCAGACAAGGCACAAGATCAGCCTTGCCTGCTACAAGGTGCAAGGCTGCCTTGATTTCATGGCTATGTGAACAGGTCAGTTTGATTGACCACACTCTGCATAGTATGATAATGCTGAGGTCTTCTCAAGTCAATATGTGTTCTTCGCAATGATACACACATCAGACAGAATCCACGTTTCTTTCCTTATATGTAACCAGTGCACTGCACATGAACAATGACCATTCAAGTCCCATACAGGCTCATAAAGGAATCATGACCATTTCTCATAATATACAGGTATATGTGATAATTTGGGAGTAAAACAAACACCCTGTCCAACCTGTGGCCTGAAGATATGCGAGTGCTCTCTCCCACAAAATACATGGCAACTGGCCCCTACAGTTTGAAGACATAAATGACTTAGTAGGCCAGGTGACAGTACTCCCTGCCTAGTGCTGGATGGGTCACACAGCACCAACGGCCCTACCCTGCACAGCATGGTCCTTTTTGGCAATTGTAATGCCACTGTGAACAGGCTCCTGTGACATGTTCTGTTTATTTAACTGAGTTAACCCATATTAGGCAAAACTAACACAAATACATATATCTGAGCCTTCCTGAAAAAAAAAAGCTTTAAACGTGTGTGAAGGCCACACAGCTACCAGCTCATGGAATATAGGGACTTACCCGTAGGCTCACAAACTTCATTCCCCAGGTATAGGAATATGGCCCCTTGTTGCATTTACACCTCCCCCCCCACACTTTTTGCCGGATATTGATGCTGACTTGACTGAGAAGTGTGCTGGGACCCTGCTAACCAGGCCCTAGCACCAGTGTTCTTTCACTAAATATGTAACATTGTTTCCACAATTGGCACACCCCTGGCACACAGATAGGTCCTTTGTAAAAGGTACCAGTGGTATCAAGGGCCCTGTGACCAGGGAAGGTCCCTAAGGGCTGCAGCATGTAGTGTGTCACCCTAAGGGACCCCTCACCTAACACATGTGCACTGCCATTGCAGATTGTATGTGTTGGTGGGGAGAAAAAGGCAAAGTCGACATGGCATCCCCCTCAGGATGCCACGCACACAAAATACCGCCTGTGGCATAGGTAAGTCACCCCTCTAGCAGGCCTTAACGCCCTAAGGCAGGGTGCACTATACCACAGGTGAGGGCATAGCTGCATGAGCAATATGCCCCTACATTGTCTAAGTCCTTTCTTAGACACTGTAAGTACAGTGTGGCCATATTAAGTATATGGTCTGGGAGTTTGTCACAACGAACTCCACAGCCCCATAATGGCTACACTGAACACTGGGAAGTTTGGTATCAAACTTCTCAGAATAATAAACTCACACTGATGCCAGAGTTGGATTTATTAAAAAAATGCACACAGAGGGCATCTTAGAGATGCCTCCTGTATTTTACCCAGTCATTCAGTGCAGGACTGACTGGTCTGTGCCAGCCTGCCACTAAGAGACGAGTTTCTGTCCCCCTGGGGTGAGAGCCTTTGTGCTCTCTGAGACCAGAAACAAAGCCTGCACTGGGTTCAGGTGCTTCACACCTCTCCCCTGCAAGAACTAATACACCTAGCAGTGTGCTTCAAAGGCTCAGGCTTTGTGTTACAATGCCCCAGGGCACTTCAGCTAATGGAGATGCCCACCCCCCCTTCGGACACAGCCCCCACGTTTGGTGGCAAGTCCGTGGAGATAATGAGAAAAATAAGGAGGAGTCACCCCCTCAGCCACGTCCACACCAAAGGTGACCAGAGCTGAAGTGACCCCCCTCCATGGAAAATCCTCCATCTTGTTTTGGAGGATTTAGCCCAAAAGGAATAGGGATAGGGATGTCCCCCCCTCCCCAAAGGGAGGAGGCAAAAGGAGCGTGTAGCCACCCTCAGGACAGTAGCCATTGGCTACTGCCCTCCAGCCCTTACACACCCCTAAATGTAGTATTTAGGGGCAACATGAACCCAGGAAATCAGATTCCTGATGACCTGAAAAAGAAAATGGACTGCTGACCTGAAAACCCAGCAGAGAAGACTGAGACAACAACTGCTTTGGCCCCAGCCCTACCGGCCTGTCTCTAGACTCGAAAGAACCTGCAACAGCGACGCATCCAGCAGGACTAGCAACCTCTGCCGACTCAGAAGATTGCCCTGCAACCCAAAGGAACAAGAAACTCCCATGGACAGCAGCTCTGTCCAAACAACCAAGAAGAAACCATCTTTAAAGGTACTCCAGCCTCACTCCTGAAGCGTGAGTCCCCAACACTCTGCACCGGATGCCCCCAGCTTGTGTCCAGAGAACTTGTAAGTGCTTTACTTACTTGCTAAACTAACTTGTACTTATCTCCCCAAGAAACTGTTAAATTTTGCAGAGTCCACTTTTAAAATAGCTTATTTCCATTTTATACAAAACTGTGTACATTACTGTTTTACTTCAAAGTTCTATATTTACTTATGCCAAGTACCTTACAATTTATGTACTTACTTGAATTCTGAATCTTGTGGTTCCAAAATAAATTAAGAAAATAATACTTTTCGACATAAAAACCTATTGGCTTGGAGTTACGTCTTTGAGTGTGTGTTCTCATTTATTGCCTGTGTGTGCATACAACAAATGCTTAACACTACCCACTGATAAGCCTACTGCTCGACCACACTACCACAAATAGAGCATTAGTATTATCTATTATTGCCACTATCAACCTCTAAGGGGAACCCTTGGACTTTGTGCACACTCTCTCACTTTGAGATAGTATATACAGAGCCAGCTTCCTACAGCAGGTGATCGAGGAGATCGGCCTCCCGGGTGACAACATCTGCCCAATAGTGCTTGAATTGGTGGACGTTCTGCTGGAAATTGAGTATCTAACCCATTTAGAAGCGCACCTTCTCCCAAAGTTGCCGCCTCCCTTGTGTAGGGTAGTCTTGGCTCACCTTACCTCCACTGCTGATTATGTATGCAGGTAACGCACCAAGAGCCACAGCAGACCACCAAACTCCTCCTCCAAAATGTTCTTTGCTCTGGCCCTGCCCAACATCTCACCATCCAAACTAGCCACCCTACACCCAAAAAACACACAAAATTAAACCTCCCCCCACTGCTAAAACTACAGATTTCCTAAATGGACAAACACCCGACAATACAGTGGACAAAACTATACAATATACAATTACAATGCACAAGTGTCAGTTCATGTACACAACAGGGACAGCAAAGACACCAACAAGACCACAAAACAGACCAATTCTCAAAAGCACACACTAAACACCTCCAACAACCAGCACAGACAAAAAGTCTGTAAGTGAAAGGAAGTTCACACTTCCTAGTTTGCAGCATGGCTGAGCCATTTCATTATTTCCTGTGTGCATGCGTCACGTTTCCTACTAAAGCGCACATTTCCTACAAATGTGTCTAGGGAATTAGCCAAGGCACGAGTTACGCACAACACATGACAATTCACAAGGCATTATTTTCTATGGTTTGGCATTGCCGCATGACTTCCAACTGATGCTCTTCCTACTAAAGCTTCACGTTTTCTACTACAGCGTTTGTTTCATACTAAAGCGTCACATTTCCTACTAAAGCATTGTTTTTTTTTTCAAATGCATCGCTAGTGAAATAGGCAATGCGTGAGTTACACACAGTACATGACAGTGTACAATACATTGTTTTTGACATTTTGATGTTGATGCGTGGCCTCCAACCAATGCTCTGTGTCTAATTTGTCACACTATGGGCCAATGTGTGTGTTTTCTGTGACGCAACTAGCCCTTTGTGTGTGCTACAGTGTAACGATTGGTGCAATTCAAGAAAAAACTCCCAAGGATCACTTTTCTTGCTCAAAATCTCTTTGATGACATGCTTGTAGACTTGAGATGTGTTGCATGTCTATGTTAACAGTGTGCATATGTGTGACTCCTTGCCTGCATGGTGTGGACACCAGGACAGGCAATATATTTCTGTGAGATACACAGAATTATTGTCAATTGTGCCTATCTTGACATTATCAATATGAATTACAGTTTGTATTATGCTTGCCTTGATGTTGGTATCTGCGTACAAGGCATTTTTTGTTCACTACTATGCAAATCATATCAACATTGTCATATATGATTGTAAGCATACTTGCAAATCTTACGGTCTGTCTACTTTACTGACGAACAAGTTACTTACCTTCGGTAACGAATTATCTGGTAGAGACTATCTAGCTGCAGATTCCTTACCGTTTAATTCCCTGGCATCAGCTTCGAATACGGAATCTTTTTGCTGAGCAATATCCTGCTCGCGCCGTCGGGTGGCGTCTTTTGGTTCAGCGTGCGTCATCCGGCTCATCAGCGTCATTGGAGCCGTCGGTGATGTCACGGTCATCTACATAGCCGCCACCTCAGCACGCGTACATCAGTTGTTTTATCCACAAATCCTCCACGCCAGAAGCGCAGAGTCATGGATAGAACCAACATTTGTCTGTGCAAAACTAGGGCCCTGAGAAGGGATAAACCCTAACCCTACTGGTCATATCTGCATAGCGGGGAGGCATTGGTGGGTGTAAGGAATCTGCAGCTAGATAGAGGCTCTACCAGATAATGCGTTACCGAAGGTAAGTAACTTGTTCATCTGATAGAGATTTCTAGCTGCAGATTCCTTACCTTTGTATAGATACCAAAGCCAAACCTACTGGCGGTGGGCTGCAGATACCACTCCTAACACTAGAAAGTCCTGCAGGACTGAGCGGGCAAAGTACCCGTCCCTTCATACCTGACTGTCCAGACAGTAATGTTTCGCAAACGTGTGCAAGGACGCCCACATTGCCACCTGAGAGATCTCCAGAACTGGTACGCCTCGAGCTAGTGCAGTGGTAGTAGCTTTGCCCCTTGTAGAATGAGCCTGCAAGCCCTCAAGATGCTGCTTCCTGGCCAATACGTAGCATATCTTAATGCAGAGAATGACCTGGCACAAAATGGTTCGCTTCTGTTCGCTTCTGCACTGCCCGACCCTTCTTTGCTCCAGCGTACCCCACAAAGAGTTGGTCATCCACCCGGACTCTTGTGCAGTCAAGGTAGAACGACAACGCTCTTTTGGGTCCAGTCGATGGAGTCACTCCTCTTCCTTAGATGGATGCGGTGGCGCAAAGAGAGAGGGCAGAGTGATGTTCTGACCCAGATGGAGTCACCACCTTGGGTAGATAAGAGGCACGAGTTCTGAGAACCACTTTATCTGGATGGATAGTGAGATACGGTGGCCTTGATGACAGGGCTTGCATCTCACTCACCCTCCTGGCAGATGTTATTGCTACTAAGAAGCCGGTCTTGATAGTGAGCAGCCGGAGGGGACAGTTGTGTAAAGGCTCGAAGGGAGCACAAATGAGAAAAGTGAGGACAAGATTTAAGTCCCATTAAGGCATAATAAAGGGTGTAGGGGGAAACATATGTATAAGCCCTTTGAGGAATCTATTTACAATGGGAGATTTAAACAAGGAAGGCTAGTCAGGCAGCCGAAGAAATGTCGATAAGGCAGAAAGATAGCCCTTTAGAGTCCCTAAGGTAGAACCCTGCTGGGCTAGAGACAGAATGAAAAGTAGAATGTCAGAAAGAGAAGCAGAAAGAGGGTCAATAGACCTTTCTGTACAATAATATACAAAGCATTTCCAATGGCAGGCATATACCATTTTAGCGGAGGGACGCCTGGCTGCCAAAATAACTTTACAGACTTTGTGAGGAATGTCAAAAGCCATCAACTGCTGCCACTCAATCTCCAGGCATGAAGGCGCAGAGTTGACAGGTTCGGGTGAAGAGCTCTCCCTAGCTGCAGAGACAGAAGGTCCTCTCGAAGGGGCAGTCTGATCGGAGGATTGATGCTCATTTTGAGTGGGTCAGAACACCAGATTTTCCGTGCCCAATCCGGAGACACGAAGATGACTTGGGCCCAGTCGTTCTTGATCTTCTTGAGAACTCTGGGCAGAAGTGGTATGGACGGAAATGCGTATAGAAGGCCTGAATTCCACTCGTGACGAAAAGAGCCACAGAGCGATTGCCGCCTTGAAAACTCCAACACGCAATACTGCTGACATTGCGCATTCTCTGCGGAGGCGATCAGATCTAACCAAGGCTCTCAACTGCTGAAAGAGTCCTTGCGCCACCTTCGGATGGAGATACCATTCATGACCCGCTAGGCATCGACGGCTGAGTTTGTCTGCCATGGCATTCAGAAAACCTGCCAGGTGTTGAACCACCAGGGTTATACCCTGCTGTTCCAGCCAAGTCCAGAGACGCAGAGCCTCTTGACAAAGGGTCCGTGAACACCTGCACTAACTTCCCTTTCACAATAGGAGGAAATGCCTTCAATGCTAACCGGATCGCCCGGAGCTCCAATAAGTTGATATGGAGCCCGGACTCCGCCAGCGACCAGAGGCCCCTGATCTCCACCTCTCCCAGCTTGCCGCCCCATCTCAGAAATTATGCATCTGCCACTACTGTGAGATCTGGTTGGGGAAGGGGGAGGAATCTGCCTTTGACCCAATCGCAGTTCACTAACCACCACTGCAGGTCTTTTGTAGGGAAAGACTGGAAGGGGAAGGAATAGCCCTTTGATATGATCTGCAAGACCCATCTGTCCGATGTTATGGATTGCCAGTGAGGGAGATGAAATTGAATTCTCCCTCCAACTGGACGGACATGGTCCGACATGGTCTTGCAGAACCATATTAGGAGGGCTTGGGCGTTGCGGAAGAGGGGGGCTGGGTGGTGGCCGACCTCTGGCTAGACCCTTTGAGTCTGAAGGTACCACGACCGCATCCTCGCACTGGATGCTATGATGCTGGAAGACGGTGGCTAACCTGTTGTTGGTGTGGTACCACGCCCCTCCCAAAGCCTAGAGAGGGGTGACAGACAGACTGCTGGTGAACAGGCGCTGAGAGGCCCAAGGATCTGGCCGTAGCTCGAGAATCCTTGAATCTCTCAAGCGCAGAGTCTGCCTTTTCATCAAAAAGGCGTGTGCCATCGAAAGGCATGTCCATCAAGTTTGACTGGACATCCCCCGAAAAGCCAGTGGTATGCAGCCAGGCGTGGTGTCGGGGGGCCACTGTCAAAGAAATCGCCCTGCCCAGGGAGTCGGTCGTGTCCAAGCCACACCTGATGGTAAACTTGGCTGCAGCTCTTCCATCCTTGACAGCCTGGGTGACAGTGTCCCGTACGCCCTCAAGGACCTGGGGCAGCACCAGTGTCACCATATCTCAAACAGCCCAATAGGCAAGAGGTGTTTACCGACCTCAATGCCAGGCTGGTGGAAGAAAACATCTTCCCAAATTGGTCCAGCTTCTTGGATTCCCTATCCGGGGGAACAGAAGGGAAGGCACCACAGGAAGTGGGGGCTTGGACCACCAAGCTCTCCGGGGTGGGGTGTTGGTTGAGGAAATTAGGGTCGCTTGGAGCTCGATGGCGGCAACCAATTACCCTATTCACAGGAGCCCCTGTGCTGGGTTTGGACCACGTTCCCAGACGGACATCTGTGAGAGCTTCATTGAAGGGTAACATCGGCTCTGATGTAGCAACCCCTGGCTGAAGCACCTCCATCAGGAGATTAGTCCCGACTGGCACCATAGGCAAGTCTAGGTCCAAGGCTTCAGCTGCCCTACGCACCACCATGGCATAAGATGCCCCCTCCTCTGTAGCCACAGCAGGAGGTGAGAGCATGCCAGCATCTAGAGAAGTATCCAGTCCACTGGCTTCCCCTAGATCCTCATACCAGTCCTGTTCATGCTCCAATCCGTATTCTAAGGGGTCCTCAGACCCCTCCCACTCCTCACCTGTGCCTGGCTGTCCAAAATAAGCCTCAGGCACTGATCTGGGCCTAATCAGCGCCATCGAAGTCGGAATCGGCATCAGCGTTCCGGCTCTGAAACATCAGGAATGAGGATGGGGCTACCACCGCCAGTGGGCGCCGGGGGTGGAGGGAGCGTCGACGTCAGGCCCGGCGCCAGAGGAGGCAGACTGTGAAAACCCGGTGCTGGTCCAGATCCACTATCGGATCCTGGGGTCCCCACTGACACAGACTGAAGCAGCCGGTGTTGAACTTGATGGGGCCCCTGCTGACCCCGCAGGGCTAAAAGACCCACCTGAGGGAGCAGCCCGCTCAAAAACAAGGCACATAGCCTCATAAAAATCCTTTAATTGTGCAGGGGTCTTCCGGGTCCCGGAAAGGGGGGGAAGACACTGAGTAGGCCCTGGCAAGGGCTCCGCAGAACCGTGCTCGTAACGTTGACGTTCTTGAGACGACTCGTGAACCAACAGGTGTGGTGAAGTCGAAGTCCGCTTGGACTTCGTCTTCTTTTTGTGCCTATTCCCTGAGTGCCCCAAGGACCTCGAATGGGACGAACAGGACTTGGGGCTCCTGGAGCGGTTCCGTGACCACCTCTTTGAGTGGGACCGTGACCTCCGAGGAGTCGCGCCTACCGAAGTCGACTGCCGGGCCACCATGAGTTTTAGGGACCACTCCCTCAAAGCTTTCGGGCCATGGCCCAGCAGTTGGAATGTGACTTCGAGTCGTTGTCCCTGTCGAGGCACCAGAGACATATCTCATGGGGGTCTGTCACCGACATTGCGCGATGACAGGCGCTGCACGGCTTGAACCCCGTCTTCCTAGAGGACGTATCCCTCACACAGATGACATTCCTCACCAAAACGTCAAAAAAAGACTTGCCAAAAAAAGCAAAAGGTAGCTCAGTCCCGGATCTGCGCTTAACCGTCGCTGAAGGAAAAGAACTGACATATGTGTGCTGATGTGGCATCTATATAGACCGTGACGTCATAGACAGCTCCAACGATGCTGACGAAGCCACACGGAGCCGGATGACGCACGCCGAACCAACCGACCCCACCCGACGGCATGCGCAGGGTATTGCTCAGCAAAAAGATTCTGGATTCAAAGCTGATGCCAGGGAATTCAAAGGTAAGGAATCTGCAGCTAGAAGTCTATCAGATAAAGGATGTTTTACAGGCATAAAACGCATGCAATAAATGACATACACTGGCTGCTTCGGCCTGTCTGCATTGTATGGGGCATCCAGCTCACAGATTCACTGTCTAGATGCGTACGGTATTTTGCTAAGCCAATCAGTCACCTGCTCATAGACGCATGATCTCATAGCGGACGATATTGTCCAATGACCAACATATGATGTACTGGAACACACACATCTACTGTCTGGGCTTGGTGTCTGGGACTATGTGTGTGACATATGGAAATGACACCTGCAGAAAAGTGTCAGCCAAAACTCTTACCCATTATCTTGTTCTTCACAAGGCCTGTGTCTTCCAAGTATGAATATCTTCCATGCATCACAGTTTTTTTGCAACAGAGGGGGCTAATGTGAACTTAAAATGTGAGTAGGCATTCACACCAGATGGTCACATGTGCAGTTACTGACATGTTATGCCACTCTGACCTGGGATTCGTCAGTGCATGCTACCTTGACAGGAGTTAGTTGACATCTAGTTACACCCTGACATCAATTTGTCTATTAGATTTGCTTTGTGTCCTGAACAAATTAGCGCACATGTATGGAGCTTTAGGAGTCACCGCATTGTTTGTTTGTTTCAGAGTAAGACAGAGCAACACGGTCACAATCATTCCTGCATATAACATTTGCATCCTTGTCTATTGGGTCAGGTGTGGCTGCCCTGTGGGTAGGAAGCCAATACAGCACCGGCACAGGTTAGGACTACGCCTTTATATGTAATTTGAGAACGTTACAGTGCTGTTATTATCTCACCTTCTTTCCTACAGGCAATAATAGTAGTGGGTAAAGTACAATACAGCAAAACACCCATCAGCAAGGTGTGTGTCGGCATTCGAGCCTACTGCCAAAAGCATAGCAATCAGTTACGCTAATTGGATCCACTGAGACTTTATAGTCACAAACATACCAGACATACTCTGAACACAAAGTCCCAAAATAAGTCTTACAATCCAAATAGTAAGGATGGTAGAAACCAGATAAAGTCTGAACCTTTTATTGTTATAAAGTGAAATGAGTTCTTCCAAATCTATAGATTCTTTCTACAACAGCTGGCACATGTTTCGTCTCATCCGTGACTTTTTAAAGGCTATAAGAATGTAAAAGACTGGTATGCATAAAGCCAAGAAACCAGTTGTACAACCCAGGATTGAAAAATGTGATGCTCCTTCAGAAAATGACAAAAAGCTGCCTATGTCTGGAAATCGCTCCTTTCAGTCAAAGTTCTAAGTTTGGGCAAGAATTGTCATATAGAAGGTAGGCAACATGCACCGAGAAATGTTTAAAATTCTTCTATGGGCAAAAATTAAGCAAAAAGAATATCTCCAAGAAGGGTGGCGTATAATGAACATTATAATACTTACGTGATGCAGCCAGTTCAGATGCAGGTACCTTTCGACGCAGGACTACTAAAAGTGATGCATCGGCCTAGATGCGCCACAAGTAACTGTGGAGTATCGACTACGCCATCAATGCATCAAAAGTTTTGTCGCATTGGTGGCACAAGCTCTTTGTAAATAAGCCCCTAAGTTCAAACAGATTTGCATACCAAACCCTCTTCTCCCAACCCAGGTCGTTGAGTGAACGACACGTAAGCCTCTTGCACCTTTAAGATCAGAGGGATTGTCCACCAAAGAACCACATAGTGATATGTGCAGGGCACAGAACAGAGAACATTTCCTATTCAGGGATATGACCCAGCTCAAAAAAAGTGAAATCTTGCTATGGATTTCCCATTTACAGTAGTGTAGCCAAGGGTCCTACTGCAAGGAAAGAAGTGGCCACCCTGGCTGCTGTTTAAAATACAGCAATAACAAGGGTTCTGTGGGCCCCAGTACCACTGTACCTGGTGCAGAAGTGGAAGCTTCGCCCTCCCCCCAAATTCATGATATTTTTAAGGACAGGCAACCCAATGCATCTGCCTCGCATAGGTACCCCCTAAAAAAGCTGCCACTTTGAAACATCCTTGTTTTAGAGCCCACTGCCACAAAAACAGGGCGTGTTGAGGTAGTGTGCAGCTGTAGTGTTACTTTAAAGAACATGCACAACACAGTCTGAAATGGAGGGAGAAACTCCTTCAGAGTTAACTGAAAGGCCAGTAGCTCCAGCACAATTGTAAGCAACAAACTTTCACCATCAACTTGCTGTGTGATTATCCCAGTCCAACAAGGAGGTCTGTCTAACAACGGAGACCTACAACTGCAGAGTAATGGAGGGATGACTAACGTGTGGATACAGGGCACATCCACCAATCGAAGTGCTCAAGGATCGAAAGCTCTCCATATGAATGGAGAGGCCTCCCATCCGAGGCACTACTGGAGGGCTCTCATGGGCAACTGGGTGTGTGGCAACAGGCCATCTATCCCACAAGCAGAGGATTTTAGAACTAGAATGGACACTGTAATACGAAATATCAGAATGATACACCAATTACTGAGAACTTTAGAGGCAGAAGAAAAACCCTCATGTAGTCAGCGCACAGCATCACTCTAATGAAGGCCATAAATTGGGCTGAGGTACTGGTTGTCTACTGGTTGATTAAGAACCCCAAAAGTATTAACCGGGTCATAGGGCACACTAAGTGGTCCAACACTAGCATAGGAGAACTTTCATGAGCCATTTGTCCAATTACAGAACAACATTAACTCCTGACCTTCTAGTGGAGGCTATAATCACAATCAGCACCTAAGTGAAGACTCAGAGCAGTCATAAAATCAAAAGGTGTTGTGACTTCAAAATGAAGTGGAGGCCACGCTAATATCCTATATATTTCAGAAGGGGGAATAAGGAGTCCTAGAGATGAATAGACACCATACAGACCTGCACATTCAAGGCCAGTAAGACCTGACCGACAAAGAGTTCAAGAGCCACAAGGGCCATGGAGCATTGTAATTTTAGTTCCACCTTTACACGTTACAGAAGTGATACAAACATGTAGCCGACATCATATATTCTATGTGCCCTGACATTATTAATGTAAAGTGAAGCATCAAACTATGTTATTGAAGGTGCATTCATTGTAGAAACTAGAGTTTCATGTGTAAGTGTGGGTTCTAATGTTTAAGTCTTAACATAAACATTTGTAGTTCTTATTCACATTTACACTTGTGTTTTGAAATATTGCATTTATTGAAAAGCACATTGTATACGTAATGATGAATTCATTTATTCACGTTTTGCATTTATTTTGATATTATGCTTAGTTATAATTAAGTAGTAAAAGTGCATATTGAGAATGATTTACGAAGGATGCATGAGAAGGCCTCCATTTTAATGTGTGAATTTGCATTTTCTTGATCTCTGTATGATTTAATTTGCAGATGCACATTCATGATTTCTTAGCTAGTGAAACGAGTATTGTGTATTAGAGATAAGGAGGCCTGAGAAGAGAACTTTTGCTGTGGACCGGATGATTTAATGAGCCGAAGAAACCTCCTATTCACTGTCTATTTGAAGTGAAAAGACTCAAGGTTAACCTGGTCATTGGAGGTCTGTGGGATGGGAGATTCATTCAATGTTGCAAGTGTGCTCCAGGAAAAAGAGAACTAATAGGGCTTCTGGTAACGTGATCAGCGATATGGATGCTCCTGGAACTTTTCACTCCAAGCTAGTGTTCACATTGGAAGAGTTATCGCATATTCTTTTAGACCTGGAGAGGTACAGACCTCTTTTCTACTGGAGTCTTAAAGATGCTGACACCTACCTTGCCCTATTCCTGAATCCTTTAGATCTTATCCTACTTAACTTAGAACCTGACTAGATGTCCTTGATTCTGTTTTTTTGGGAGGAGGAGCAATTCAGATTTCTTTGAGGAATGTCAATTCTTACTTCTTAATTTCTGTATTCTTTATGCTATTGAGATTGAACCTGTTATGGCGTTTCAGCTTGCCAGTTCTGATTGTGTATCTTTACATTTTGATTCTGATAAACGCATATATTAGAGTGATTACTAATGTGTAATAAATCTACTAAACTTCAATATTGATTCTCGGTTTCTTTGTGTGGCCCCATTGGCTTCACGATTGAAAATTGTCTCTTTTGCCTCCCAGTCCACTCAAAGATCCATGAGATGGAGAGCACCAACCATTTCTGAATGCACCCTCCCAGATGGTAGCATTGTTGGTTGGTTAGGTACTGGAGCAGGGAGTTAGAATGCCCCATTTTAAATTTGGCCAAACCTAGTCTAAGTCCCCAAAGCCCATGGTTCGAGTTGGACAATTGACGGAGTTCCAACAGTTTGTGAGAGAGTTGTAATAGAGAAGGAGTGACTATTAATAGGGCCATGTGTTGTAATAGCTCATGTTTAGTTGGCGGAGATTGTGTGATATCATGTGGGAACGTTTAAGCTGTTGTTTGAGTGTGGTACTTGATGCAGAGAAGTTATCGGGCTCATCATAGCCTAAGAGCCTGGTATAGTAGTGACAAGTTGTTGGTGTAGAAAACATTGTGTTGTGATTGTCTGCTAAGTTTGGTGGTGCCTGTCATGAGACGTCGTCAACAGCCAATTGAGATAGGGACTTTTATCTTTGCGTGAAAGTAAGGTGAGGTTGGTGTGGCGAATTCCTAGTGCACAGGGAGAAGCTACACCAATCTGGGAGAGGACCCAGTGGTTGAGGTTTCATTCAAGTATGAGTCAGAGTGGTTCAGAAAGTGGTAGTCCAAACCGTTTCTTGTGTGATTGATTACCTTAATGTAGTGGAGTAGACAAAGTTATTTGTTGAATTTGCTTTGCGTTTTGTTATGTGTGTTGAGAAGAGTGTGTGAAAACTTTAAAAAGGGTGAGCTGCTGAAGGAGTGAGATGGATGTTACAGTGTGCCGTGCTGTTATTGGTCGGTTGGTGTTGAGCTGCACTGGTATTTGCTGCCTATGTCATAGAGTGTTGCACTGCTATTGGCTGTTATTGTCGGATGAGAACTGTGGCTGAAGAGCTTATTTTTTATTTGACACAGATTTCAAATTGTGGTTGCTGAAAAATATTGTTGAAAAATGAAATGTCTAAAGGCTCTATGAGACCAGTGAGGGGAGATGTGAAAATACTTGTTTGGGTAGGGGAAGAGGCACCACCCAAAGATACATAATTGGCTAAACCAATGGCATTAGGTCACAGAGAAGAAAGGTGCATAGAGATTTCCATGCAATGGCACATTTAATTTGAGAATTGTTGAAAATTTGGGGAGATTATTTTATGAGATGAAACCGCGATTTAGACCCACACAGTATGAAGCACATAATGCTTGGGAATGTGAATCCGGGCCAAGCAGAGAGAAACATTTCAGGGAAGGGTCCAAAAGGCTGTGGTGTCTGTGCAGATGTTAGACGGGACGCAGAGCAAACAAGCATTTGCAGTGCAATAGGGCTCGCAATTGCTTTAGTTAGAGCTGTTCGCATTGCAAATGAATAACTGGACTTTTCTTACCATATAAGTTGGTCAGCGCTGCCACAAAATTCTAGTGGCCTTGCATATAACTAAAGCATTTCCATTTACCTTCTTCCTCTATCTGCAGCAAGAAATGAAAATATTGGCATTATTTATTTTATTGTTTTATATTATTAATTTGGGGTCCCCCCCAAATCTAGTCTAGACCCAGAGATGACCTAAACAGAAAGAGCATGTTGTGCATTGAGTTATGGGCAAAAATGTTTTGTAAAAGGAATGCCCCACAGAGCATTATGGGGCGAGTTCCTGAGTGCAGCGAATATTGTACTGACTTGACTGTAATGCTGAGAACAGCCCCTAGAGGATACCTTAATAAAAATAGCATTTGTAAGAAACATGATCATTTAACCGTATAGTCAACCCCTAAAGGGCACAACAACATGACAACAGAATCGCGGAAAGTAATACAGAACTGGCAGCTGGTGTGTACGAGGGGCCCTCTCGTAATATAAGCAAGTGGTTGAAAGATTGGGACTGACCAATAGGTGCACAAGCAGAACAAACTATTAAATTTAAAAAAAATGTGTCATGGCAGGTTTACTTCTAAGATTACTAAGGGAGAACCTTGAAAAACTGAGTTGTTCCGGTCAACATGTTACATAAAGTACAGGCCATCTCCCAGAGCACACCTAAACTAGTTAAAGAATTCGCAAACATTAGAACAACTGCTTTATAGAAAGCACAAATACATTAAAAAATACCACTGGTCCTAATGTCAATTTAAGCTGGCCAAAGCATAAAGGGTACAGAGAATGTCGAGTCTATACTTTTTCAGCTAAACTCCTAGAGTCTTACAACGTCCACTAGTGAAATGAGTGTAAACTATTGCATGAGCAATGAGTCATTTTACTACATAAGATGTACTTTGATCAAGAAGCTGTCTTGTCTACTCAATAACAAGCATTGGCAAAGCCAACAGGTTGACTGTTGCAAAAATCTAGTGACTTTGTAAACGTTGTTTTACATGTTGCACAGCAGCATGAGCTGCTGTGCAATATGACTTAAAGGGGAAAAAAAGCACTGACGCAGCCAGAATTGACTGTCTTAGTGTTTTTTTTTCTTTAAGCCATGTTGTGCAGAAGCCAGTGTTTGCAGATTCTATGGATGTGTTTCAATTCTACTGCTGGGACTGTATATGAATAACGTGGCACTCAACATGTGGAGAAAAACGGCAATGTGTATCAGCCCTACCACAAGAGATTAAGGGGCAGATTTATACTTTTTGCCACAAACCTGCGTTGGCGCAGGTTTGCAGCAAAAAGTATAGTGCCGGCTAGCGCAATTCCTAGACGCCGGCCGGGCGCCATTTTTAAGGAATGTCTCCTGGGCCTGGCCATTGGGGCCAGTGCTGTGCAGGGGGCCCCAAGTCAGGGCCCCCGAGCGGCACTGGATAGAATAAGAAAAATACCTACCCGGACTTACCTTCAGATGGGTCCCCCATCTGTGGGTGACATCCTGATGGGGGTGTCCCTGGGGACAGGAAAGGGCACCTGTGGGCAATTTTCATGGTCTCTGACCATGGAAATCTGCCTCCAGGTCCCCTTACGCCTGCCCATTCCCAGTTGTTAAATAATGGCGCTAAGCAGGCGTAGCACCATTATTTAAGGCCTTCCTCCTCCTGTGTGTGATTTTTGCACTGGAGGATAAAAAGGCCCTAGGGCCTTTGAGGCATTTTTTGCCCGGGAACGCCTACCTTGCATCTCATTGACGCAAGGTAGTTTTCTGCAGGCAAAAAATGACGTTAACTCCAATATAAAATATAAATATCGAGTCAAGTTTGTGCCGGATTTGAGTAAAAAAAATTACGCAAATCCGGCGCTGAGTATAAATAAGGGCCTAAGTGGCAAAGAAGCCTGTGATGTTTGTGCGCTGGGTAGTTATGTGGCTTACTCGTGTGCGTGGAAATAATTAATTGGCTAGCTAATGAAAGACTACCTACTCCCCCCCCCCCTGTTTTCACCTATTTTCTTTGTGTGGAAACAATGTTTATTAAATAATGTCTGCTGTGTAATAAATAGAACACAGGGTGCATTGCACTTAAGAATTTATTTTTTTCCACTCTTAAAAGGTAAGAAGATTAGATTTGAGGCTTTACACATGGGCTCTGTAAAAAAAAAATGCTCACAGGTAAAAAAGATTAAAACAACACAGATACTTGGGGCTGCAAGTGCTTTTTAGAGATGCCCTGCACTTTCTCAAAGGAGCTTTCCACTAGTCCCAATCAAAGGCGGCCTACAGTAGAACACGCTGGTCGCTGTTCTATGCGTACACCGACTAGAAACCATAAAACATGCATAGACCTTCGTGCTGAAATACAAGGAGAAAAAACTTTAAATCCTCAGGTCACAGCAGCCAGGAACAGGAGTGGATTTTTCATGGGAAAGATCAACTCCAAGTCAAATTCTGCATTCCCATTTTCCAAAAGGATTCGGCATTCACATATTATCCAACCATTGCTCAGTTATAGGCCTGCTATTCAAAAACAAAAGATACACCCACAACACAATGAATTTCACTCTTGTAACGTTCGTTTTATTGCTGTAAAATCCAATTTGCATAGTTACATCTGCTTTTTAGCATACTAACTGAACGCAAAGACGTTACAACAGTACAGTGGGTTACACTAGAAGAGACAACACTCATAGTATACTAAGAGGGGCATGCAACTGCAAACAAGCCTATATGAGGGAATTTCAAAGATTTACGAAAGCAGGAGATACCTCAAAATGAGATGTGAGGGGGTATGGAAGGGATGAGCATGTGTACAGGAGAGGAGTATGTTTAATTTCTTGCAATGGTATGAGCAGAAGCACACAAGACTTATGTTTTTAAAATAGCCATAGGGGTAATGTTGGACCACGGCTTCGCAGTTTATCAACGACAGTATGCTGTAGAGTAACACAGTGGTATAGGGACCACTTTGAGCGCTGCTCCGGCAAACCCTCATCACGGGTCAGGCTATTACTAAACTAACAGGACAGCAATACTGGGGAATCCTGACGGGCATTTAAATTCCTTCTAGCCATGATTAACCCTACACACAGCCCAGGTCAGGCGGGGTAGGAGTTATTAATCGTTCTCTGTCGTAGCATAGCATTAAATAATCCCCATGCATGGTCTCTCGTCCATGACACAACTGTGTTCATACAGCAAGCGGAGCAGTGTCAGGGGTTCCAGAGATGGGAGCGCTACAGAGTGGCACATAAGGGCAGCCAAGGCTGTTCACTGGGTGGTATTTAAGGGCGGATCGGGGCACAATGCAGATGGCTGCCACACTGGGCCTGGCTCAGGCAGTCAGTAGTTTGACCCTCCGTTCTTACCTCGGAATTTCAGCATGTGCTGCTGCTCCAGCACCAGCACCTGCTCTATCTTCGCCATGTCTGAGGGGCGCTGAGTGCTGTTTGCGTGTGTCAGGGAGCCAGGGTGCTGCTGCAAGGGCCGGGCGAATGCCAGGACGAGGAGGCTCCAGAGAGGGAAGCTGACAGAGTGGGGATGCGTCGGCTGCAGCAGGAGGTGGGTCTGGCAGCGGACAGAAGCAAAAGCCCGGTCTTCACCAGTGCACAAACAAGGCAGCCATGTTGGAAAACAGCCTTGTTGCATGGGCTTTAACTAAATAGCACCGTGTCTGCATTACATACTGGGTCGCAACAGGACATTAGAAACCACTGATGTCAATACATTAACAAGAAAGTGGGTGCCGTGCCGAAACATGAAGCGGGATGCCAGTGAAGATACAAGTTAGGCGTGTGGCAGGAACAGAAAAAAATGGTCCTCCAAGTCAACAGATTCCGTAACAATACAGTACTTGGCCGGTGCTCTCAAAGAGGGCTAAACAGTGAAAAAGGCATGATGTATGCATGCCGCTCACAAATGTAATCAAGGGCATTTTAAAAGGCAAGCCCACGAATGAATGAAAGTGTTGGGCGTGGTAAAAGCCCATAGAATAGATGACAACAGGTCAGAAGCGCTTGCGCAATCAACCTAAAAATATGGAGTACTGATATGTTACAGGGAGCTAGATCTTACTCAGCACTGATGAAGTGAAGTGACGTATAAGGAAAAAGGAAAGTCAAGGAAATTGAAAGGGAAGAAGACAAAGGATGCAGACAACATAGACAAGGATACTGATAGTGATGTCATTTTGGATGTGTTGCTATCGGAGCATCCACTCCCATATAATGGAGCCCAATTTGGAAAAATGAGTGGTGCAATACCCAATGAAAATGTAGCCGTGCCTTCTCCACCGGTAAATACGGGAGTGAATGTAAGTCCAATCTCGATGGGAGGGAGTTCGAGGATTAATCCATCTGCTAACCCTATTGTTCACAATGCCCCAGATGCGATCACTGTTCCAGCCACTATTGTTCCACCAGTTTCATTATACAGACATGAGTCATCGGGAGCTGCGACTCATGCTTTGACAGTTCCTATTGGAATACATTTGTCAACTGTTGTACCTGTTGTAATAGAAAACACTTCTTTGATTCAGACTAAAGTGACTACGCCCAATGCTGCTTCTGGATCTTCAGTAGCGAATCAAGCAGGAACTTCTCCTATAGGAGAACAGGTCCAAAGATCACAATCCCTTGACATGCCCTTTTGGAACTTACCTCTCAATGTTAACCATAGCACACCCGAGTAGCAATAGTCCCTAATACTTTTGCAACACAGGTTGGTCTTAATCCTAGAGAATATGACAAATGGCTTAGAAATGTAATTGAGACTTCAAGAGAAAGTCCAAGTCCTGGATTAAATGTAGAACCATCTCAGTACCGAATGAGAGAGAATGCAGTGGATGTGGTCAAACTAAAGTTAAATGAAATCACGCAATATTGATCTCTCCCGATTAGACACCTATCAAGAGAACAAAGTTGTCTTTATGTGTAAGGATGTCACAGAGCGTGCAGGACAAGAACATGGTAAATTGGCTGAAGTGGCTCAAAAATATGATGTAGACCTAAATAGGACCAAGTCATTGCAGAGAAGCTACAGTGTGAGCTTTGATGATAATGATATCTGTAGCATGAGAATTCCAAGAATGAAAACGCAAATCAGGGAGTTGATTCAAAGCATTCAAAAGTGTATAGAGTTAGATGAGTAGGAAAGCAGGTGGGAGAAGACAGAGGGAGACTGCCTATGTCTACAGTGGAGAAAGCGAGTATGTCAGCTTATCCATTAAGAGAAGTGCCTAGTGGAGGTAATGCCCATTTACCTTAAAGCTGGTGTGATCTTGCATCATTTACAAATGATTTCCCTAAATTGAGAGAGATAAAATTTGAGTGGCACACACAAGTTGAGCAGTTTGTGAAGATCTTGCAGGTTCTGTGGGTAGACTTGAATACCCTGTTTGATACTGAGGTACCAAGTGATTTGTGGGCGAAATGCAAAGTGGCTATACAGTGGCCAGAGAAGAAGCCACTGCGAAATCCAGTGAAAAATGCTCTGTCACCAATAGTGAAGAAAGTTTCAGAGGATGATGACTTACTTGAAAGGGAAGGTATCAGCTAAAGATATTGATTGAGTTAAGATTGACAGGATGAACGAAGAGCCTAAATAATCAGTGCATGCCTTTAATGAGAGAAGCAGCACAATGAAAGGATACTCTTGAAGTGAAGGACATGGAAAATTCTGTGTCTGAGTTTGTGACAGTATTGAGATCTGAGATTAGTTTGGTGATTCAGTACATTTGATATGTTGGCAGAATAAACTGATTGATGAGATTTTAAAGTATGGAAAATATAGCAGTCGTGAATTGGAGATGAAGCCGAAGAGATTTCAAGAGAAATTGATGGTGGCTCTGGTGAGAGCTGCACAGAGAGGAGGAGGACAGAGTCATCCTTTTGTGGGGAATTTTATTCCCATGCAAGGAGTGTATCAGCAAGGAATGCCAATGAAGTAAGGTGGAGATGAGTTCCCACAGCAGGGTAGAGAAAGTTGTGTTCGGATTGATCCGAGCACTAGAATTGATGTGGAAACTTTGAAGAAGATCAATCATTGCCATTACTGTAATACATTGGGGCATAGGATGTGGTAATTTCCTTTAAATCCTCAAAATCAAGGTTTATAGAACCACAAGGTAATAACCCCGTCCAGTCACCAAATGTACAGACAGAAAACGCAAAATATTAATGTGCTTCAAGCCCTAATGATGCAGGTCCCACATGCCCCAATGCCACAGCAAAATATGAATGGTCCCCAATTGAATTTGAATCCAGTCCCAAGTTTGAAAACAAAATTCTTCTGAAAATCAGCGTGCGTTCCTACAGCTCTCTATGTTTGAAGTGTTTGAAGACTACGGTTCCAACCTATCCTTATGATGGTGCCTCAGAGGAGAGGAAGAGTAAGTGATTGGCACAGTCTTAGAGGTAGACCAGAGTGGTCCCTTTGTAGATGGTGAGGTAAAATGGTCACCCCTTATCATTCCTGGTCGATACTAGTGCTACCCGCTCTAGTGTTAGAACAGCGGCGGTTCCAAACCTACCCCTCTCGGGAAAAAGAACCCAAGTTGTAGGATTTGAAAACAAACAAATGACAAATCCCATAACAGAAGAAGTACCTGTCAGAATAGGGTGCTTTGAAGCGAATCACCAATTTGTATTGAGTGATTCTAGTCTAGTGAGTCTCTTAGGAACAAAGCTCTTATACAAGCTTAACTGTACCATCCATTGTAACCTGAGAGGTAATGAGCTGCAGACTCGTGATGAGGATGTTGCTTTTAAAATGGCAGGAGATGGTCTTTCTGATAACCCAGTGCTTTTCAATCGTTTTAATGTTAAGCCCTATCCCCCGCCCCCAGTAGGGGGTGGGGGGAAAATAATCAGATTCACCCATCAGAATTTTCACAATTATTCTATTAAGTTGGCAATGTTTAATTATACCTAGACTTCTTTAAACATTGCAGTTAAGTTCAGTTAACTTTAAAAAATGCAATCTATGTTTTTCTGCTTAAAACAAAGCACTGTTATCTGCATAATGCTTCTTTTGGCCAGAGCCTGGCATACCTCGGGATCACTTGAGGCCCCCCTAGGTGGGTCGGTCCCCCAGTTTGAAGACCCCTGAGTTAACCTGTTCCCCATGATGACAATTGATGAGCTACCACCAAATATTAAAGATACAGTGAAACCTGAAGTTTGGTGCTTTTCAGGAAATGACATTGCTCTCATCAAAGGTGCTGAGCATGTCCACATTAAACTGAAACCTAGTACTGAGTATCCAAGAAACCCACAGTATAAATCGACTCCTGAAATAATTGCAGGGATTACTCCAGTGATTGAATCTATGATACAGCCAGACATTTTGAAGTAGATTATTGAAAATACATATGACTCACCCATTATGGGCTTACAGAAGCCTAGCTGTAAATACTGCCTTATCCAAGATTTGAGAAAGATAATCACCATTGTTGTCCCATGTTGTACCCTGGGACCGAATCCAGCTGTGATTTTATTTCAAATTCCATGTCAGGCTGAGTGGCTCACTGTCATCGATTTGGGCCAGGCATTCTTTTCCATACCATTGCACGAGGACAGTCAGTTTCTCTTTGCTTTCTGGTTTCAGAACCGTGTTTTGGTATGATGCCAAGTCCCACAGGGGTATACTAACCCCCCCCCCTCCATTTTCAATCAGATCTTTCAAAAGAATCTTGAGTCCTTAGTCATGCCCTGCAATTCAGTACTTGAGCAATATATCGACGACCCACTGGTGGCGTCGGATACACAGGAAGTTTCTAAGGAAGACACCATCGCCTTGTTGAACCACCTGGCTAAGAATGGACATAAAAGCGTCCCCAGACAAGTTGCAGTACTGCCAAAAAGAGGTCCAGTACCTTGGACACCACATTGATAAAGGTGTTACAAGAAAGGATTTCAACAATCCCAAAAAAGAATCTGCCAATTACTCAGAGAGAAGTCAGAATGTTTTTGGGAATGGTGGGCTACTGTCCCGAGTGGATACCTGACAAATGCATGGTAATTCACTGATGCTGGTGGCCTATTTTTCTGTTACTCTTGACCCCGTAGCAGCAGCGCTGCTAGGCTACCTTAAAGCAGTGGTGGCTGTGGATGTCAGCATCGAGAAATGTGAGAATATTTTGATGGGTCATCCCCTTACTGCGTTTGTGTCCTCTCAGTTGAACTGTTGTTGACCCGTAGCCAAACCTTTGACAAATAGCAGGTGAACATGCTATGAACAGATTATTTTCGCTGCTAAGAATGTGAGTTTGAAGCGTTGCACTATTTTAAATCCTGCTATACTGTTACCTCTTCCTGAAGCTGAGTGAGAAGTAGAGCATGACTGTCTAGATGTCACTAAACTATGCACCAAGCCAAGACCAGACATTCAAGATGAGCCACTACCTGAGTATCATTTCATATTGTTTGTGGATGGGTCTTGTTTGAGACCATGAAGGAAATTTTAGATCTGCCTTCTCAGTTTGTACAGTCTCAGGCGTAGTTGAAGCCTCCTGGCTTTGAGAAGTATTCTCAGCACAATAGTCACTCTTAACAGAGCATGCCGTGTTTCTGAACAGAGTGATGAGCTTCAATGATAGTCAGTATGGCTTTGGTGTTGTCCATGACTTTGGACAGTTATACAGGTATGGTCACAGCGAGGTTTCCTGACCTCAAAGGTTCTCCCATTAGAAATGGAGTATGTCAATAATTAACTCTGCAGTTACCTACTCAGATTGCGGTTGTGAAATGTTCTGCACACCGCAGTGGAAATGACTATGTGACAGTGGGTAACAAAGTTGCAAAATACTGTGCTCATAGAGCTTATACGTTCAATGGTGAGTAATGTAATGAAACAACAGATGATACCAAATACAACCTTCTGTTTACTACAGTTGATACATGCGAAGAAGTTAAGAGAATGCAAGAGGAAGTGCCAGAAGCAGAACAGCAGACTTGGATCAGAGCAGGTTGTGCCAAAAGGGATGACAACATTTGGGTTTCAGCAGATAGAAGACCTGCGTTGCCAGATAGTTTGTTGCCTTCTATGGGTAGACGTTTTCACAGTCCTGCCTAGTGTAGGAAGGGATGCCATGGTTTGCTTGTTTTGGCAGACTTGGTTTAATCCCAGATTTAGGCTGAAGGGTTGTGGCACAGATGTGTTGTGTGCCACTAAATAACCGTAGGGAAATTATCTGCATGACATTAAGCAACATAGGAACATCAGGCGGACCCTTCAACAGGATGCAGTTGGACTTCATCTGTGTGCAACGGGTTGAGATCTGTCCTGGTGGTTGTGTGGATCTTCTCGCGTTGGGTTGAAGCTTACCCGACCAAAAGAAAAGACAGTCTAAAAGTAGCTAAGTTGTTGTTGAGGGAACTCATCCCTAGGTTCGGTTTTCCATCTTCGTTGGAGTCAGACCAAGGGACTCATTTCAACAATGAGGCTCTGAAATTGTTGTGCACATCATTGCAAGTGGAGTAGAGACTACATTGCTGCTATTGACCGGAGGCTTCAAAGATAGTGGAACAAGTGAATGGCACACTGAAATCCAGACTGGCTAAAGCGTGTGCTTCAACAACTTTGAAATGTCCTGGTACTTTGCCCCTTGTGTTGATGAGTCTTCATAGTATTCCTGATAGGAGGACAGGACTATCCCACATGAAATAATCATGGGCAGATCAGTGAGACTGCCAGACTTGATGCAAATGCGCATGTGAACATTACACGATGATTTGATTCATAATTACTGCAAAGAACTTGCTGATGTGATGCATTTTGTCTCTCACCAGGTCGGAGCAGCCACAGCCCCACCACTTCAGAGGCAGTGCCATAACCTTAGTCATGGAGACTGGGTCCTGGTAAAAGCACATGTGAGAAAATCCTATTTGGAACCTCATTGGCGTGGACCTTACCAAGTTACATTCTGGTGAGAACTACTGCTGCTAAAGGCAGAGCTCTCACCAGCTGGATTCATGCTTACCGTACTTGCAGAGTTGAGTGTCCCCAGGACGATGTGACAGCACCTATCTCAGAAGTGCCAGTGATGACAGAGGGAGCAGGTTAGACAAGCTGTGAGGGACCAAGAAGAGTCTGAAACAGCACATGTTCGGTCTGGTGGTGGGTCTGAATGAGTCAACAACTGAAAATGAGACAAGCGAGTCTCATCCCGTGGTGGTGGATGAGTCAGATTTAGACCCTGGGAAAAGACAGTGAGAACACAGGCGAGAGCTGGAAACTACTGGCCAAGAAGGCAGGAGAGAGAAAAACAGTGTGCCTGAGGAACATGTACCTCAAACTATTCTGGAGGATACTGGCCTGAATGACCGTGAGGATGAAGGATCCGCACTAAGGAGGACAAAAAGAGCTAGGGTACCCTGTCATGGGTACTCTTCACCTAAATGCACATGCTTTGCAACTAATGCCAGAGAGAGTGAACTTTGGGACTTTCATAATGACAGTGCAAATACAATTGAGCCTTCTTGAACTGAACTCTGGCTGGACTGTGTCTTGAAATTACTTGGCACCTAAATACACTGACTCGATTTGCCATTACTGAGGCTTCTGAACTGTGTACAAATTAGAGACTTTAGATGAACTTTGATAGGGAATTAAGAAGAGTATCAAGGCCCAAGCCAGCTGAAGGAGTGTAAGGGTGTCATTTAAAAGAACATGGAATAGGGCTAAGGAAGTCTGACCAACAGTGGCTGCTGCTACCAAACTGGGGTGGCGGGATGAGACGGCTAAAAACAAAAAACACTTATCTGCTCAGTCGGGAGACATGCTCTGTCTCCCTTCCATTCTCATCCTCTTCCCGACTTGAGTCCCAGCAGCGCACAGGCTCCCAGACTCCCCTTAGCCAATCACAACATTGCTGTCACCAGCATGACAACAGCGTCCTAATTGGTCTGAGCGGCCTCATTAAGTGCTCAGACAGGGACTGGGAGCCTATGCACATTCTCCACCCGGCTGTGCAATACAGTCAGATGGAGAAATGTGAAGTGTGCATGTCTGTTTGGCCGGCCCAACACAGCTGGCTAAATCATCATGCACACTTATTGTGCACTTCACTCCTCCTCCCTGTCACTTAGCCCAGCCCCATCCTAACCTGGCTCAGGCACTGAAAAATAAAATGATAATAACATTGTTTTATTATCCTTCTATTTCTATTTTTTTGCACTGCTCAAAACAGTGAGGCAACACCCCTCCGCCTTAGTGCAGGAGCCGCTGCTGCTCACGAAGATTCTCTAACTAAAATCAGCACATTTGTTCGACTTTGTTTTGCTGTTTACACAGGTGGAACTCAAAAGAGAAGACTCTGCTGCTGCAAGATTCTACCCACTGGTCTGGTTTCAGAGAAGTCATGGTAACTAATAACGCAAGTAGATGTAGATACATATTGGTAGGCACATTAATAGTTGTAATATTAATTGTTTTGCTTGTAGGCTTATATCCACCTACATCTAGTACAGTGGAGGACAAGCCCAAAGTTACCCCACACCTTCACATTCTGTTGATAAATATCAGTACTCATTTGACAGAAAAAGCTACATGTAGATTTATCTTGAGGAGACTATGCTTTAAACGCTTATACTAAATTTGCTTTATGACTATGTTGACACTATGAATGTGAGGGACTGTTACGCCTGTATGCAGTTACCCTCATCAGCTGAAGAAGTTATCAGCTATCATCATCTACCTTTGACGTATGGTGTCTCTTGTCGTCTTCTGCTGAGTCTTTTCTATGAAAAGGGTTACTTCCAATTTTATTTTTGAAATTATGATTTAGTTATTTCAGAAATTCCCTTGTTTAAACATTTGAATAATCCTCATGCAAAAGTCACTGATACAGCTGAAAGGAATTTTGCTCCTACCATGACACTGGATACTACCTATGCCCAAAGACAAAATTTAACTTACCAATTGACAGAAGTCGAGAAGAAATGCTTAACTTAAGTGGAAGATAGGACGATAGGACGAGAGAGGTAGAAGTTGGAGCAGCAAATCTAAGTAGGCTACCTAAGTGGACTAAAGAAGAGACTGATCATCAAACAACAAGAATGCAACCTACATTAGATTTAGATTGGCAACATATAGAGAAATTTGTGATGTTCTATTTGCTGGAAAGAGTGAATGTGACCACACTTTAAAATTCAGAGTGAAATGGCAACTATTTTTAGATGGACACTCCTGTGATTCCTGGAGTTGATTTTCTTTGTGGGAAATATGTCAATTTCAAATTGCACAAGAAGTGGTATGGTACAAGGATATTTAGGTTTAGTCTTTACAAAGATTTATCATGTGAAACATTTTGATGCTCCTGTGTGGGAGAAGAATTCCAGACCTAAGCGAGGAGCTACTGCTGGCAAAATTGTGGGAGATATTTTGGGTGCAATTATTTCATCTGTAGGTGTAATTTTGAATGACAAATATTAGAAAGTTGTCTACTGAAGTCGGTAAGTTGTCCACTAGTACGGCAGAAACTTAATTATATATTCTTAAAGGGTTGCTATAAGATCGATAGTTTTGCAGAATCATCTTGCGTTAAACATTCTGCTCACCAAGGAAGGCAGAGTCTGTTGTACGTTAAAAGTCCAGCAATGCTGTACTTACACTCCTGATAATAGTAAGGACAGGAGAAAATATATTAAGAACATTACTGATCTAAAGGGAGATGTGAAGGTATCAGAAGCAACAGGTACTTGGAAAGCAATTGGAAATGGGTTTGCTGCAGATGGTTTGGAAACTTGGGAAGTGGAATAGTAGATTCTAGTTTGAGACCACTTGTGATAATTGCCTTTCGTGCGATATCTCTAATTGTGATCTATAAGAGGGTAAATGCAAGTAGAGAAGAATTAGAAAGGAGTCAGTGTAGATATTATGATGAAATGAAACATCTGAAGGAGACTATACAAAAATACATGATACCTGTGAGGCTTTTATTGGTCCATCTGATAAGTGTCTTATCTTGATTGTGATGGCCTGATTCACCATCAAAGGGGGGGTTGGAGCAGCGTAAATGTAGTTCCACCGCTACATGTTACAGAAATGATACAAAAATGTAACAGACAAAACATATTCTGTGTGTCCTAACATTAATAATGTAAAGTGAAGTATCAAACAGTATTTTGAAGGTGCATTCAATGTAAAAACTACAGTTTCATATATATGTGTCAGTTCTACTGTTTAAGCCTTAACATGGAGATTTATAGTTCTTATTCAAGTTTACACTTGTATTTTGAAATATTGCATTTATTGAAAAGCACATTGCATATGTAATCATGAATTCATTTATTCACATTTTGCATTTATTTTGATATTATGCTTGCAGTCATAATTGAGCGTTAAAAGTGCACCTTGACAATGACTTACTAAGTTAGCATGAGTAGGTCTTCCTTTTAACATTTGAACTGTATTTTCTCATGCCCTGTATGTTTTTTTTTTTTTGCAGGTGTGCATTCGTGATTTCTTAGCTAGTGAAAGGAGTATTGTATAATAGAGATATAGAGGCCTGAAAAATTTGGCACGGACTGGATAACTTAATTAGCCAAAGAAGCCTTCTATTCATTGCCTATCTGAAGTGAACAGACTCGAGGTTAACCTGGTTGTGAAGTGAAGAGACTCAAGCTTAACCTGGTCGTTGAAGGTCTGTGGGATGGGAGATTCATTTGATGTTGCAAGTGTACTCCATGAGAAAGAGAAATAATTGGGCTCCTGGTGACATGTTCAGACATACGGATGCTTCTGGAACTTTCCACCTTAAGTTAGCCTTCACATTGGTAGAGTTACAGCAGATTCTTTCAGACTTGGAGATGTACAGACATCTCAGATCCCTTTACCCTTACAGTGCATAGCTTCATGCTAACAACAGGTTCTTTATTTCTGAAGACTTCTGCTGGAGTTTTAGCGATGCCGACATCTACCTGGCCCTATTCCTGAACCCTTGAGACCTTATCCTACGTAGCTTAGAACCTAACAAAATACTTTGATTCTGTTTTTGCTGAGGAGAAGCAATATGAATTTCTTTGAGGAATGTCAATTCCCACTTCCCTAACTTCTGTATTGCTGTATTCTCTATGCTATTGAGATTGAACCTGCTTCGGCGTTTCAGCTTGCCAGTTCTGATATTGCATTTTTCCATTCAAATATACACATATTGGAGTGATTACTATTGTGTAATAAAACTACCCAACTTCATTATTGTTTCTTGGCCCCCTTTGTGTGGCCCAAAGGACTTTGCGACTGAAAAGTGTGAATTTATTGCTAACTCCTTTGCCTCCTATTACACTCAATGATCCATCAGATGGAGACCACTGATAACTTCTGTATGCACTCTCAGCCCAGAGACCTCTATCCTTCTTGAGGACCAGGAGGCAGAGGGAATATAATTCACGGCCCCTTTCCTCCACTAATGTCATTTGTATAGCTGCTTTCTTTAACAAGGCCTGGATCTCCACCTTGAAGATTGAAACATAAGCAGGGGTGCTTCTCCTGATGGACACAAGATGTTTCAGAGAAGAGGTCAGAAGGGGAAGGGTGTAATCTCTGTGCACCCAGCGATCCATGATTGAGGACTTCACTAGATTAGAAATTTAGATACCACCCCCCAACCAAAGTTGATGCCGTAGGGTGGGAAAATCCAAGCAGGTTTAATTTGGCATGGTTTGAACTAGCTGGGAAGACTGTCAATGCCAGCAGGCTGTTCTATCATGGAGCTGTGGTACTGAGTAGACTAGTTTAGCAGGTGAGGCCAGGCCCCAGGAATGTGTGCTAAAACAGCTAGATGCTTTTCAAGTGTTTCAATGACAAGCCCACCTTTTCACTGAACAGCCTCTTGCCATCAGATGGCAGCTCCATTAAAGCAGCAGGGATGTTTCCAAAAAATCTGCTGCACCATATCCAGGCATGTAGCCCTACAGAGGGCAGGGATATTGGTTAACAACATCAACAGGGTTTCAACCGTGATACCTTTGGAAAGAACATATGATCTAGTATGCTGAATAAGCATAATTAAACATTTTAAAGCGCTCCAGACCTGCATCTATAGAGCACAAAAAACAGGTTGTGTTGGCTATTGCTTTTCAGGATCCAGCCTGGCATGTAGGGTTATTCTTGAGGCGAGAAATATGAAGAAAGTATCTAACAGAAGCATGTGTTATCCTCTTGACGGAAGGCACATGTTTACAACAATTCCAGACATAGCAGAACTATAGACAAAAATCGTGAAGGGGCATAGTAAATGAAGATTTACTTTCACACCCTCAGACTCTATTCATTGGCAACACTCTAGAAAAATTAGTTATGTATGCAAGGGTGATTACTAAAACTATAATAGCCAAAAATCTGAAAGGTGAGAAATCACAATCATATGGGAAATTGGCAGATGCAGTTTGAGGAATCTCACTCACAGGACTAGCTAGGGTCTTATTTCAACATTCTGCTGTATCCATTCACTGTTTATATATGTTATAATGTACTCTACTACCGAGTTTTGTCGTTATCAGTAATCTCTAATAAAGTGGACTATACAAAATGAAACACACGGAGTACTAAGATTTGTACTATATTTGTTTGACCTACACATTCAGTACACTAAACACAGGCTCGGCATGCATTGTAGCTCCTAAATTGGACATGTAAGACACACATTCTATCCTCAATTCTCAACTTGAGTCTTTCATTTCATCAATAGTATCTTTTAATTTATTCCTCGCCTGTTTTTAAACCAGACTTCATCTCTTCATTTGAGTCTCCATCAAAAGATCTCTTTTCTTTATCAGCAAGTTCAACTCCTATTTCGGTAGACTTCATGCCCTGCCACCACATTGCTTAAAGAAAACCCTTTATATTCTCATGGATTGCAAGATGATGCAGTCACTTGCCAGCTGTGACAAATGAGGGTCTAGTCCTCTTTTCCTCACTATTGCCATGCATGGTTGGGTTTATCCAGGTCAGGTCCAAGCTCAAGAGTTGTACACAAGTCAGGAAGACTTACATTGGCAGGTTACAGTGCATTTCTTCATTCTTGAGACTGTAGCTCTTGGAGCTCATTTTATACTTTCAAGCGCAGCCTGTATGGTAATGCCTTGTTAAGCACAGGGCTAGAGGAAGAGGGCCGAGGAGATTTATGACCCTTCCTTCTGCCCAGGAATGGTTGTCAGCGGGGAAAGTTAATTAGGGGCCTGCCTTAGACTGTGCACTGAAACTACTAGCTCAGTCATTGAGGCCACTGTTGAGATCAACTAATGTGCAATTGTACAGTCCCCTTGAGTCTTTGTTATCCCAGTTGTCCTGTGTGGATTTAGGAGGATTAATGAGTTTCTGAAAAGTCATATTTATGTTCAGGGAGTCATTCAAAGTGTGTGGAAGAGTCTTGGACAGCTAGGTGTAGGAATGTTTGAACGCGCATTCAATCTGTGCAAGCTTGTATGACCTGATTGTGTTGAATGTACATGAGGATAATAAAGATAAGAGCTAGGTTTTCAAAGCTTTACATACATCCAGTTGCCCATGTATGGTGTAGATGTGACTTGAAATTGTGAACTATAATCGGATGCTGAAATCGTGGATCCAGAAAATTCTTTTTTTGCAATGGAGAGGGACACAAGGAGTTGTACAGAAGTAAAGCAGAAGGCATCTGTCCCACACCTTGTAGTATTTTTGTTCTGTGAAAATATCTGCAAATAACTGACTATTGGGAATCTTGAGTGTTCATCCACGAGTATCCTCAGATACCTGCCATTAGTGAGAGGTCCAAAGAAATAGATGGCCACCCTCTCCCACATATTGTTGGGAAGATCTGACATCATTAGTGGATGTTGTCTTGGCTTTGCTGATAGGCAATGGCACATGTGAAACACTCAGTTCTTATTCTACCATCCATCCATTTTTGGGAAACCTACCCTTACATGCAAAGCCATGATATCCCTCATGAGCCAACTCAAAGACCTTTAGACTTAGAATTTTACGAAGAACAACCTTATGTTCTCTCAGTAGAATTCCTTGTTGCGCAACTCCAAACTATTTATGAATGTTGTAAAACTTTTGTAGGTCATCTACCTCCCTTTTCATGGTTTGTTTTTCCATATTTGAGTGTCAATCAGCTGCTTGACTATTGCCATGTCTTCATCTTGCAGTAGCAACTTGATCCACTGGCAGAGCTGGGGGACTGCTTGAGTGGATGATGAAGTTGCGGTATTCTTCCACGACCAAGGCTTTTGATGTTGTTAGCTGTACTGGGACTCTTGAGAATTATCTCCACATTCAGCCACCCACTGCTTTTAGCCATAATAAGAGAACCCATCCATTAAAATTCACTAAGTTATCTCTTTTTAATTCACATCACACCCATCTACCTCCAACCAACACTTCACATCGGTATACTATGCTCGAAAGACCTCAGTAAAAGAGCCCCCTGGAGGGACCCTCTGAGCATTGCAGCACCAGTCGGATGAGGAGCTGCCTAATAATGAAGCATGACACCCAACTTGGTGTGTGAGGGCTCTTGCTTCTGAGCAATCAGATTCCCTGATCTGCTTTCTTAGTTCTCACTCAGACTTCTCTGTCCTCCCCTCCTAAGGAACTGCATGCCCTTTTCATTATATACTTGAGAGAAATAGCTGGGTTGTGCTGCTTTCCCAGCCTATGAATGATGTCAGAGTCATTCTCGTAATCGTGGTCCCCAGCATTCTGGGAAGCATCTTGGCCTTGGGGGTGCCAAAAATGGTCAGCAGCTCCTGATAGTCTGTGACAACTGTAAATCACTTCCCATAGAGAAAGACATGAAATCATTCACAAGAGCACACAGCTGCTAAACTTTCCTTTTCTGACTGCAAATATGCTTGTTGGGTGTCAAACTCCTGCTGGCACAAGCAACGATGTGCCCCTGAGCATTAGGATGACCACTATGCTGTGCAAGAATGGCTCCCAACCCTACCAAGCTCACATCCACTGCGAGTTCTGGTTGGAGATTAGGTTTTAAATATGCAATGACAATTACTTTTTCAATAGCTGTCTTAATTTCTTGGAAAGTTTCTTCACAGGCTGATGACCACTGGAATTCTACATTTTGTTTTGACAAGTCACAAAGCGATGCACTGAGTGTGGCATAGTCATGAATGTATCCGGCACAGTAGCTGGCTATGCCTAGAAATGACAGCAGCGTGCTGACATCAAAGGGAGGATTGGTTGTTGCTAGCGCCTTCATTTTGTCTGGGTCTGGTCACATTCCATTCTCTGAGAAGATGTGGCCATAGAACATGAGCATGGATTTGTGTAATACACATTAGTTGGTGTTGTGTCATACCTGCGCCTGTGAGCAGTTGAAACACTTTTAGAAGTGCCCGGTCATATTCCTATAGAGGGTTCCCAAATATCAATATATCATCACTATAATTGAGGGCATTTAATACTGGCTGGTTGATTCGCCTAAGGACATCTTGGAAGATTCCAGCTGCTGAGGAGATGCTAAAACTCAGCAGTTAATATCTGAGCAGGCTGATGTGCACTGAAAACATGTTTTAACAGTTCCCTTCCAGCTGTTGACACCCTTTAAGGTTAAGCTTCAAAAATACATTTGTGCCATTTAATTGTGTAATGTCAGCAATGTGAGGTCCTGGGTGTCGCTCATTCAACAGCTTTGTTTAGTTGGCGCATGTCAGACTGTTTGCACACGTTTTCTTTCGTGTCCCTTTTTTGACAATACCACTATTGGTCATACCCACAGGGTGGGCTCAGTGGAGTGTTCAATTATGTCCGGCTTCAGTACCTTGATACCTCTCAGCTTTCCTAGGCCATGGAACAGCAAGGAGAATTTGTCAGCAATTTCTGATCCATGTGTATGTGCTAGCTGACTGATATCAACCCCATTTCTGCTGCAGTTGCAAAGCTGAAAAGACATGCACTTGACACTTCCTTGTGATATATGGATAATTGTTTGAACCAAAATTGTCTTGGGTCACACTATTGGCTTAAATTAATCATGACTCCACATTGGTTTGAAAGTCACCCAAGTGTACCCTTTTATGTTTGACGGCACAAACCTTGGAGGGGGCTGAAGGAAGATACTTTACTTTTTCAAGCACCATTATTTTCGTAGATGCTCCACTGTCAGCAATGAAAGTCATTCGATCATCTATTTGCAGTTGAACCATATAATATTTGTTCAAGCTTTTAAGTGTTTTTTGCTTGTAGTGCTTCATCCTCCACAGTGATGAGGTGCGTCACCAGCTGCTCCGCAGTGTCAAGATACAATGTTCGTTGCAGACTGGTGCGCGTGCACCACATGGTCTTTAGCCTTTGCTTCCTTCTCTGGAAACTGAATCAACTGAAATTTCCTTCGGCAGATCAAGGATTGTTTCTCCCTGCCAGGTACAACATCCTTTTTGACTCCTGTATTTTCTGTATGGTATATAGGCGGCTCAGGTCTTCTAACCCCCAGCACAGCACATTCACTGCCACTCCACTGTCCACTACAAAGACTACCAGCTGATCACTCAGTTTCATCTTGACTTGGACCACTCTAGAGTCAGGTAATTCCACTCAATCATCAGTAAGTATCCATCCTCCCCACTGTCACTTGACTGGGTTAATGACGACCCGCTGCCCGAGGACTTAAAAGACTGCTGAATGTGGGTCGATTCAACATGCCGTACATGGTGCTTCTTTAGGCCTCAGCTCCAGGCGATGGTCATGCACTGTCTTGAATCGAGACATGCTGTATCTACTTTGGGCCTTCAGTCCACCCAAAGGCTTCCCATTTGCTGGCTCCAATGTTGCTTCACTAGTCCTTCACCCCCATTTGTCCACAGCATGCATGCGTCATGCCCCTTGAAGGGTCTATGCTGTCTGGCTGAATTTTTATCGACAGTTTTAAAATACAGTTGGTCTGGTACACAGACAATTTTTTAATGAATGGATCAAGGGATGTTTGCACACCTTTTGAGTACTCCTAAATAGATAAAAAATGTTTCCAACAAGTATGGACACAAATTCGTTTTGGGATGGTAAGCAAATAGTTGCTTTTCTTTAAATTTGAAATACATTTTTTTCTTCTAAATGTGAGTTGTTAGGTAAAATGTAAATAGTTTAGTTTACTAGTGCAGTTGCTTTTTTCACAAAATAAATCAAACATCTCTAGTTTCTGGAACAAGAGACCTTATGTTACATAGGCTGTTGCATGTTTGCCTTAAGAAGGAAGGCATCTTCTCTTGGCGAGAAGGGATGTGGTGCAACGGCTTGCGCTGCTGACTTTGGAGCTGGTGGGAACCAGGTTTGAGTGTCTGCATCAACATTCTGTGATTCTGGGCGTAGTCTCTTAATTAAACTAAAACGTAATTAATTTTCTATTTTAGAATTGCTGTGCTTACAGCTCCACTCTCTCCTTTGTTTTATGCATGCTGGTCCATGCCTAACCTTGCAGGCAGCAGCCAGGGAAGTCATTATTAACTTGTCACCCACTGTTATCACCAGGCCAATCTCATAATTCCTCTTAGCGAGTGCTTTTGCTTCCAAGTTGTTTTCTTCTGACCTAGATGTATCCATGTCCAGCATCTTCACATCGCTGTATGTTAGTTGATCAAGTAAGTGCACACCTCTGCTGGAAAATGTCACATTCTTCTAAAATCAAGCTGTCATACACAATGTTTATCTTTTTGATTAAGTGGATGAGATTCCAATTCGCCAAATCCGTGCAATTTACCCTGGACATTATCGATCAGTAGAAGTTCTAGAGGTCATATCGGATATATTTTCATTTTAACTTCAAGGTTTTTCATCTGACCTCTTCACATTTCACACAATTTTGTTTTCAATTGTGCTATTCTAAACACATTGATCATTATTTTCAACACTGGTTCTAAATGACCTTGATTGACCACCCACCACAGAGATCAGTCTGTAACCTGTGGGTCACTGTCCATAAGCGAACTCATCCTTTCATCCTCCATTCATCATTGCAAGCAATGTGGACCAGTAAGTTAAGACTAAGCTGCTCTATATGGCTAACATATTGGCAAAGCCAATAGGTCTCTGCAATCAGAGAAATAGTCTTTGGCAATGGTGATATATTATGCATATTAACAAAAACAGCCCCAGAGCCATAAACAAATGCATTTACATTGGCAAGGCCTGTAGCTCTCGGATTGCCGAGACCTACTGGCTTTGCTAATGCTTGTTTTTCATTGATGCTGTGGTGTGACTTCCTCATGTCATCTTTTGGATCTCTCGTCTCTTTCGAACTCGATATGGTTTGCATGCACTTAACACACAGCTTTAAAGTTGTTTTCTTTTCCACAGCCATTGCATGTCTGCCCTAGTGCAGGACACTCCCTCATGCGGGAATGACAAGCCGCATCAATAGCATGATTAAGTCACTTTAGTCAGTATCTACTTGTGTGTCTCCAGGCCTGGGTTGCCCCTGCACCGCTTGTTGTGAATGGAACTTGCCGCCCTTCGTGTTCCGCTCTTTCGGCTAGCAGCATCCTGTCGAAACTGAGCATTTCCCCGAGCATGCGTCTGCTGAGCACGTCCAACAGGCATCCGTCAATTACCCTGGCCTGAGGCAATGGCTTCCTTGTCATCAAGTCACTAAACTTGCAGTTTTTGATAAGGGTTTCAAGTCTCTCCAGAAACTCAGCCATCGTTTCACTAGCCTGTTGTTGTGCCTTGTTAAAGATGTATTTATAATAGTCAACGTTCAGCGCCAGACTGAGCTTCTTGACCACAGCTTCCTAGACTTTTTGGTGCAATGCCACATCCTACCCTGGGCGAGTCTTTAGGACGTCTTTCACTCCCTCACCTGCTTGGTTGGTCTTTGAGGTATTTGACGATTATATTTTGGTCCTCCTCTTCTAGGGTGTCTATGAAATCAAATGTTTCAATCCAGACAGCCCACCGTGCCCCAATGTTCTGTTTCCTTCCAGTGTCAAACGAAGGTGGTAGCTTCAGGAATAAAGTCGCATTGTATTGGCCCCCTCCATCTTGCACCATACTGCTCAGGTGCACGAGTTCGTATTCTGGTTCACATGACCCAGTCTCCATTTCCAGCCCCCATACTGGTACGTCAAGACAATGCACTTAGTGAGTGGGACCTGGCCTCAATTGTAGCATCAATGTCTGAGACACGGGGACTGTTCTAAGGATTGGGTCTCAGCAAACTGCCGGCCTGTTTTATACACGTGCTATGGGTAACTTTCAGAGATGCTGAGCCCTCGAGGAGGTTCCAGCACCAACCTAGTGTCATGCAGGCCCTCCTGCTCAGCTGGCGGTATCCACAGGGATGTAGCTGTACACTGGTCAAGCATGATGCAAAATTCAGGCCCCTTCCGCTGCATCCGTGATGTTTTCAAATTTCCTAGTTTTCATTTGCACACAGCAGCAGCAGGCACACCAACAGTAGCAGGGAGTAGACCAGTATTATTAGCAACGTGGGACGCAGGAGCTGTGGCCGTCATGAACATGCACGCTGCTAGCAAACGTGGACTCAGTCGCCGCTTGTTGCTAGCTGAAGAGTCTTTGGAAAGGGGTGCTTGGGGCAAGTCAGGCTTGCCCGGTCTCCCCCAGGCTAGTAGGGTGTGGTGGAGCTTTCCACAACACTACAGAGTAGCTGGTCAGAAATGACAGGGAGTGAGGGCTTTTAAGGTGATGGGAGGGTGCGGGCGGTCTCTCTGGCTGTTGTCACACCCAGGTGAAGGGAGGAGTTAGCTTGGCACCCTGACCACTCACCCCACTTAGGTTGTTTTTTTCCAAGGGAACTTTAAGCATGTTGGTTGTGCTTTTGTAGGGCAGCTGTTGCTAGGTTTTATTTTCTTGCTACTGGTAGACCGGTCTGGCATAGGTGGGTGAAAAAGGCAATTCTTGGGTGGGAGGGGGTACAAATCAGAGAGATATGAGGTCTGCTATATTGAGGAAGGATCTAAGGCATGGAGGGCCAAGGGTAACAACTCAAGGTGGAGATCAGGGCTGAGGGATACTGGATTTTGGTTTACAAGGTTTTGGATGGGAAGGGTCATTTCTGGGGGTAAGCTTCATTAGAAGGGAGGGGTTGGGTTTTTAGGGTGTTATGTATTAGTGAGGTGGGGTAGTTTTGTAAGGCTTTTAGCAAGGATGGCTGTAGTTTTGCCAGACCTGTTGTATTAAAGCAGCCTTTTACCCCTTACATGGTGCCAGTGTTGTGGTCGCTCAGTTTCACCCGACTCGCCAGTGGAAATAACAAGCGACACCATATTCAAGGGGACCTTTCATTAAGTTTTTTTTTAATCTTCTCTAAATCCATTCAACACCCCCACCAGTCCTGCCCACGTGCACATGGCAATCCATTTCGACAGTGGAGCCACCTAGTTCAGGTCCTAGTGCACAACTTTACAATGTGAAGTCTTTCAAGGGAATAAAAAGATTAAGCAGCTCAATACAATACTTAAGAAATGTAAGTCTGGAAGTGTGGTCAGGTTAGAGTCTATAGGAAGTATGTTATTTAGAGATGCGTTTGGTAAATTTATCTTTAGATTCCTGTTCAATACGATTCAGTCAGATTCCTGTTCAATATTCTAGGCCATATTGTTCAGTGCCTGTGTTGCCGAAAGATGGACAGAAAGTACATAAAATGAGCATGTGATTTGTTCAATATTCTAGGCCATATTGTTCAGTGCCTGTGTTGCCGAAAGATGGACAGAAAGTACATAAAATGAGCATGTGATTTATGGTGGGTAAGCGGTGACCCAAAAATGATCTAGTGAGGTCAGAAAATGGAACTGGGGTGGGCATGTTGGGCTGTGTGGGTATTTTAATTAGTAAATGGTGGTTCTCCTGTGGTGGTGAGGTTGGGGTGGGGGTGGGGGGATGGGGGAGGAGACTACAAATGATCATGTTTTAAGTTTGTGTTGCTGGTTCAAACGTATTAAATTCTCCAAAGACTAAGGTAAATGAGTAAGGAGAAAGGTTGTGACCGATACAAATATCAGCAGACATTGGGTTTGTTTGTAGTGGTCTGAGGACTAGGTAAGAAATATGGTGGATTTCAAGGAGCTACAGCAATCAGGAGAAGGACTAGCTGCACTGGCGGGTGGTGACCCTCAAAAGTGGAGGATCGTCACACCCAGTGGCAGGCACTGCAATAAATCAACAATGCCTTTAGGCTGAAATTCCAAAGCACTCAATCATGGCTCATTATTTTATAATGGGCCATGACTGAGCTCTGGAATTAAGGCTGAAGGCAATGAATTCACAGTTCCTGTCAGTGGGTGAAAAGGTAAAAAGAAAAACAAACTTACCTTTTTTGTCTTGCACAATCCTCAGGGAGCCTCAGCCAGCTCCCCTCTCCAATTTGACGCTGCTTTCATGCTGCAGATGAGCAGCACGAGAGCAGCACCTGGATTGGCTGGAGCGGGCTGCCTCAATGCTCCAGCAGGCACAGGGGTTCCTGTCCCTGCTCTTCCACCTGTTACAGAGTGCGATGGCCCTTCCTTCGGTTTGCCTTTCATTCCAGATAAGATCCTTTCTAGACATTCACGCAGAGCCAATAACTGTTGCACTCGCGCTCATGGAGGTGGCACTTTGAATCAGCTTGCTTCTGTCAACTGTTTTACCTTTCAATTTATGTGGCAAGAAAAGTCCAGTTAGGAATTTACAACGCTAATGGCTCTAACTCGAGCGAACGCATTGCATTGCAAATGCTTGTTGCTCTTGTGACAGAACCCTGGCTCATGCTATTAGACAATAGCAAAGTTTCAGAGGCACTGTGTTTGCACTGCAGAATTTAATTATATCTCCTTACGCAGACAATATTACATGGCACCTGTGTAACCAGAGCCAGAACCTTACACCGGTAATACAGGCACTCACCCTCTTCCATATCCTGTCTGGGATAGCAATAAATTGGAACAATTCTGCAATTTTTCCCCTCACAGACGTGATGACGGAGCGTCAGCTCGATTATCTTATCCCCTGGTGCAGTTCATTCCAGAAATAGCCTGGTATTTAGATAAGCCGCAAACTGGGAGACTTACTGAATATTATCGTGCTATCTACAAGACAGAGGAACAGGTGGCCCGTTGGATCAGACTCCCCATCACTTTATGGCTAAATTGCCTTGATGAAAATATTCATCTTCCCACAACTTTTGTACCTTTTCAGTAACATACTGTTTTTTCTCACCAGGCACTAACACTTAAATCCTGTATGATTAAGCTCCCATGGACTGATAAGCAGGCCGGATCAAATGGGAATCCCTTAAGTTGCCTTATGACCCCCACTTCCTGCACATATCGGTCAAATAAAGAGGCGAAAGGATTGAACTTCACACTGCAGCGCACACGCAGTTAGCAGAGGACTGTATACATAAACAAGATGGAATGGATGGATTATGCTCACCTAATGAGGCCCTTACTCATTTTCCTGCTCGGTTCAGCACGTTTGGTTAAAACACACTACCTAGGCTCGCCTCGTGGGGTGTGAAGATTGTGGGTCACTTGTTGCCCAATGGCGAGCGTATACTGGCTTCCGTGGTGCTGGAAAGGACTGACACCAATACCATGGACTCATTCCTTTATCTGCAAACCTGGGCAGAATGTAAAGATCACTACTGAGTTCCCGCATGCACCTTCTGAATGCCAATCATCGACAGTCTTGCTTATGGCCGACTCCGGAGGACACTGTCACACGCCTGTATAGCAGTAGCGGCTCGAAGAGCGTGGAAGGGGCAGCGTGCGGGGGTGGGGGTGGAGAGGGAGAAAGTGAGGAAGGGAATTGGAGGAATCGCTCCCATCATTTCACTATGGAGCACCAGAAAGGTGGCGGCCCTCGGCCCTTGCCTACTGTGCTCGTGCTTCAGAACTCCTGTGGGCGAGCCGAGACTGCTGAATGGCTGGTCATGAATTCTGTTGGGGCTCAGTAGCCGGCATTTAGTGCATGTACAGGCAAGGGTGGATTTGAAGTTGGGGCATGAGTTAATTATATTAGTGTTCATGTTTAGAAATGCACGAATTATTAACTCCTTTTGACATACTGTGCTAATTTGTGCGAGTTCACTATCCTTTGGATGGATACCTGAAACAAATGTAACAAAAACAGACTTATTTAAGAAATAAGTTTCTATGGTGTAAAACTGTAGTGCAAAAAAGTGCAAAATACCCAGCAGATTTGTCGAATTTGTTCAGAGAAGTTTGTGCTGAATGGATCACAAGAAAAATAAGCTGCATAATACTTTTATTGAAGCACAAACAGGATTCTTATTTAACGAAAGGGATTCACATAAAGTAAGCTGCTCTAGAATACAATTGCTTCATACAGGTGCAATACATAACATTCACAGCTTAACGAATGCCACATCATGTTTCATGACGTGCCTAATAAGTGCTGATTACTCCAAATGACAAAACAGACGTCTACTCTTTCCACCCCGAGTAAACACTTGAGGGAAGCAGTGTACTCTCCGGCAGGTTCCAGCACGTACCCAAGGATATCAGTCCTGATATAGGAGGTACCCTGAAAAGGTGGAGTATTTCCAGCTGCTCCCGTAAATGGCTCCTCTATGTAAACGAAGCCATATCTGATCCCCTTGGAAGAGCTGAAGGACAGCGTGGTTGCTTGCAGTTTCATGGTCTGGCGCTCCATCGTTGGCATAGGCAGATACCAGAACCTCTTCGTTCTTCATGAGGTTCACGTACAAGGGAACATTCACTGCAAGTTTTAACATATGGAATATAAAAACATATGTGCCATTCACTGGACAAGCAAATCTACCAATATGAATGTCAAATGTTTCTCCGAGGTTGTTAAGCAGCAGATCAAACACAATTGGTTGGTCCAAGGTCCCAGGAGCAAAATTAGAGGTTCTAGCCGCTGAGAAAGCCACGCGCATCTGTTGCGGAAGAGGATAGACATGAACTGGTAGAATAGTAGCAGCTTGGCTGGTCACTGGCATGTCCATTGGTGTGAGGCTGCGGGAGTCGCCCTGCCCAGAGTCTCCGCAGTGGAAGACTTCATGGTCTCTTTCTGGACTGCTGATCTGCGAGGAGTCGCTCCAACCTGGGACATAAGATTTTTATTGACATGTGGTTATTTAGAAGCAAAACTTTGAGCCCCTAAAGCATAAATTAGAAAAACTCATCAGTGCTTGACATTACATTGAGGGTTAAAAAAAAAACACAGTGTGGGAGCACAAAAAATAAGTGGTACAGCTCTGCGCCAAGAGATTCCCATTCATAACTAATATAGTGAGCTTCAACAAGAGTCAGAACGTCCAAATCACACCAGTTGGAAGCTTAGGAAAATACCAGAATCATTACTTGCACGGGAACCGTTTAAACAGCTGATGTCCAGTTTCATATCAAATGCATTCTAAAGGAATACGTACAATTTACAGAACGAATCAGTAACAGAAATACCTTCAACGCTAGAATGTGCACAGCGCCACTCGGGGCAATGGAGAAGTGCAAAGGGGATAATGGATTATATGACCAATGCTTCTCCTTTTTTTTTATTGGAAAACATATTCGCCTCATCGAGTTAAACTCTTTCCTTCGGCTATGCGTGTCAATCAAAGCTCCCTCCCCACTGCCAAGTCCCTTGCTGAGGCTCCTGCCTCTGGGAAAAGGCATTTAACCAGAATAGCCGTCAGCAGTGAACTACATGACTATATTAAGAGCGATATACACCAGACCTGTAGAAATAATCACTAAGGCAGCGTTACTCAAGTTAGAAAAGCCCAACACAAATGATTAAGTCAATAGAAATGATTCAACATGAAAGAAATTATTATTCAGGGACTGATAACGAAGGTATTGGTCGCTGCTAATTACCCATCCCGCAGTAATGGCAGTGCTTAATCTGTAAATAAAATAGTGCTGGTGCCCAAAGCCCTCGTCTTAAACACGGGGCTGCTGCATTTAAATATGCGAGCATGTAATACTTATACAGCATAATCCTGAACCCATCTCGGGCCCCTTTAATTCACTTAAAGACACTCCCTGCCCCTCCAGCTCACTCCTACAGCTATCTGTTTTCTCCCAGTGTGACGCTTTTTCGTTTTTGTCTTCCTCCGTCTTTCCCATATGTCTCTTTTGCTCATATTAAATGCTTAAGGCAGAAGAATAAGCGCCGGCCCTGAAAAATAAGTGCCGGTGCTCAGCACCGGAAACAACAAGCACAAATTAAGCACTGAGTAATGGTGAAAATCACAGACTCTAAAGATTAACAATTACTCTTGTGCTTACACCAAATGCAGCAACCAGTAAGCCTTGGTTATGCCTAGCGCATTTAGGAAATTAATAATCATGTGGCATTTAAGAGGAATTTGGATGGGGTTTCATGGGACAAGTAGCTGAGCTTTTGGCCACAGGCTATGCAACTCGGGCAACAGGAGAGAATACGAGTGAACATCTGAACGGCTACGGTACGGTAGGATACTGTGTCAGGTGTGAACATCTCAAGCCTTGGTCATGCAGCCTACTAGTGTACCGAATTTCGGAAATCCTCCACAACACAATCAGGAAGGGACCAGAACGGAGGAGGAGGAAGTTAATCAGTGCTCAGAGCACGTTCCCAGAGCCATGAAGTCTCACGCTTAATACGACTCAAACACGGTGAACAGTCGATGAAAGAAAAAATAGTGGGAGAGAATTACCCAAAGCAGATAACCACACTTTGTTGCTGCATGACAAGCGTCCTGTTCATTAGAGTGCTCCTCTCCTCCCACAGGGTAAAGAAGCAATCCGATTCTTGGGACTGGGAGTAGACGGTGGGTTTTTTGATGGTTGAGATCGCCATACATTAGCAGAGAAACAGGAGGGTTATGTAAACAAAAGCGGAATTTTCACTGAAATAGGCACAAATGAGGAAAGAAATCTGGAGGCCACGAACCTTATACCGTGAAAGGGCAATTGGTCAACTGGAAGGGTGGGCTTGACCTTGACCCAGACCCAAAACCTTGTACATTTTGTAGGCAATATGAACCATCAATACCATTTTCTACCAGCAGTGAGGAGACAAGTGTATTGCCTTCCATTACAAAATATTTTATACATTGATCCGTGTTATGTAGGGACCAGGCAGCGAGTCTGCTGCAGGTGTATAACAGTTGCATAACCCCCGTTGGGAAAGTGCAAAGCTATGGATGCTTCTGCTGAAAGCAATGAACACACCCCCGGTGATGACAACATTTCCGGTCTGGGGACTATAAACTCAGCAGGAACTCGACTGCTGTCACATGGCCCCAGAAAAGACACTTATTTTCTATCAGTCACAACAGGACTGTCCACTCTTGCGAGCCACTGGACAAATAAGATGTAGTGCATTCTGGAGCCACCGATGTAGATTTAACACGTCAGCTTTTAAGAGGTTTATTACACCATGAAGAGAAGCGTCTTCTTCCCGGAGCTCGGGTGGCTAGTCTGTACGCCACAATTCCTACACAGAAATAACACTTGAAACAACGAGTTGGCCATTATGTACAGAAACAAAGCTAAGTATGGATGTCACTAGTTGTAAAATAAAAATCATGACGTCCATGTTTGGAAGGAGAGCGCGAGCTGTGACCACCCAACTAAGGTGGGGGTCTACTGCTAGCACCAATAAGAACTAAGGAAATATGGAAAATAGATCAAGCCCAAGTGACCGCTCGTACTTTGAGCATCTAACAAAAGGAAAGTGCAGGCATCTGTCGAAGATCTACAACACAGACCAAGTTGCTCACTTGAAAGGAGGACATGATCTACAGATATTTTGAAAGTCTCAATTGAGAGAAAAGCGGAGGTTAATGTCCTGGATAGTGCAATTAACCCATTACTTAGTCTACTGCAAAGAAGTGAATATGGAAGACCTGGTTGATCGCAGCAGGAGCACTTTGTTGTTGGCCTTTGAGACTGAGGTGGTTCTTCAACTTGAACACCACTTTTAAAAAGTGGGACTGAGGGAGGGCGTACCCACACACAATCACCAACAGAACTCAAGGATGACGGATGCCTAACAGAGACCAGACATCTCTACCTAAAACAGAATGGAAAGGCTTCAGATGGTGGGCTGAGAAGTGCACATCCGAGTTCCTTTCAGGACAGACAACTTATGATTTTGCTCCATATGGATGTTAGCACACTTTAGTTGGAAATAAGTTGCCTTGACTAAAGTATAAAAACAAAATTGGATCAATACCTTGGATTTAATTTCAGCTGGGAGAAGGGACCTCTGGTTAAAGGCAATGGCAATTACTAAACTAGAAACCCAAATGGAAATGGTGACGCTACCATTGTTTGGTGCAGGGAGAGTGGTGCTGTTTACATTTGTGGTCCTCCTCAATCTTATTTTGAACCCCCACGCAGTGTTCAATAAAGCTTAATTTCTAAGACTAAAATCACACATGCTTAATTTGATATGGGCAGAAAGGCAAGCTGCATCAGGTGGGAGGTGAGGGAGCCTTGCAGTTCCTGATCTTGAGATGGATAAATCACTGCTCAAGCACATTATGTAGCCTACTTATTTGCCCTCAGGGGCCCAACGAACAGATGATAGCTGCCACGTATCTTCCATGCAAGCTTTCAAAGTCTGGAAGGAGTGTGATGCAAGCAGATACAGTTCACCTGGCATGTTTGGCTTGGAGCAATACATCGGAGTGAGAAACTGCAACGGTCGTACAGAGAATAACATAGCAATACATCCTAGGATTAGAACATTTATTGAAGTAACAGCTATCGCAATTTAAGCTGCAGACTAGAATACAAGGTCGTTTTCCAGGGATAATTTATCAGCTGGTATGCGGGAAAAAACAGAATGAGGCAAATCCGTTTCTATAATGGACTACAACAAAATTAAAAACTGCAGTCAACTTCTGACATCCCGGTAGAACCAGAGCCTTTAAGTAAGTTGGTACAACTGATTGAGGCTATGCTCTCCGAGAGAGTGAATTCAGTGCACATATGGTCTGGGAGGGTGCTAGCGCAGGTGTATTAATAATTATTAATAAGTGTTCATGTATTCTGAATAATGGGTTTGTGTAGAAAATATAATAACGTAGAAAAAGAATGCATGTATTTTAAATTGTGATTACGATGAGTGGCCGCCAATGTTCACGATGTGTACTTAATAGTCTAATGCTGTGAAAAGTTGAATATATGTTTGACCAATGTAGTAATATGTCATATTAAAGGTTATGTATTATATTTTAGCTTTATTAATTGTAGCCCTCAATTTAGCGAAGGTCTTGGCCTACTTGCCAGGCCTCATGTCAAATCTGTATTTCTTAACGTTAATAAATGGCTGCCCTAGAGAGTTAAACTGTGATTTTCCATTTTGCATTGTTTAAATGTGCTCACAACTGAAAGCTTTTCATGAGAACCAACTGCTAGAAAATGCTGGTCTGGCTAATGTAACATTTGGTGTGTAATGTGTGTGCGACTGACTTTCTCAGGAGGAGAACAATGGAGATACTGACTGGAGTAGAAGCTGCAACAATATTGCTACCTGATGAGCTGAATGATGAGGACATTGCAGGACAACCAATCGACATGTGAACGGAGTAATAGTAGAATTCATAGATCTGGAGTTTTAGTTTTATTGGACAAAGTGTGAACATACGATTAATTGACCAATAGGTATTTCAGACAGTTTTACTGGTTTTGATTTAACACTGCACAGAGAGAAGACAGGCTCATTGCCCATTTTCTTGCTGGCCGAAAGGTCAATAGTTTCTTGTGCGCCTTGACAAAAGACGTGTTTAACTTTATTGCTTAAAGACTTTGCGTTTTCTGAACTTTGATGCTGAATTCTGATGCCTTGCTGATCGATTGATGTCCTGAGGACGAAGACTACCTGCTTGCTGATCCATATTGAGGATAGGTATTATGAATTAGACAGTTTATTATGCATATTTGTTTTTCCCTTCTAGGTACCAACTGCACTGTTTTGATAGAGCCATAGTTAGATGTTTTCCAAATTTGCGTTGCTAAATTGTTTTGCATGAAGCCCAACATGCTAATGCTAATCTGGTGTTAATTAAGGATCCTCACTAATGAAATTATGCTAACAGGGAAAAATGCTTGATGAATTTCCCTGCTGAATTCAAATGTAGGTAATCGCTGACGCAGTTGACTGTTATTAATTTGTACCATAACCTTAGAATGTGTTGTAGTTCAAGCTTTGATTAGATTATGTTTGTTCCGCTGCTTTGGACAGCCAGTATTGTTTCTGTATGGGTTTCATTTGATTTTGAGATTAATCTACATGACTTTAGCATTGTTAATATAGGAAAATTAATATTCTAACTTTTACTAAAAGGAGTGGTTATTTGTGACTGGAAGGTCATGGTGTGTGACAATTACGGACTATTGATATGTACTGGAGCTATGGTAAGAACCTCTTCATTGCGAGTCAAAAGGTACATCAACCTATTCGCATCCCCTTGTAAATTTACTTATTAAGGTCAGACGCGCTAACAAGGGTGAGACCAGGACTTTGACTCACTATGAGCAGGGCTTTAAAATGGGCAAGAGCTGCCCAGGACGAAACCTGAACTTCTTTAATTTGAAAGGGAAAGTACCTGCACTTCTTAGTACTGCTTCAATATATTTAATTAGAAGGCACTGGCCCTTCACAAGACCAAACGGGTAATCTAAACCGAGTACCAGCACTTCTATATTTCCATATAAAGCACTGAGACGATGAGCGGCAGGATTGTGTATAGACTACATATCCTTTGCACTTAGAAGTCTATTTACCATTATCATACTTCAATATGCACCGTTTGGTACATGGTGGATGTATATTAGGCAATAACAGTAAAGAGTAAGATGTACAAAAACTACCTCAGTACTTTCCTCCTGGTCACCTGCTGGTTAAACAAGCCCTGGCAAGGCCAACACGTATGGCTTGAATGTCCCCGCATGTGTAAACAAAGGTAGTTACAAATGGCAATGCAATGTAAAGGTAGCAGAAAGGGATTGCTCTTAGTATAGAATGCATAAAGCAGATAAAGAATGGATTTTTCACAAGTGAAATAGTCACTCGCATATAATGGAAGCACTTCCCAGAAGGTAGAATAATATACCCAACAGCAAGTATCATGAGGCCAGAGTGTGGCATTCTCCTCTCCTCGCTATGAACACAGACCATTGTTCTGTTAAAGGCTCAGTGTGTTCTGCGTGGGTGCAGTTGGCTGGTGAGCTCCCTCCTGTTAGGTTTGATCTGAATAATGTGTTTCACCTATTTTTCGGAAGTCCTCTTCTCTTGAGAGAGACTAATGCGCCTCTGGGTGGAGCCAAAGCCAGCTATATTTTAAATAATTGCACTGTCAAGCCAGACCTGAAAATGGAACCAGTTTGTGAAATCTTATTTTCTTAGATGTTCCTTCAATGGTTGTTTCGATGGTTGCAAAAGGCTAGTGAACTTGCGCAACCCCTGAAGGCGAGTGACACTGGTCCAAAGTTGCTGCAGTACTGACATGAGGAGTGTGTAAACGCAAGTGTCAGAAGCTGAAGTTCCCAAAAAGTGATCACCAGAACACAAGGAAATGGAGCAGCAGTGTGAACATATGTTAAAGACATGACCCACCCCATGCCATGCACTTCTTGGCAGTAGTGTGGAAGGGCACGGCTGAGTAACGTCAGGAGGATGCAACAGAATTCACGACCTGCTAATCTAAACTATGGCTTTCAGTCCAGTACTACAGATGAGCCAGTTAACAGAAGTTTGATATGGACCAGCCACTTTGGATCTCTAAAATGTTCATGTTTTTTTTTTTTTTTACTGCAAATGCATGGCTAGCATTTTAGTGCTGCATACTGGGGCTTTCATTAACAATCTGCAATAGGGCGTACTTTGTATGTAGACAGGTTACTGCTGTTAGGAGGCTGTATGGGAAGGTTATAACGTAGCTATGGCTCCTTTCCCCTTGTTTGAGGGTTAAACAAATCTAATGGTTATATGCATATACTGAAAGTGGGTGTTTGGCTCAATGATGGTATGTGTATGATGGCCACTGTCCAGCCACATTCAGGGGCCACAATGCAAACCCCCAAGCATGGACCACTGGTGTTCTGGAATACGTTTTATTAGGACTTTGCTAACTGGATTTTCTGCAATTGACTCTCTGGGAACAACGGTGAACAGTCAAAGGTTTGTCAGGGACGTAATTGGGGCGACAAGAGCTCAAGAGTCAACCAAGACATACAATAGAGTATTCTGCAGCCCAGTTCTTATCTTTTGAATTAAAAAAGTACTTGAATCACAGCACACAAAGACAGGACTGTTTCCTCCCAGCACTGACAGGACTGTTTCCAAAGTGTGTATAAGCCCTCTTGTATAATGTGGGGTAAGGTACAGTATTCTCAAATCACCTAAGCTGTGGAAGTGCCTCCACAGTTCAGTTGGGGTTCACCTCGTGGTGTTTTTTTCCCTCCAAGCCTTTTCACTTTGCAGACCTCAGTCTGTGGTAAAGTTTCGCCATTCTTAAGCCCTGTGGCTACCTGCATGCTGTTTCAGTCTAAGGCATTGGAGAACAGAGGTGTACAGTGGCCTTGCTCTGGCAGCTATTGAGCAGTCAGGGAAATGGGCCAGGACCTTTGCCTTGCTCAGAACTTGGAAGGTTTTCAGACATTGGCAGAAGCACCAGCAGGCTCTGTAACGAGTTTCTGATCTCATATGGTGCTTAATATCTACCAAAGTCTTGATGCAGTTCACTACCAGAATGGCTCAGGGAGACCAGCTCCCACCCCGATTCTCATAAATGTTGCTCCTAGCTTTGCTCCTTTGCAATCTCTCTCTTCTATTCTCCTTGCCAAGAACAGTGTCTCCTCACTAAGCACCATGTGCAATCCTGTCTCAGCAGGCAGGCTCCTATGCAGACGCAGATCCTCAGCAGAAAGTGCAGACTTCAAGGGATTACCTCCCCCCTCTCGCTGGAAGACTAGTTGTCATGTAGACCATAGTGCTGGTCACACAGCAGTCCTTTGCGTACTTTGCACAGCACTCCATTCCTTGGTTATGAAGAATTTGGACCAAAAGAAATGTGGGGTGATTTGGGCCCCACTTTTATACAAATGGGGGCATACAAAAGGGAGCTGTGGACATGCGGTCCAAGGATTTAGAAACAGCTGAGATTGGTTCTTTCAAACGTCAGTTTCTCGCTGTTCCTCAGACATGGCATTTGTGTAAGGTAATGGCCCTCACGGCAGGAAGCAATGATGCTGGCTCCAAGCAAGAGTATCCAAAACAAGGACATAATGAAGAGCAAGTTCTTTGCACCTGGCTTTCACCCTTCCTAATACAGTAATCAGAGACAAACTGTCAGACACTTTTTTAGAAACATTCTGATCTTGAACAGAAATAGTCTCACCCCCTACTCCTACCATTTACCAAATGGCAGGGCTCAGGAGGGACTAATGAGCAGCATTTGCCAATAAGGTACTCATTGAATGTATAAGGGTAGTTCGGTCTCTGTCCTCCAATTCAGTGTCTGGTCTTCACTCCCTGGACCCAGGAATATGTCTAGATAAACTGTCTACCCACCATCTGGCACCATGCTATACCGAGGGCCATCCAAAAATCGATTCCAGTGTTTAAACTCTCACCACATACAGAGTTCATATTACCATGCATTGTACAGCACACCATGCACACGCATGGAGTGTGCGCATAAGGATCTGGAGTTCACACTGCAGTGGGACATTACTTGAGCTGTTACCATCTCCCATACACAAAATATATCTGGTCATACTGCTGATTCACCAAAACCTCGTATGCTACCACCACCACTTTGTAATTAACAGTAGTCTTAGGACCACTTGAAGGCACCCTTGGTGGCAGGGTCTGAACTTCTTATCAGCTACAGGCCACACTAAGCTATCGTGATGCCAGGACCAGACCAAATAAAAAGCCAGGATACTAGTTTCACAAGAAGTCCGCTACTCAGGGCAGAATTACATGCCCATTCACCATGCAGAAGACATTCACATGTCAACAGGGGTTATTTGTATGAATGATTGTGGGTGCATGAATAGCAATAGAGGGTGTATACTGGTGATTCTGCTAACATAACAGCTAATGTACTGTCATAATTCCGGATGGCTGGCTGTATGACGAATGTGCTGCCATGTGAGGGGGGGGTAGAAATGAAATAAGGTGGTGGTTTTGCTGACTTGTGATTTGTATGCACGATGGGGGTGGGGGGGGTTGTGGTGGTACATTATGTGGTTATTGTTTTATATTGTGCAGTGTTTATTTTTGTTTCAAATTGTGTTATGAAGACTTCTGGGGTGGGAGGTAAGGTTGCCCGAGTATGGTGGGGTTGGACCGGGAGGTTAAAGTAGCACACTAACTCAAGAATTTGACTTTAAATTAAGTGGCTTTGCTACAAAAACTATCAGTCAACCTTTTTTACATTTCAACATCAGTTTTCTTTAGGAAATTTTATTGGTTTTTAAATAAATGATTTATTTGCTTTTCTGTGGTCTGTGGCGTCGGCTGTGTGGATATATGATGGTGGGTTGGCAACAGAGGTTGGTTGTGTGTAGGAATATTGGTTGTGCTTATGTATGACAGTGGGCGTGTTGAACTCCCCGCCTCACACTTGCAGGCCCAATGTATGCCTGCTACACACCTGTGTCTCTAGTTAGTTCTGCAGCCCCTCAAGAGTGGCCCCCTCAACACCATGCAGCCACTGTGTACCACTTTGCATGGTCTATGCAGGACCTAAATGTGCCCCAACTCTTCCCTGCAGTCCATGTGTGGCCACCCCTCCCCCACAGTCCCACTGTGTGCCTGCTCATCTACGATGCATACAATACTGTGGATGATTGGATGAGATTCCACATGCTTCTGAACCTTGCTCATAATTAGGAATAGAGTGATAGAGCTGGTGCAATCTGAACCACAGGCTTGCACAGATTACCGAGGAGTGGGACAGCTAGTTCCCATTCTTTCTAGCTCCTGTTCCCCTGGCAAAATGCGGGGGGAAGGGCACTTACCTGTACCCTGTAGCCTTAGGCAAGGTGCTGGAGGGTACAAGAAATAGTGCCCACACTTAAGCAGTGTCAGGGAGAGGTTGGAAATTATCTTACCCATGCCAGGGCATCCAGCTATGCCAATCCATTCTTAGCAATGTTGGGGGGGAGGGGGAGATTTCCCACTGGGCTATACAGAATGGGAAAAAACAAAAGAAAAAAAAAAAAAAAAAAAACAGTCAAATACCGAGGAACCAGGTGCCCTGGTGCTTAACAGAGCTTGCAAGAATCAAACCAAATACTTAGTAAACATGAGACTTTGAAAGAGTGGTTGCACGCAGTGCTTAATTTATAGTAAGTGCTGGTGCCCAAAGATTTGCTCTTAAGCCTGCGGCTATCGCTATCGAAAGTTTGGGGTGTGGAATACCAAGTGTGTAGTTTTGGTCCAAGCTCATGCTTCTTTTCACCCACCACCAGCCATTCTCTGCCTCTTTCTCAAGCTTGCACGTTTTCATTCCTGATTTCTCCCTTTACCAGTTTTTCAGTTTTCTCTTCCTTTTTCTATCTCCCTTTTGTGTTTCTTTTTTGCTCTGGTCAAAATTTGATGAGGAAATCTAGGTGCTGGTCCCCAAAAATAAGTGCCAGAGTGCCCCGCCAGTGACCCTCTGCTCAAATTAGATACTGATTGCAAGAAAAGTACCTTTCGGAAATGCAACAAGATCGTGGGTCCACTTAGGCAAGTCATGAAATACCCTACCATTGACAATGCCTTCCAGTCAAGGTTTGGCCTCCCATTCTTACCTTGCTTTCTGTGGGGCGGTTCTAAGACAGGCAACCCAATCACCAACTTTACTGGCAACCGGATCCTCCACTAATGTGAAGTAAAAGTCCATCTCTAAACTTTCAATCTGTATCTATTAGGCCCAGTAAAGAGCTGGTAACAATGTTTAGGGGTCATTCAGTCCTCATATGTCCAGTAGTCCACCTCTCCAGCAACCCAAAAATAGAAACATTTGAAAAAATAATGGGGTAGATTTCTAATACTAGCAGTCCAAAATTCAATCACTGTAAACCACCACTCCAATAGATTACCCAGCCCTCCTCTGATAATCATCAAGTCTAACCTGAAACATTACCTAATGTTGGTTAGCAATATCTTAACTCATTTCCTTGCTTCTCATTGGTCATCCCGCGTCCGAGTATCACTTACTCTTAGTGTTTGTTGTTTCCATGGAGCGCTGGCCAAAAACTGATGAACTTATTAGTGTAGAGGGGCAAATTTATTTTAGGCCTTTTCTGCCCCTCCTGCCTGGGGTGGGGGGGGAGGCAGATCGGCATATTGTTATTAGGCCGATCTGCCCTGGGGGGGCAGAAACCTCTAGGCGCCAGGGATCACTTTATGGGTTTTAATTGTGTTTTTTTTAGAGGTGGGGAGCGAACCCTTAGGCAAGGGTCGCTCCCCTGGTGGGGCAAATTTATTTTTGGCCATTTCTGCTCCCCTTTGGGGCAGATCAGCGTATTTCTATTTGGCCGATCTGCTCCCCTTGGGGGCAGAAACCACTTAGGCACCAGGGATTGGTGTGTGTGTGTTTTCTTTAGAGGGGCAGCCCCTTGGGTAAGGGTCGCTCCCCATGGGGTCACATTACTGTTGGCCATATCTGCCCCCCTTGGGGGTAGATTGGCCTATTTTTGGAAGGCTCATCTGCCCCCAAGGGGGGGGCAGAAAGCCTACCAGGGAAGTTTTTTTTCTCCAAAATAAGAGGGTTGGGGTATGGCCATACCCCCACCCCAAATAAATGGGGCCAAAGTTGTTCTGCCCACCAGTGGGGACATGGGGTAATTACCCCTGATCCACACCCCTGGGGAGCACAAAGTCTACTAGATACCCGGAAATTAAAAAAATATATATATATTGGGGTGGTGGCTATCAACCAGTATGGGCCTGGTTATGCCCCCACCCCAACTGAAGGGGGTAACAGTCTTTCAGCTCTCCCCCGCACTCTAAAACATCTTATCCCACAGCAAGCAAGAAGACATTTGATTATTTGATTATTTTGGGCTTTGGTTTTACATGTGGGCCATGAGAGCTTGGCTAACTCTCAAAAGCGTCCCACTTGGAATGGTAAGGGCTGCACTTTATGGACTTGGGGACGCTGCCATGTAGAAAAATCCACAAGACCTAGACACATCTAAAAACTAAACATCTGGGTGATTCCAGGGTGGTGTGCTTCACATGCATCCTGCACCATTTTCGTACCCACAATGCCCTGCAAACCTCCAATTTTGCTGGAAACCACACATTGGTCCCATGTTTTTGTGATGGAACCTTCCGGAATCTGCAGGAATCCGCAAAATTCCTACCACCCAGCATTGTCTCATCTATACCGATAAAAATTCTGCTGCACTTGTCAGCCTAAATATGTATTTTTGCAAACTGCCATTTTGGACCCCCTTTAGTTCCCCCTCAATAGCGACATGTTTTTGGCTCTTCCCTTTCACAAGGACTTGGCCCACCTACACACGAGCTATCATTTTTACCAGGAGACTGAGGGTAACATTGGGTGGTATGAAATTTGTCCCAGTGCGGTGATCCCACACAGAATGTGGGAAAAATTCGATTTTTAGCTAAATTTAAGGTTTGCTGAGGATTCTGGGTGAGAAAACATTGGGGGATCCACGCACGTCACCTCCCTGGACTCTCTCGGGTGTCTAGTTTTCAGAAATGTCTGGGTTTGGTAGGTTTCCCTACGTGGCTGCTGAGCCCAGGACCAAAAATGCAGGTGCACCCCCGCCGCATAAACAGGTTGTTTTGTGTTTGATAATTTTGATGTGTCCAGATAGTGTTTTGGGGCATTTCCTTTCGCGGGAAGGAGGCCTACCCACAAAAGTGAGGTACCATTTTTATCAGGAGATTTGGGGGAACGCTGGGTGGAAGGAAATTTGTGGCTCCTCTCTGATTCCAGAACTTTCTGTCACCGAAATGAGGGAAAAGTGTTTTTTTTGGCCAAATTGAGATTTGAAAAGTATTCTGGGTAACAGAACCTGGTCAGAGCCCCACAAGTCACCCAAATCTTGGATTTCCCTAGGAGTCTAGTTTTCAAAACTGCTCAGGTTTGCTAGGTTTCCCTAGGTGCCGGCTGAGCTAGAGGCCAAAATCCACAGCTAGGCACTTGGCAAAAAACAGCTCTGTTTTCTTTGTGAAAATTTGATGTATCCACGTTGTTTTGGGGGCATTTCCCGTCACAAGTGCTAGGCCTACCCCCACAAGTGATGTACCATTTTCATCGGGAGACTTGGGGAAATACAGAATAGCAAAACACGTGTTATTGCCCCTTGTCTTGCTCTACACTTTTTCCTTCCAAATGCAAGACAGTGTGTAAAAAAAGACATCTATTTGAGAAATGACCTGTAATTCACATGCTAGTATGGGCACCCCTGAATTCAGAGATGTGCAAATGACCCCTGCTTCTCAACACCTTATCTTGTGGCCATTTTGGAAATACAAAGGTTTTCTTGATACCTATTTTCACTTTTTATATTTCAGCAAATGAATTGCTGTATACCCGGTATAGAAATGAAAACCCATTGCAAGGTGCAGCTCATTTATTGGCTCTGGGTACCTAGGGTTCTTGATGAACCTACAAGACCTATATAGCCCCGCAACCAGAAGAGTCCAGCAGACGTAATGGTGTATTGCTTTAAAAAATCTGACATTGCAGTAAAAAGTTACAGAGTAAAACGTGGAGAAAAATGGCTGTTTTTTTTTTTACCTCAATTTCAATATTCTTTTATTTCAGCTGTTATTTTCTGTAAAAAACACTTGTAGGATCTACACAAATTACCCCATGCTGAATTCAGAATGTTGTCTACTTTTCAGAAATGTTGAGCTTTCTGGGATCCAGCATTGGTTTCTCACCCATTTCTGTCACTAACTGGAAAGAGGCTGAAAGTACAAAAAATAGTAAAAATGGGGTATGTCCCAGTAAGATGTCAAAATTGTGTTGAAATATTGGGATTTCTAATTCAAGTCTGCCTGTTCCTGAAAGCTGGGAAGATGGTGATTTTACCACCTCAAACCTTTTGTTGATGCCATTTTCAGGGGAAAAAACACAAGCCTTCTTCTGCAGCTCTTTTTCCCATTAAAAAAAAAACAAAAAGAAAGAAAAAAAAAAAAATTTCACCGTATTTTGACTAATTTCTTGGTCTCCTTCAGGGGAACCCACAAAGCGTGGGTACCTCTAGAATCCCTAGTATGTTGGGAAAAAATAAAGGACGGAAATTTGGCATTGGTAGCTTATGAGCAGAAAGAATTATGAGGGCCTAAGCGCGAACTGCCCCAAATAGCCAAAAAAAAGGCTTGGCACAGGAGAGGAAAAGCCCTGGCAGCGAAGGGGTTAAATACCAATGAGACTTCATGGAATCGAAAGTAGTTAAAAAAATATCCTTGTGGCCACTTTCTTAAAAAAAAAAAAAAAAAACAAACAAAAAAAAAAAAAAACTGTTTCCATGCAGTATTGGTGCAAGTAGATTGCAAGCCACGCAGTGCGAGACAGCAGTAAACCCGTATTAAAATCGTCGAATTTAAAGCATGTAGACGTAGGTGTGTGGTTGATGGCCACAGTTAATCGGGCCTCCCTTGTGTTTGCTTACACACCCTCTCGCCCAATGATATGTGTTTTGGAGTCGATGAACTTTACAGCAAAGTGAAAGCTTGCGGGAGGTAATCAAATCAGTAATTGTACCAGACATTTTGCGTTGTTTTACAGCTGTGAACTAAACACCATAGACAATAGCCCAGGGATAGATTAAAGTGCCGTGCAGGAGCTGGTTTAAAAGATGGAAAACTTTACCTTCAGTCTTAATTGCACCCTTAATGGTTTGATCCCTGTATTTTACCGATGTGCCAATGTACAACAAAAATAAAGTTGTAAAAAAAATAATAATATAAAAAAAAGCACTGGCAAAGCAGTGCTTAATTTATAAACAAAACCGTGCTGGTGCCAAAGCTCTCTCCTGAGACTCGCGGCTGCTGCAATCAAACGTGCAAGCACGGAATACAGAGGCAGCTTAATCCTGAAGCCACTTCGGCCTCTTTAAACCATTTACAGTCACTCCCAGTCCCTTCAGCTCACTCTTTCAGCTTTCTCCCTTTGTGACGTTTTTTCGTTTTTCTCTTCATCCGTCTTTTCATTGTGTCTTTTGCTCGCTGTAAACACCTGAGGCAAAAAACATAAGTGTCGGTGCCCCCCACCGGCTCAAATTAAGCACTGTGGCAAAGCCAGGAGCTCTCATGTACGAGAGCTATTGTTTTTTCTTAATGTATTTAGCCACGTTGCGCCGTGGCCAGCTATTAACGGAGTCAGTGCAAACCACTCAGTTTCATTGGCTACCAAGATGCATACAAGATGTATGCAAGATGTATGCATTTTTGCCATTCTACATTTTTACATGGATTCTCACACAGATACTATAGTCTCGCTGCAATCATTTGTCTTGGCTGAAACATACCTGGGAGCTTATATCATCTCCGCTCTCCTACGATGTTCTCCCAGGTGAACACCCCATTCATAAAACGACCATAAGTCCACTGTGTGGCACTCTGCCTGTACATGGCTCTACAAATTAGCCAAGCTTGCAGATATTCAGAATTGTGGTGAAAAACTCACTAGTCAGGTGTAACTCCAATAATGCAGTAAGGTACTGGCCAAACACCACCACCTATGGGCATTCATAACAGACCTAGACACGGTTACTAAATGTACAAACATCTTGTGCCACACATCACCACCAAGGCAGCCCTCGAAAGGCCTACTCCCCAGACTAATTCCTCATCAATCACCCCCACGGTCGGCCTTTACGCTGGCAGCACCCTGTGCGACAAAGTTTGTTGTCGCTCCCAATGGCTACATTTGCCACGGATTCTCCCACTACCGCCATGTAACAGGGCACCTCAAGTCTCCAGACCCACTCACTCTCAGATGCATTTCATTTTGTAGCGCCACTCATTTCAGTGTATGGTGTCAGAGCACTTTCCATGCACGCACATTGCACACAGAATCAATTCAAAGTGTGTAAATCAGTGTATAATAAATGTCACATAAGACAGCACTACAATATGTAGGAGTTGTAGGACATTGCCCCTTTTGGCTTGGTTACCCCCTACTTTTTGCCACATATTCGTTGCTAACTTGACTGTGTGCTGGGATCCTGCTAACCAGGCCCCAACACCCAAGTTCTTTCCCTAAGCTGTAGCATTGCTTCCACAACTGGCACATCCCTGGCACACTGCTAAGTCCCTTGTAAGAGATATCGATGGCCCTGTGACCAGGGAGGGTTCTTAAGGGCTGCAGCATGTATTGTGCCACCCTGAGGGACCCCTCACCAGACACATCCACAATGCAATAGCAGATTGTGCGTGTTGGTGCGGAGAAAAAAAAAAGCCAACATGGCATTCCTCTCTGGGTGCCATGCCCACAAACCACTGCCTGTGGCATACGTAAGTCACCCCTCTAGCAGGCCTTACAGCCATAAAGCAGGGTGCACTACACCACAGGTGAGGGCACAGCTTCTTGGGCAATATGCCCCTACAGTGTCTTTGTCCATTCTCAGGCCCTGTAAGTGAAGTGTAGCCATACTGAGTACATGGGCTGAGAGTTTACCATTACGAACTCCACAGCTCCATGATGGCTTCACTGAATGCTGGGAAATTTAGTATCAAACTTCTCAGCTCAATAAACCCACACCGGTGCCAGTGTTGGATTTATTGAAAATTGCACACACCCTGAAATTCACCCACCTCTCTAGTGTGCGGCTGACTGGTCAATGTCAGTTGCCACTACCAGATGAGTTTGACCACATGGGTTGAGAACCTTTGTGCTCTCAGGAGTCAGGGACAAAGCCTGCTCTAGGTGAGGGAGCTTCGCCCCCCCCCCCCTTTTTACAGGAACAGCAACACTTGGCAGTGAGTCTCAAAGGCTCCTGCCATTTGTTTTACTGCCTGAGGGCACTCCAGCTAGTGGAGCTGCTCACCTTCCCTACCCCCACCTCCCGCCCGCCCCCGACCAGGCCCCACTTTTAGCGGCAGGTTCCGTGGAAAATTAGTAAACACCAGGAGGAATGTCGACACCAACTAGGACCACACCTAGGATGCCAACAGCTGAGGTGAACCCCTCCAGGCAGAATCCTCCATCGTGCTTTGGAGAGCAATAGCCAAGGAATGTGCCCCCGTTCCCAAAGGGAGTGGGCCCAGGAAGGGTGTAGCCACCCTCAGTGTCAGTAGCCATTGGCTACTGCCCTCTGTAATGCCCCTAAATCTAGTATTAAGGGGTACCCCTGAACCCTGCTCTTCAGATTCCTGGCGTCCTGAAAGGAGGACTGAAGAGCCGCACAAGCAGTGAAGACTCCAGACGACAACGGACTTGTCCCCAGCCCTACTGTCCTGTCTGCAGCTTCAAAGCTCCTACTACAAAAAGGTGACATCCTGCAAGACCAGCGACCTCTACCAACCCCAGAGGACTGCCTACCCATGGACCAAGATCTTCAGAGAGCAGCAGCTCGGTCCACAAAAAAACCTCTAGGAAGGACTCCAGACCCTCCTGGATCCACGAGTCCTGCCCACACTGCACCCAATGCCCACGGTCTGAGTCCAGGTGGCCCACCGGTCCAGAGACGGCCCCCAGGCGATTCTGACCTAGAGTCCACCATGAGGTGACCCTTTCTGACCAACACGACGACACATGCAGCCTAAATCCAGGACTCCCCTGACTGTGACAGGCTCAGGTGGAGCTTTCTCAACACCTAAAGGTCCCCTCTGCACCCACAGCCCCCTGGCCTTGGGGAACCCAACCAACGGTCCAGCAACATCCAGTGGCTCTCTACTTAGCTATACAGCTGTTGGTCTTCATCAGCCGACTCACTGGACCAAGCCTCCAGCCTTTGTGCCCACTGGGGTTCCTCCCTTGAAAAGCATTGGGCACCCGAAGCTGTGTTTGCAACCCTGCCACCCCTGTGCCGCTGAGGGTGTGTGTTTGGTGCTGACCTGTGCCCCCCTGTACTGATCTAAACCCCCTCCAGGTTGGTGCCCTGAAGTCGCAGGTACTTCCCTGCAAGCTGTTTCTTTCTAAATGCCCACAGTCTCCATAGGATTCCATTGGGCGCCAACACCAACTGACCTCTGTACCTGCCCAGCCCCATGTTGCTGGTGGTGCAGCCTGGACGTCTTCCTAAACTTTGCCCTGTGGACAATCTACCCCCAAAGACTGGGATCGTAAGTCGAGTACTTACTTGCAAACTGTGTTGATACTTTTCTTCCCCTAGGACTGCATTGCTTTCTATGAAAAATTGCACTGTCTACTTTTGAAATTGAAAAGTATTACTTACCTGAAACCAGTTTTATCTGTGAATTCTAAAAGTGCATTTGGTACTTGAAATTCATACATTCTTGAATCTCTGCTTATCTGCAACAAATATCCTTCTGGTTCTAGAAATAAAGTAACAAAGTATAATTTTTTGGATACATAAACATTGGACTGGAGTTAGTCATTGGATGAGTGCACAACAAATGCTTAGCACTACCCTCTAATAAGCCTAAAAGCTCGACCCTACTTTACCCTCTATAAAGCTTCTGGGGATAAACTGGATTGTGCAAACTGTACCTTACTTTGGTATAGTATATACAGAGCCAGCTTCCTACAGGAGTTGCATGTCATCCATACTGGTAGGCAGTATAGTTTAAGAGTGCTTAGTATAGCAGAATTTAAAATGTAACACCGTGGTCGGGGTTCTCTTTAATAATAACTGATTTATACCCAAATGATCCATTTTTTGCAACATTAGGGTAATGAAAGACTGGGGAAAAAATAACACTCTAATGTCCAATCTATACCTTGAGAAATGCATGCAGTTCTTTGATGACAGTTAATAGCTTACTCTTCTAGGTTAGGTAACGAAAGGACCTCTGACAAAAGCAGTAACCCACTGACCTATTTGCGTTTTATGCACTGTGATGTGTGCATGGTACATGTTCTTTGCATGAGACATATTAACCCGCGGTGCTACTTTTAAACACCTAGAGAAAGCTACAAATTCTTTCCAGGCAGAACATTCACCACCAGAATCATCTGTACAGTTTAATTGTTGCTTGAAAATTGCTGGAGGCAAGGAACGCAGCAGCAGGTCATTTTAAAACTAGAATATACCTGCAAACAGGGTGCCCCCACCCGAAGTCAGCACCCGGTGTAGAGGCACCAGCCCCCCGCCCTAGAGCCAGCCCTGATCATCCCCACCCTATGAAGGGGTAATCAACTCGTTCCTCTATTCTGTCCAAATCCATTCAATTCTAACTATCCTCTGTATAGCAGGAAAGGGAATGCAAGCCAACATTTGTCAAGCTCATCAACACCAATCAACTGGCAGTAGGTCACTGCTTTTTTGCTGCTCCCAAACTTTACCGACCGTGACTAGCCACTGTCAGACAATGGCTATGTCAGAGAGCCAGGAAACTATTTAAAAGAAATTCTTGACCAGCGCCTAGGTATGCAGATTCTTGGTTGGGTAAAAGAAAGCTACTTTCTTGTAACCCTCGTTCTTGATCATGGGTATCCTCATTAAATTCATAAACACTAAGCATGTGTTGAGCCTGAGCAGACCTCCACAAATATTTGCAAGCCACGTCTTACGTATCAGGTCCTACTCACACACTTACACTGCAAAATGCTGGCCAATCACAATGCAGTTTACTTTAAGCTGTTATAATTGACCGATGTGTTGCATGCCACATGCGCTCTTGGTCTCAAGAGTGAGCATAGGGCTACTCTACAGAAGGGAGAAGTTCCTGTCTGGGTCATGCTGCTGCAACACTCCTGGACCCTTTCAGTGACAAAGTGGCACAGATGATGTAGGGAGCCAACAGCGCGTTGGGACGGGAAGATCATCTGTGGGCAGGGATGAGAAAAATGGGTGAGATGTGCACGTCTGTATCTAGGTCTGGTTCCTGCCCCCTTCCAGTAAGCCCTGCCTGGAATACTGTGGGAATTGTAGTTGGTTGCCCTTAGCATATTTCAGGAATTCTAGCTAACAATACAACGAGACAGAAGCAGGCAGTGGTCAGTTTGTTAAAGAAAAAAAACACAAATGTGTGAACCCCAAGTGTTTTAGCTTCCCACCACCATTGCTACAGAACGCTAAAGTTTATCCCACATCTTTCTTCCACCACCCTCCACTACCTCTCTTCATCTCATTCTTACACGTTCTTAGCATTCGATGCTCCTCCCTTAGATCGTTTTTCTCTTTTTTTTATCCCTTTACTCGTTTCTTCCTGTCTCACTTGCTGTGGCTGATCATGAATACAAGGTCCCAGTCCCCAAAACAGAGTGCTGGTCAAACCCACCAGCAACAACCAGCACAAATTAAGCACTGAAGCAAGGCCACACAGGCCAGGCTTGATTAGGGAAATGGAAGACCGAGGGGAAAAAAATGAACTCTTCAAACACTGCTTTCTTACTAGGAGGTGAAAGGTCAGCCATATCACCCAAAACGGTTACAAATCACTCCAAGGACAGTAGGCACAACCTTATGCACCCCTATATTCGCTTTGCATCACTCCACAAATGAGTGCAGTTATGCTGTCGCTGAAATACAGAATGATCAACCCCTAATACACATGAACACTAAAAACACGTTCCACATAATAGGTCGCACAACACACCTTTATCCACCCAAACCTACATTAGAACATTGTAAGCCTAAACATTTATCTCGCTCCTTTTGCTTCACTACACACCAAGTGACAAACCCTACCTGCTGTGGTTATCACGCATGCCATTATGCACTTCCTACATTTATGGCAAAGCCAACACTTCTATCCAAGCAGAATGATGAAGTATGTCACTCGCTATTAAATGTACTGAAGGGTGTAAAGGGCAATATCAACTTATCTACATTATAAAGTGGCTGTGTCATAAGGTGAGCAAATAATGGGCTACCCAGGCAGATGGTGCCCCATCGCTTGCAAGCTGAACATTCATGGCACTGTGGTGAACCTCCTTGACATGGCTCTGTCAACCTTGTCCTATCCAATATACTACCCTACGCTGGCAATTTGACATTTGGGTACTACCACTTTAATGTAATGAGCATCCTTGGCATATGAAACAGATGCATCGTTTTAAGAGGGCGTTTTGTTGATGGAAGCAGTACGTGTGAGTACTTGAGATGAAAATAAGAAGCTAGTATTTGGGAACCAACTCATGGGTTATCAAAGTCTGGTATAATGGGGTGGAGGGAGACAAATATTTCCTTAAGAAAACACGACTATTGAGGTGGTAAATGAAAAGCTGAGTTTAGGATCAAAATGTGTGTATTTTACTTAAATAAACTGATGCTCAGACACAAAATGACTGCTTTTGAAGACAATGTTGGTGTTCGAGCGCTAATATATGTAGAGTTGGAAAACACAATGCTTATATTTCTGTGGTGCCAGCGGGTGCTTACTGCCAATATTTACAGTTTTTATGACATCAATACTGCTATCTGAGGGGAGGGTCAGTAATTTTGGTGTAACCTTTCAGATCGGTCTGCTGCCGGAATTGGTAAATTCCATGGTAACCTGTGCGTTACGGTTTGTATTAGGCCATGGGATCTGTAACCCGGCCGTATGGGATAACAGTGCTCTTTACTCAATGAATGAGAAGTGTAATTTATTTTTTCTTTCACTGCCTATCCTCAGGAAGTATATTTTAAATGATGAAATAAAACTAAAAATGTAATTGACAGAAGCAGTATATGAAATTAACGCAGAAGTGAGGGGTGGTAGTGTAATATATCTTGAAAAACAATATGCAAAGTAAATTTGAAAGCTTATGTGAATGAAACTAAAACCGGTGGCTTTACTGACAATATTACCGACTGTAAGAAGTAAAATTAGACACCATTTTTACCATATTGTATTGGAACTGTTTGATACAGCATTAAAGTATTGGTGCATTTCACGAGTAGCCCTTCAGGACTGTCACAACCACCTATGGTTGGTAGCCATTAAAAAAAATAAAAAATAAAAAAAACTATAAAAAGCAGTTTGAACCCATGTCTTAAATTTCTCTTGAAGAAGGTCTGATACAGTCAGACTTGCCTCGTCAGTTTCTGACATGTATCTTGGCTAGTTGTTCCCTTTGGTGAGTTTTTGGTGGTTAGTGAAGGTTTCAATATGAAAATATTGCCCCTCTGAACTGCATGTATAACCTTAAACCAACATGTTTTCTTACAAGCCCGGAAGGACAGGGTAAGAAAGGAGCTTGCTTACTCTGTGCAATCTGGGCTACCATTAAAACAAGCATTTGTAATGCAACGGTCTTGCATTTGCTCGACTTAAAGCTATTACCGTTGTAAACTCCTAACCGGACTTTTCTTGCCACATGAAATGAAAATGAATAGTAAAACAGTTTCAAATAAGTAACCAGACTTTTCTTGCCACAAAATGAAAATGAAAAGTAGAACAGTTTCACATAAGCGAGCCGACGGCCGCCAAGAGCACAAAGCAGACACACAAAAGGAAACCGAAGTTCGCTCGCAGTGAAACGTACTAGCAAAAGTGCAATTATCCATGTAACAGGGTTGATGTCATGCAAAGCGCTCAACTACTGCCCAGCGAGATCACACCGTGGAGGAAATGAAAAGAAAAAGTAGTCCAGAAACCATGCAGAAAATATGGCGCCTCGTATGTTTTCAGTAGTTGGCCAGTGTGCTCGATGAGGGCAAAAACCCCAGAAAAGGCATGACGTATGCAATGCCTTTCACTAATGAAATGAAGCGAATTTTAAAAGGCAATCCCATGAACCAACCAAACTGATGGGCATGGTTAAAAGCCCAGAGAGAGATTACACCAGGGACAGAGTGCTTTGCACTCAACCCTAAAAACAAATAAAAACAAACAAAACCAAAAAAAACACAGAAGACACAGATATACAAGCAAGCATTGGCAAACCCAATAGGTTTTGCCTACGTGTGAGTGATTAGCTGTGCCAAAGTCTTTTAGCCATGTTGCACAGCAGTGTGGCTGCTGTTGACGATGGCTAAAAGTAAGTAGCATGGTACAGTTGTGGGATTAAGTAAAGCGTCAATAGAGACAGCAAATAGGGTGAAAGCAACATAAATAAGAGGCTGTATGCCTTTGTTAAAACTAAGAAAACTGTACATCCCGGAATACTGAAAAACTCAAAAGAAATCATGCCTTGCAAGAGACTAGGAAGAATATGGACTTGGCTCCACACTCCATGGAGGAGCTAACACAATGAAGGAAAGGAAGCAATTGAAAGACTGCAAATTAGTGAAAACGAAAACTAATGGAATGACGTGGGCGGGTTGTAAGCCCACTTAATTCTAAACAATACTTAGCACACGCTGTGAGGGAAGGGCTAAAAAGTAAGTACAGTAATGAACAGCCATATATTAATGACCAACCCACCTACATCTTACCTAACAAAACCAGCATTACGTTCAACATGCTAGGATGCAAAACACTGCTTAAGATCATCATGTTATGAGACTTATTTATGGATAAAAAAAAAAAAGTCTGCTTTCAGAATCCTTGGTCCGGAAAGGAAAAATGGGTTTTGACTGTTATTGTGAGTTGATGGTATAGCCTGCTATCCTGAAATGAAAGTGTCATATTTTTCCATGACTAGGCGGCTGCCTACCAGACTTTGATATTTTGTTATGAAAAATTGTAAACGAGCCAAAAATGGACCATTTATGTTTACTGCATTTTTATTTCCATTAACCCGTTCTGGGCCGGGGACGTAATGGTTACGTCCACCGGCACAGTGCTCCTGTGCAGAGGACGTAACCATTACATCCTGGCACATGAGCTCGGAGGGGCCCTCTGTGGGCTTCCCTCCCACACCCCCAAGGCAGGGATGGAAAGGGAAGCCCTTACCCCCCAACCAACCTCCACCCCCCACCCCCCCCCAATCGACGTCTGATGACATCATGCAAAGTATTTCTCTTCCGATCATGTGATGGGGGCCTGAGAGGCTTCAAAGGGAAGCAATCTGGCTGCTGAAATTACCACTACACACCAGGGATTAATTGACAAAGAAATTGGCATAAGGGTCGTTCCCCTGGGGGGGGGGGGGTCACATTTATTTTAGGCCATTTCTGCCCCCCTTGGTGGCAGATCAGCCTATTTTTATTAGGCCGACGGGCAGAAACCACAAGCCACCAGGGATTTTTTTTTTTTGCACCAATTTCATGGGTGTGGGGGGGTCAAATTTATTTTAGGCCATTTCTGTCCCCGTTGGTGGCAGATCAGCCTATTTTTATTAGGCCGACGTGCAGAAACCACAAAGCACTAGGGATTTTTTTTTTGCACCAAATTTCACGCAAGGTGAGCGACCCCTTAGGGAAGGGTCGCTCCCCTGGGTGGGTGGGGGGGAGGAAGGGTCAAATTTATTTTAGGCAATTTCTGCTCCCCTTGGGGGCAGATCAGCCTATTTTTATTAGGCCGATGGGCAGAAACCACTAGGCACCAGGGATTTTTTTTTTTTGCACCAATTTCACGCAAGGGGAGCGACTCCTTAGGGAAGGGTCGCTCCCCTGGGTAGGGGGGGCAAATTTATTTTAGGCCATTTCTGCTCCCCTTGGGGGCAGATCAGACTATTTTTATTAGGCCGATGGGCTGAACCCACTAGACACCAGGGATTTCTTTTTTGCACCAATTTCACGCAAGGGGAGCGACCCCTTAGGGAAACTTATCTTAGGCCTATTTCTATTAGGGCGATCTGGCCCCCTGGGGGGAGGGGGGTCAGAAACCACTTAGGCACCAGGGATTGGTGTGTTTATATGTGTGTTTTGTGTGTGTGGGGGCAGCCCCTTGGGCAAGGGTTACTCCCCATGGGGGCACATTACTGTTGGCCATAACTGCCCCCTTGGGGGAAGATTGGCCTACTTTTGCAAGGCCCATCTGCCCCCAAGGGGGGGGGCAGAAAGCCCTCCAGAGACCATTATTTTTCAAAATAAGAGGGTGGGAGTATGGCCATACCCCCACCCCAATTAAATGGGGCCAAAGTTGTTCTGCCCACCAGTGGGCAGATGGGCCAATTATCCCCAATCCACACCCCGGGGGCAGAAAGTCTACGAGATGCCAGGGAATAAAAAAAAAAAAGTGGGGTGGTGGCTACCAACCAGTATGGGCCTGGTTATGCCCCCACCCCAACTGAAGGGGGCAACAGTCGTTCAAGCTCTCCCCCTGCCCACTAAAACATCTTATCCCACAACAAGCAAGAGGACATTTGATTATTTTGGGTTTTGGTTTTACATTTGGGCCATGAGAGCTTGCCTAACTTTCAAAATCGACCCACTTGGAATGGTGAGGGCTTCACTTTATGGACTTTGGGACACTGCCGTGTAGAAAAATCCACAAGACCTAGACACATCTGAAAACTACACATCTGGGTGATTCCAGGGTAGTGTGCTTCACATGCACCCCACACCATTTTCATACCCACAATGCCCTGCAAACCTCCAACTTTGCTGGAAATCACACATTTTTGTTATGGAAACTTCTGGAATCTGCAGGAATCCACAAAATTCCTACCACCCAGCATTGTCTCATCTATACCGATAAAAATTCTGCTGCACTTGTCAACCTAAAAATTTGTTTTTTCAAACTGCCCTTTTGGACCCGCTTTGGTTCCCCCTCAATTTTGAAATGTTTTTGGCTCTTCCCTGTCACAGGCACTTGGTCCACCTACACAAGTGAGTTATCATTTTTACCAGGAGGCTGAGAACGTTGGGTGGTAGGCAATTAGTCCCGGTGCGGTGATCCCACACAGCAACGTGGGAAAAATATGATTTTTATTTTAGCTAAATTTGAGGTTTGCGGAGGATTCTGGGTAAGAAAACATTGGGAGATCCATGCAAGTCACATCTCCCTGGACTCCCCTGGGTGTCTAGTTTTCAGAAATGTCTGGGTTTGGTACGTTTCCCTATATGGCTGCTGAGCCCAGGACCAAAAACGCAGGTGCCCCCGCAAAAACAGTTTTGTATTTGATAATTTTGATGCGTCCACAGTGTTTTGGGGTATTTCCTGTTGTGGGCACTAGGCCTACCCACACAAGTGAGGTACCATTTTTATCAGGAGACTTGAGGGAATGCTGGGTGGAAGGAAATTTGTGGCGCCTTTCAGATTCCAGAACGTTCGGTCACCGAAATGTGAGGAAAAAGTGTTTAAGTCAAATTTTTAGGTTTGCAAAGGATTCTGGGTAAAAGAACCTGGTGAGAGCACCACAAGTCACCCCATCTTGGATTCCCCTGGGTGTCTAGATTGTAAAAAAATGTGCAGGTTTGGTAGGTTTCCCTAGGTGCCGGCTGAGCTAGAGGCCAAAATCTACAGCTAGGCACTTTGCTAAAAACATGTCAGAGTTTAATGTAAAAGTGAGATGGGTCCATGTTGTGTTTCCTGTTGCGAGCATTAGGTCTACCCACGCAAGTGAGGTACCATTTTTATTGGGAGACTTGGGGGAACACAACAGCCAGAACAAGTGTTATTGCCCCTCATCTTTCTCTATATTTTTTCCTTCCAAATGTAAGACAGTGTGTAAAAAAAGACGTCTATTTGAGAAATGCCATGTAATTCACATGCTGGTATGGGCACCCTGGAATTCAGAGGTGTGCAAATAACCACTGCTTCTCAACACTTTATCTTGTGCCCATTTTGGAAATACAAAGGTTTTCTTGATACCTATTTTTCACTTTTTATATTTCAGCAAATTAATTGCTGCATACCCGGTATAGAATTAAAACCCATTGCAAGGTGCAGCTCATTTATTGGCTCTGGGTACCTAGGGTTCTTGATGAACATACAAGCCCTATATATCCCGCAACCAGCAGACGTAATGGTATATTGCTTTAAAATTTTTTACATCACATGAAAAAGTTAGAGTAAAACGTGGGGAAAAATGGCTGGGTTTTTTTTCACTTCAATTCAAAATTCCTTTATTTCAGCTGTTATTTTCAGTAGGAAACACTTGTAGGATCTACACAAATTACCCCTTTCTGAATTCAGACTTTTGTCTACGTTTCAGAAATGTTTAGCTTTCTGGGATCCAGCATTGGTTTCACAACCATTTCTGTCACTAACTGGAAGGAGGCTGAAAGCAAAAAAATAGTAAAAATGGGGTATGCCCCAGGAAAATGCCATAATTGTGTTGAAAAATTGGGTTTTCTGATTCAAGTCTGCCTGTTCCTGAAAGCTGGGAAGATGGTGATTTTAGCACCGCAAACCCTTTGTTAATGCCATTTTCAGCGAAAAACAAAAACACATGCCTTCTTCTGCAGCACTTTTCCCCCATTTTATTTTTAAAAAACTTAATTTTCACTGTAGTTTGGCTAATTTCTTGGTCTCCTTTAGGGAAACACACAAAGTCTGGGTACCTCTAGAATCCCTAGGAGGTTGGAAGAAAGGGACACAAATTTGGCATGGGTAGCTTACGTGGAGAAAAAGTTATGAGGGCCTAAGTGCGAACTGCCCCAAATAGCCAAAAAAAGGCTCGGCACAGGAGGGGAAAGGCCTGGCAGCGAAGGGGTTAAGACCAAACACAGTATTTAGACAGTTGACATTTTTGGGGATTCTAATGTGTCCTATGTAAAGAAGGTGTTTTGGGATCCAACACAGGTGAGAATCTGTTTGTCTGAATGTTAAATGTAGGAAGCTGTATATAAAATACCAAAGAAAGGTACAGTGTGCCCATAGTCCAGTGGATCCCCTGAGGCTTTACAAAGGCTAAAGTAGATAATGCTAATACTGTCTTTTGTGGTAGTGTGGTCTAGCAGTTAGGTTTATCAGAGGATAGTGCTAAGCATTTGTTGTACACAGTCTAGAAATGAGGCACACACTCAATGACTAACTCCAGTCCAAAATTTCTTCTGTAAATTTTGTTCTTTACAGGGGGACTCTCTCCAGTGTCCATATCATGCACACCCAAGTGTGTAAGTCCAGGGGTGAGGGAAAACGGGAAGGAGTAGTGTTGCAGTAACTGGTAGCAGTCCCCTCTCTGATCCAGGGTCAGGGAGTCATATTGACACCCTCCACTGACCCATCACCTTCCTTGGCAGAGAGGTCAGGGAGAGGTTCACGCTCCGCTTCCATACCCTTATCTGTTACCAGAGGCATGCCGACCTCAGACCTCTCAAAATGAGACTTCAGTCTGTTCTGATGGAGCACCCTGAGGGGGTTTCTAGGGGACTTTAGGTCCACTAGGTAAGTGACCTCTCCCTTCTGCTCCTTGATTTCAAATGGGCGAGTCCAGCAGTCCTGGAGAGCTCTAGGCTCTACTAGCTCCATTACCCAAACTTTGTCGCTAAGCTGAAACTCTACCAGGGTGGCTTTCTGGTCATACCACTGTTTCATAACCTCTTGGCTGGCCTCGAGGTTGCTCTTGGCCTTCTTTCAGAAGCACTGCATCTGGTTGCGGAGGGCCAGCATGTAACTGACCACATCAAGGGGGGTTTCCTGGGAGCTTTCTCCCACCCCTCTTTCACTATGCTTAGCGGTCCCCTGAGAGGGTACCCATAGAGAAGTGCAAAGGGGCTGAACCCCACCCTGTCTGGGGCACCTCTATAAGCAAAGAGAAGGCATGGCAAGAGGACATCACACTTACGACTCATGGCCTCAGGGAGGCCTGTGATCATGCCTTTCAAGGTCTTGTTGAATCTCTCCACAAGACCACTGGATTGAGAGTAAGGGGTGGTGAACCAGTAGGTCCCTCCACATGCATCCCACATAGACTTCATGTATGCAGGCATAAGGTTTGTGCCTCTGTCGGACACAACCTCCTTTGGGAATCCCACACGGGTAAATACCCCCCCCATCAGAGCGCTGATCACCAGTGGTGCAGTCACTGTCCTCATAGGGATTTTATCTGGGTAGCGGGTGGCATGGTCTACCAAAACCAGGATAAACCTGTTGCCTAAGGAAGTCTTGGGGTCTAAGGGACCAATGACGTCTATGCCCTTTCAAAGGGGGTGCCAACGTTAGGGAGTAGGATCAGGGGAGCCTTTTTCCTGTCTTCACACAAGCTTGACAGGTTGGACATGACCTACAGAATGCATCTGAGGCAACCCACATTTGGGGCCAATAAAAGTGGGTGACAAGCCTGGCGAAGGTGTAGTCCCAAAAGTCCTGTCAGAGTGATGTTGTGAGCCAGCCCAGTAGTACTGGGTGACCACCACATGTGCTGCCCCAGCCTCTGACACCTTAGGCTCACTGTAGAGATCATTCTCCCAATATATATGGTGATTGCCAGACATCACCTGCTGCTTAAGCTGAGGCCTGTTGCTTCAGAACCTCAAGAGTGGGGAACTCCATCTGCGCATGGCAGAATGCCTCCCTTGTTGTCCCACCCTCAACTTGCCAGCCAGCAAACTCAGGTAGGTTATCAAGGGCAGCAATGTCCTCCCCAGTTGCCTCAGGGGCCTTCTCCTCTGGGACCCAGTCAACCACTGTGAAAACTTCTGAGACTGGCTTCCTGCGCCCCTTGCCCCTCTCCTTGGCAGATGTCTGGGTCATTGTTCCAGGCTCCAGAAGCCCTTGACTCCAATCCCAGGCAGTCATGGACCTTGTGGCCATGCAGACCCACTCAAGCAAACATGTCCAGGTGAGACCTTCGCTCTACCTCCTTCAAGGTAGTACTCAAGGTCGTTGCCTAACAGACAATCTACAGGCATGGCAGGACTCACAGCCCCCCCCCCCCACCCCCACAGGGAACCAGAGCTACCAGTAGGCGACTCTTGCGATTGTCAGCGACTTTGACCTGGTGGAATGTATTGGGGATGACCTGTTCAGCTGAAACAAGCTGACCCCTGACATTAGTCATGCTGGCTCCTGTGTCACACACAGCCTTCACCCTTTGCCCATTAATGGCGACCCACTACCTATACTTTGAAGTATTGGTCGGCATGTGGGCTTTTGGCACCATTTCTTTATCTCCCATGGAAACTAGGGTCACCTCTATCTGTTCCCTTAAGCTATCTGGGACAACCTCCTCCCTGAGCCCTAAACTAGCAGACCCAGGTGTCTGCCCTCTAGTGGGGGGCTGTGCCTCTTGGAACACTTGGGGTCGCCCTTAGAGTGAGCATTCTCAGTGCACTCTATGAACTGGGGTACAAACTTCCCTTTCTCATATCAAACAAGCCTGGTTTAAAAAAAAATAATAATAATAGATTGGGACTGGTTACCGCTATCCCCTTGGGAATTATTTTGGGGGCCTTTTGATAACTCCTTATTTTTAATTTTTTTCTCCCCCCTCCTCCTGGTGGGAACCCTGACCACCTTTGTGGGTGCCTTCCCCCCCAACCCCCGATACCTTTTTGGACACTGCCTCCTCAGCAAGCTTCCTGGGATCAGTCAGCTTACTGTCAATCAGGTGCTGGCGCAACTCTATAAAGCAAATACTGAGCATATGGTCTCTCAGGATCAAATCATATAATCCTTTATAATCATCTACTTTACTGCCCCACACCAATCCATTCAGTACCTTACTAGAAACATCAAAAAAGCCTACCCAAGTTTGTGTGGAGAGTTTGATACAGTTGTTTAATTTCTGGCGATACTTTTCAGGGGTCAGTTGAAACTTGGCAAGTAAAATGGCTTTCATGAGCGGGTATGTGTTCTGATCCTTCTTTTCTAATGTGAGAAGTGTGTCCCTCCCAATTATTGGTACATGTTTTCACAAGCCCACCCCCCACTGCTCTTCAGGAACCCCCATAAACCCTTAGTGCAACTTCATAGGCATCCAACCATTTGTCAATGTCATCTCCCACCACATAACTTGGCACCACATCTCTGGGTGTATGAACCTTTTTGTCTCCAGCAAGTCCCATATGTATGCTGCCACCATCACTGCCGGACTCAGATTGCCTAGACTTGAGGTCCAGCTCTTTGATACTCAGTTCATGAAGAAGTAGTTTCTGTTCAGCGAAGGCCCTTTCAGCCTTAGCCTGTTTGGCAGTCTCAGTTCTCCTCTCCTTTGCCCCTCTCTCTGCTCTTTTCCTCAATTTTTAATCTGGCCAATTGCAGTTGAAATTCTCTCTCCTCCCTCCTTTCCTCTGCGGTCAGGCCGTGGCTTAAGTCGGCAGTGGGCACAAATTGAGGGGTGTCCCCCCCCCCCCCCCATTGCTATTGGCGAATTCTCTGGGGAGCCATCATCTGACCCCTCCACCTCAACATCCTCTTGTGAACGGGCTTCTGCCCAGGCCCTCAGCGCCTTATGGTGGTACTCCTTTCTTGAGGGACCCTGGGGAGATACTCCCATCCACCAGCAGAACCGTTTCAGCTGGCTGACAGTGTACATCTCTAGCTTAGCTAGTTCAAACTCTCCAGCTCCTCCTTGAGACCCAGCCAGCGACACATTGATTAGGATTAGATTAAAATGTCAAGCAGAAAAAAATGCAGCAAAAAGAGAAAAACAAAATATCAAATTTACCTTTAACTGTGGGTAGATAGTGTACAAATAGCTCTTGTATGTCACAGCACAAACACAAGTCCTATCCTCATTGCTGATCACCAATGTTAGAAAGGAGGTCTTTATTTGGCAGAGGTATACACCCTTTTCCAAATAGAGACCACAATCCTAGTCAGGGTAAGTCACACACAATCCACATTATCATGTGCCTACCCCCTCTGGTAGCATGGCACTGAGCAGTCAGGCTTAACTTAGAACTTTAACTTTGTTACTTTATTTTTGGAACCAAAAGGATCTTTGTTGCAGAATAAGTACATTTTCAAGAATATATCACTTTCAAGTATCAAATGCACATTTAGGATTCACAGGTGAAACAGTTTACAGGTAAGTAATACTTTTCAGTTTCAAAAGTAGACACTTAGTGCATTTTCTCATAGAAAGCAATGCAGTCCTATGGGAAGAAAAGTAGCAACACAATTTTCAGATAAGTACTTACGATCCCAGTCTTCAGGGGTTAAGGGCAAAGTTTAAGACACCAAGGGTGCACCACTAGCAACACGCGGCCAGCAGGGTTAAGAGGTCAAAGTTGGTGTTGGTCGCCCAATGAATCCTATGGAGACAGGGGGCACTAAGAAAGAAACAGCTTGCAAGTAAGTACCAGCGACTTCAGGACACAGACCTGGGTGGATTTTGATCAGCAGGGGTATAGGGGCAGAGAGGGGGGTGATACAGGTCAGCACCATACACACACCCTCAGCTGCATTTGGGGCAGCCAGGTAACAGGGGTGGGGGGGGGGGTCCTCTGGATTTCGGCTGCAGGCATTTTGTTGGTCAGGAGGGGTCAACCCAGGGTGAACCAGAGGTCGGATTTGCCTGGGAACCTTCTCCGGACCAGTGGGCCACCTGGACAGGCTGTGACCGTTAGGTGCAGGGTTGGCTGGACTCCCAGATCTGGGGCAGTTCTGGAGTCCTTCTTAGAGTTTTTGTGGACAGGGCCGTTGTCCACGGAAGATCTTGGGTAGGCAAGCAGTCCTCTGGGGGTTTGTAGAGTTCGCTGGTCCTGCAGGATGAGTCACCTTTTTGTAGCAGGGGTCTTGAAGCTGCAGACAGGCTGGGGCCAAGTCAATTGTCATCTCGAGTCTTCTCTGCTGGTGCAGCTCTCCAGTCCTCCTTTTCAGGTCACTAGGAATCTGAAGAGCAAGGTTCAGGGGTACCCCCTAAATACTAGGGGTACCTCTGTATTTAGGGGTGTTACAGTGGTCAGTAGCCAATGGCTACTGTCCCTGAGGATGGCTACACCCTTCCAGTGCCCACTCCCTTTGGGGAGGGTGGCACATTCCTAACCCTATTGGCTATTATCCTACAAAACAACATGAGTATTCTGCAAGGAGGTGGGTGACTTCAGCTCTGGGCACCCTAGGGGTGGTCACTCCTCCCTGTGCTTACTAATTTTGCCACTGGATCTGCCGCCGGAAGTGGGGCTTGGTCTGTGGGTTAGGGGGGGAGCAGGTTATCTACACTAGCTGGAGTGCCCTGGGGCAGTGTAACAAAAGGCAGGAGCATTAGAGGATCATGGCGAAGTGTTGCAGTTCCTGCAGGGTGAGGCGTGAAGCACCTCCATCCAGAGCAGGCTTTGTCCCTGAATCCAGAGAGCACAAAGGCTCTCACCCCATGGGGTCAAACTTGTCTGTTAGTGGCAGGCGGGAACAGACCGGTCAGCCCTACACTAGATGGCTGGCTGAAATACAGAGGGCATCTCTAAGATGCCAACACTGGCATCAGTGTGGGTTTATTGAACTGAGAAGTTTCATACCAAACTTCCCAGTTTTCAGTGAAGTCATCAAGGAGCTGTGGAATTCGTAATGACAAACTCCCAGCCCAAGTACTCAATATGGCCATACTGCACTTACAATGTCTAAGAATGGACTTAGACACTGTAGGGGCATATTTCTCATACAGCTATGCCCTCACTGGTGGTATAGTGCACCCTGCCTTAGGGCTCTAAGGCCTACTAGAGGGGTGACTTACTTCTGCCACAGGCAGTGGTTTGTGGGCATGGCATCCAGAAAGGGATGCCATGCCGACTTTACCTTTTTCTCCCCACCAACGCACACAATCTGCAATGGCAGTGTGTAGGAGGCTGGCCTGGCTTGTAGTGGGTACCAAGGGGTACTTACACTCTGTACCAGGTCCAGTTATCCCTTATTAGTGTAGAAGAGGTGTTTCTAGCAGCTTAGGCTGATAGAAGGTAGCTATAGCAGAGCAGCTTAGGCTGAACTAGGAGACATGAAAAGCTCCTACTATACCACTGGTGTCATATGCACAATATCATAAGAAAACACAATACACAGATATACTAAAAATAAAGGTACTTTATTTTTATGACAATATGCCAAAAGTATCTCAGTGAGTACCCTCAGTATGAGGATGCCAAATATACACAAGATATATGTACACAATACCAAAAATATGCAGTAATAGCAAAAGGAAGTAATGCAAGCAATGTAAAGTTACAGTAGATTGCAATAGGAGCACATAGGTATAGGGGCAACACAAACCATATACTCCAAAAGTGGAATGCGAACCACGAATGGACCCCAAACCTATGTGAGCTTGTAGAGGGTCGCTGGGACTGTAAGAAAACAGTGAGGGTTAGAAAAATAGCCCACCCCAACACCCTGAAAAGTAGGTGTAAAGTGCACCTATATTCCCCAGAGATCACAGAAGTCGTGATAGGGGAATTCAGCAAGGAAGACCAACACCAGCAAAGCAACCAAAGTGTATTTCTGGACGAGAGTAACTGTGGAACAAGGGGACCAAGTCCAAGAGTCGCGACAAAGTCGAGAGTGGGCAGATGCCCAGGAAATGCCAGCTGAGGGTGCAACGAAGCTGCTACCGGATGGTAGAAGCTGTGGATTCTGCAAGAACGAAGAGGACTAGGAACTTCTCCTTTGGAGGATAGATGTCCCACGTCGTGAAGAAACTTGCAGAGGTGTTCCCACGCAGAAAGACCACAAACAAGCCTTGCTAGCTGCAAGGGTCGCGGTTACGGTCTTTGGATGCTGCTGTGGCCCAGGAGTGACCAGGATGTCACCACTTGGATGAGGAGACAGAGGGGGCGCCCAGCAAGTCAGGGAGCCCTCACAAAAGCAGGCAGCACCTGCAGAAGTACCGGAACAGGCACTTGGAAGAGGAGTGAACCGGAGCTCACTCGAAGACACAAAAGGGAGTCCCACGACGCCAGAGGACAACTCAGGAGGTTGTGTACTGCAGGTTAGAGTGTCGGGGACCCAGGCTTGGCTGTGCACAAAGGAAATCCTGGAAGAGTGCACAGGAGCCGGAGCAGCTGCAAATCAGGCGGTACCCAGCAATGCAGTCTAGCGTGGGGAGGCAAGGACTTACCTCCACCAAACGTGGACTGAAGAGTCCCTGGACTGTGGGAGTCACTTGGACAGAGTTGCTGAGTTCCAGGGACCACACTCGTCGTGCTGAGAGGGGACCCAGAGGACCGGTGAAGCAGTCTTTTGTTGCCTGCGGTTGCAGGGGGAGGATTCCGTCATCCCACGGGAGATTTCTTCAGAGCTCCTGGTGCAGAAAGGAGGCAGGCTACCCCCAGAGCATGCACCACCAGGAAACAGGCGAGAAAGTGGCAGGATCAGCGATACAAGGTTGCAGTAGTCGTCTTTGCTACTTTGTTGCGGTTTTGCAGGCATCCTGAGCAGTCAGCGGTCGATCCTTTGGCAGAAGGTGAAGAGAGAGATGCAGAGGAACTCTGATGAGCTCTTGCATTCGTGATCTAAAGAATTCCCCAAAGCAGAGACCCTAAATAGCCAGAAAAGGAGGTTTGGCTATCTAACGAGGATAGGCTAGCAACACAGGTAAGAGCCTATCAGAAGGAGTCTCTGACGTCACCTGCTGGCACTGGCCACTCAGAGCAGTCCAGAGTGCCAGCAGCACCTCTGTTTCCAAGATGGCAGAGGTCTGGAGCACACTGGAGGAGCTCTGGGCACCTCCCCTGGGAGGTGCAGGTCAGGGGAGTGGTCACTCCCCTTTCCTTTGTCCAGTTTCGTGCCAGAGCAGGGCTGGGGGATCCCTGAACCGGTGTAGACTGGCTTATGCAGAGATGGGCACCATCTGTGCCCATCAAAGCATTTCCAGAGGCTGGGGGAGGCTACTCCTCCCCAGCCCTGACACCTTTTTCCAAAGGGAGAGGGTGTAACACCCTCTCTCTGGGGAAGTCCTTTGTTCTGCCTTCCTGGGCCAAGCCTGGCTGGACCCCAGGAGGGCAGAAACCTGTCTGAGGGGTTGGCAGCAGCAGCAGCTGCAGTGAAACCTCGGGAAAGGCAGTTTGGCAGTACCGGGGGTCTGTGCTAGAGACTCAGGGGATCATGGAATTGTCTCCCCAATGCCTGGCATTGGGGTGACAATTCCATGATCTTAGACATGTTACATGGCCATGTTCGGAGTTACCATTGTGATGCTATACATAGGTAGTGACCTATGTATAGTGCACGCGTGAAATTGTGTCCCCGCACTCACAAATTCCGGGGAATTTGCCCTGAACGATGTGGGGGCACCTTGGCTAGTGCCAGGGTGCCCACACACTAAGTAACTTAGCACCCAACCTTCACCAGGTGAAGGTTAGACATATAGGTGACTTATAAGTAACTTAAGTGCAGTGGTAAATGGCTGTGAAATAATGTGGACGTTATTTCACTCAGGCTGCAGTGGCAGGCCTGTGAAAGAATTGTCAGAGCTCCCTATGGGTGGCAAAAGAAATGCTGCAGCCCATAGGGATCTCCTGGAACCCCAATACCCTGGGTACCTCAGTACCATATACTAGGGAATTATAAGGGTGTTCCAGTATGCCAATGTGAATTGGTGAAATTGGTCACTAGCCTGTTAGTGACAATTTGGAAAGCAGAGAGAGCATAACCACTGAGGTTCTGGTTAGCAGAGCCTCAGAGAGACAGTCATCACAGGGAACACATACAGGGCACACTTATGAGCACTGGGGCCCTGGCTGGCAGGGTCCCAGTGACACATACACTAAAACAACATATATACAGTGAAATATGGGGGTAACATGCCAGGCAAGATGGTACTTTCCTACACAGTGTGTGTAAAGAAATGGCTCCCTGTTGCAGTTACCCCCCACTTTTTGCCTGATACTGATGCTGACTTGACTGAGAAGTGTGCTGGGACCCTGCTAACCAGGCCCCAGCACCAGTGTTCCTTCACCTAAAATGTACCATTGTATCCACAATTGGCACACCCTGGCATTCAGATAAGTCCCTTGTAACTGGCACTTCTAGTACCAAGGGCCCTGATGCCAAGGAAGGTCTCTAAGGGCTGCAGCATGTCTTATGCCACCCTAGAGACCCCTCACTCAGCACAGACACACTGCTTGCAAGCCTGTGTGTGCTAGTGAGAACAAAATGAGTAAGTCGACATGGCACTCCCCTCAGGGTGCCATGCCAGCCTCTCACTGCCTATGCAGTATAGGTAAGACACCCCTCTAGCAGGCCTTACAGCCCTAAGGCAGGGTGCACTATACCATAGGTGAGGGTACCAGTGCATGAGCACTGTGCCCCTACAGTGTCTAAACAAAACCTTAGACATTGTAAGTGCAGGGTAGCCATAAGAGTATATGGTCTGGGAGTCTGTCAAACACGAACTCCACAGCACCATAATGGCTACACTGAAAACTGGGAAGTTTGGTATCAAACTTCTCAGCACAATAAATGCACACTGATGCCAGTGTACATTTTATTGCAAAACACACCCCAGAGGGCACCTTAGAGGTGCCCCCTGAAACTTAACCGACTGTCTGTGTAGGCTGACTAGTTCCAGCAGCCTGCCACACCAGAGACATGTTGCTGGCCCCATGGGGAGAGTGCCTTTGTCACTCTGAGGCCAGTAACAAAGCCTGCACTGGGTGGAGATGCTAACACCTCCCCCAGGCAGGAGCTGTAACACCTGGCGGTGAGCCTCAAAGGCTCACCCCTTTGTCACAGCCCAGCAGGGCACTCCAGCTTAGTGGAGTTGCCCGCCCCCTCCGGCCACGGCCCCCACTTTTGGCGGCAAGGCTGGAGGGAACAAAGAAAGCAACAAGGAGGAGTCACTGGCCAGTCAGGACAGCCCCTAAGGTGTCCTGAGCTGAAGTGCCTCTAACTTTTAGAAATCCTCCATCTTGCAGATGGAGGATTCCCCCAATAGGGTTAGGATTGTGACCCCCTCCCCTTGGGAGGGGGCACAAAGAGGGTGTACCCACCCTCAGGGCTAGTAGCCATTGGCTACTAACCCCCCAGACCTAAACACGCCCTTAAATTTAGTATTTAAGGGCTACCCTGAACCCTAGAAAATTAGATTCCTGCAACTACAAGAAGAAGGACTGCCCAGCTGAAAACCCCTGCAGCGGAAGACCAGAAGACGACAACTGCCTTGGCTCCAGAAACTCACCGGCCTGTCTCCTGCCTTCCAAAGATCCTGCTCCAGCGACGCCTTCCAAAGGGACCAGCGACCTCGACATCCTCTGAGGACTGCCCCTGCTTCGAAAAGACAAGAAACTCCCGAGGACAGCGGACGTGCTCCAAGAAAAGCTGCAACTTTGTTTCCAGCAGCTTTAAAGAACCCTGCAAGCTCCCCGCAAGAAGCGTGAGACTTGCAACACTGCACCCGGCGACCCCGACTCGGCTGGTGGAGATCCGACGCCTCAGGAGGGACCCCAGGACTACTCTGATACTGTGAGTACCAAAACCTGTCCCCCCTGAGCCCCCACAGCGCCGCCTGCGGAGGGAATCCCGAGGCTTCCCCTGACCGCGACTCTTTGAACCTAAAGTCCCGACGCCTGGGAGAGACCCTGCACCCGCAGCCCCCAGGACCTGAAGGACCGGACTTTCACTGGAGAAGCGACCCCCAGGAGTCCCTCTCCCTTGCCCAAGTGGAGGTTTCCCCGAGGAATCCCCCCCTTGCCTGCCTGCAGCGCTGAAGAGATCCCGAGATCTCTCATAGACTAACATTGCGAACCCGACGCTTGTTTCTACACTGCACCCGGCCGCCCCCGCGCTGCTGAGGGTGAAATTTCTGTGTGGACTTGTGTCCCCCCCGGTGCCCTACAAAACCCCCCTGGTCTGTCCTCCGAAGACGCGGGTACTTACCTGCAAGCAGACCGGAACCGGGGCACCCCCTTCTCTCCATTCTAGCCTATGTGTTTTGGGCACCACTTTGAACTCTGCACCTGACCGGCCCTGAGCTGCTGGTGTGGTGACTTTGGGGTTGCTCCGAACCCCCAACGGTGGGCTACCTTGGACCAAGAACTGAACCCTGTAAGTGTCTTACTTACCTGGTAAAACTAACAAATACTTACCTCCCCTAGGAACTGTGAAAATTGCACTAAGTGTCCACTTTTAAAACAGCTATTTGTGAATAACTTGAAAAGTATACATGCAATTTTGATGATTTGAAGTTCCTAAAGTACTTACCTGCAATACCTTTCGAATGAGCTATTACATGTAGAATTTGAACCTGTGGTTCTTAAAATAAACTAAGAAAAGATATTTTTCTATATAAAAACCTATTGGCTGGATTTGTCTCTGAGTGTGTGTACCTCATTTATTGTCTATGTGTATGTACAACAAATGCTTAACACTACTCCTTGGATAAGCCTACTGCTCGACCACACTACCACAAAATAGAGCATTAGTATTATCTCTTTTTACCACTATTTTACCTCTAAGGGGAACCCTTGGACTCTGTGCATGCTATTCCTTACTTTGAAATAGCACATACAGAGCCAACTTCCTACAGTGTGCATGTGTTTGGTTGGTCCCTTGGGGTTGCACAATACATGCTGCAGCCCTTAGAGACCCTCCCTGGAAAAGGGGGGGGGGGGGGGAAGAGATATATATATATATCATATCATCCTGACATGGATAGCCAATACTGGACTTCTACATCTCATGACCTAGAAGGTTGTTTTGGGACATCCCTGCTGTTGCACAGGACCCGGTCAGTCCTTAAGGTGCGGGCCTCGTGATTTGTGTTCCACATGTACTACTTCTGCCAGTAAGGTTATGTAATTGCCCATTTTATGTGACAAGGTGACATTTCACTAATACTCTACTGCCGGATACCCGGCATTTTAAAATCATAGTTTACGCTGGTTAAAATTATGGTAATTTCATTGGCTGCAGGCTCTTTATGAGCAGCAGCTACATTCCTATTCTTACCATCGGCATTTGGTCCATACCCTGCTGCTTCCCCTTTATATGACCTGCTCAAAGACACTAAAGTCACACACATGCCATCAAGCAACCGAATTGCACTATACATAATGTGGATTTGTAAATTACACAGCACTATCATTTACAAATGTTCTGCAGCATTAATCTTCCCACTCTGTTTAATGTAACCCTGTAAGTATTTCAGGAGTAAAATGTTCAGAACTATACTGAGATACTTATGTGGTGGAACACACTAACAGTGGCCACTGCACAGTTACCCCAGTGCAGGAGTTGCAGAGGGAGAGGTTTGAGAGGCTCTTTACAAACATGTACACCCAATTAGATGGCGGCTGTACGTCATGCGCGATGACTTCATTAACGTCATGACAAGGCGCTCTCTTTTCCTTCGCTGTTGCTTGTTTGCAAAGCCAGAGCGGAGGTGAGTTGACTAAGAAACCTCCGGGTATGGGTTGACGCCGCTTTTGCTAGTCCTTCGGCATGAGATTACAAGTAAGTATTTTGCCAATTTGGGTGAAAAGTTTTTATACTGAAGTGCGTTATCCTGAAGCAAAAGCGCGTCCCATGAACGTGCAATTTAACCAGAACAGAAAAAATCCATTTTATAGTCATGTAGCAATTTGCGGGAAAGTAAAGCCGCCTTTGGCATCTCTACCTTGAAACTGCCATGGAGGGGGGGGCAGGCAGGGCGCTCCAAAGCGACATTCAGCAGAGGGGTTGCAATGTTTTCTTCATAGGGTAAGTGCACATCTGTTTGGAGAGACATCCCCTGATCACGTACGCAGGGCACCGATAATCTGCACTCTAGGGCAATCTCTGGGTGGTTGGGCTGCCACAGTTGTCACGATCCTCCCCAACATCAGAGAAGTGATGCACGTAATACAGACCGGTTGCTATTAGAAGTACAGCTACCAGCAGCAGAACACAGGGCAAACAGTATTCTTATCGTGGGAAAGGTCAACTCCTCAGGGATCTTCCGGTCACAGACCCAACGTACATTGTAAACACTGTAGAAATCCACATTTACTGAAACTCACAACTACTGCGTAAAATAATGTGTTGTATACGTTGGTCATATCCTTTTTTGGCACTGTAACTGTACTTTTCCCGTAAGGGTTTGTAATTTACGCCCCCCCCCCCTTAAATCCTTCTGTAGGTGTAGAAATATTAATTCATTATGAAGTCTGCATGTTCTACTTTTGTCCAGCAGAGCTGGTCATTCATAGCACTGATCCCCTCACAACCTTAGCTCAGACAGTACATTATGGGCCTTCTATTTACGGGTCTTACTAAATTGCTGAACTTGGACCTTATCTGTGGGTGTTGGCACCTCTTTTGGTTTGCTGTTTATTTAAATAGATTTTTCAAACAATAAAACTATCTAAACCTGTGACTACTGAATCCACTAACGTTTATTTTAAAGTATTTTGGTTCAGTGTTAATATAAAGTCTTTTAGGATTATTAAAACATAACATGCTGGGTTTTCTTAAGTGTGTGCATGTGTGTAATTGTAAATACATCCGTTGTCATCCTGTTCCGGATACTGCACTCTGACGGTGCCCTATTTCTTTTATTGCATTGAGATACTCGTTCACGTTTTCTTGAGCATTATTAAACAAAGAAAACGTTCCTATATGCTAGTATTTCTTTCTCACGCAGGTATGACCCTTTTATAGCCACTGGGAAAGCATTATGAATGTCATGATGATTTTTGTGTCTGTTCTTGCTTACAGCACCCTGCACCTCGCTCCCTTTAACGTTGTGGTTGATTATTAACTGAAGATCTCTGCCTGTTAACGATGAATAGAACCTGCTTTGTATCTATAACCCATTGTCAGCACCTCTTGAAATTGGGCTTTAACGGCAGTAGCTCTAACTCTCACAAATGTGAGACCTATTGCAGTGCAAATGCTTGTATTTGTTTTTATTCATTTTAGCACTGCTTTCATTTTAGATGAAGTGTTTTTATTTCTTAATTGCAAATTCTGTGAAAGGGTCATTATCAGTAATGTGCATAATAGTTTGTCATCACATTATTTGTTTTACATTGCACAAGAACAGAATGTGAACATGTCAGGCATTTGTTATGATATTGCCGATACAAGTTTGCACACAAAATCTAACATTTAGGAACATAGCCACATCATGATGGCTGCATGAATAATAATGTGCCCTATAAAAACACCTTGTGAGACCAAGGCCATTAGGGGGGTTCCACCCAGGATATTCCATCTATACTGCACATCACTTTGCAGCATACCTCAGCCTATGTACCTCTATGAAGACAGATTTACAGATTGGAGGCCGACCTTGTCCTAAGGTAATGGGGTTGGGGCACTTCTCATGGACACAGCATGGGCAGATTAGGTTTATCACACCTTACTCTCTTTATGGTAGAAAATACGCTTTAGGGAGGAATTTGCATATTCATGTTGATTGCAATATGTTGGGGTTGTTCATATTTACATTGATGGTTTTCACAATCCTGATTTTGTTAGTCATTATTATCCTAATCATTGCAGCTGATGCATTTAATTGCAGATTGCAATCTTTTCAATAAGTGTATTGAAAACTATCCTGCATCTTCCTTGCCTATGTGTGTATAAGTGACCTGCTGCTAACGAGAGTAAAAGGTAAGTCTTGTTCCGCCTCTATTTCCCCGAAAGGTTTTCAAAGTCCATGCACTAGGCTGCCAGAAATCACCGTTACTATTTGGGTTTTGGTGAAGTGCTGCAAGAGAGCCGGAAGAATTGGGCCAACGGTTGGCAACTGATGCAGGAGTGACTCAGTCGCCTACAAGAAGAGGTGCTGCTGCCCCTAATCCAACAGCCTCAGAGATCCGAGACTCCTTACAAAACTAGAGTTACAAAAGTCCTGCCACCTGTAGGTGGAGAGATCCCAGACAGGCCTGATGCAAACGGACATTTAAGGTATATAAACCATACATCACTTAATACAGCACTTGCAGGATTCTCTGACCAGAAACGCCTGCAAAAAAGCCACTGGAATTCAAAGCACATCTAAAGAGTGTCACCTCTGTAACCCCATTCCACACTGGAAGTTAACACAAACATTCATAGTGAAATTCAGCAATACAGACTCCATTGCCACATAATGTTACAAAGAGAAGTTTTTTTTCCAACAACAAAATACCTTTTTAGACTATCTACACTTGCTTCTGCATCCAAGATGTTTTTTGGTACCACGCCAATTGCCTCTTGTACCAACCCAAATTCAATTCTTCAACTGAAAGGGTTCCAAGAGCTTCACAACAGAGCAGATCATCATTCGCAGTCACCACCCACTTCCATGGACACCAAGCTTCAATGTCATGCAGAAACCAGCACAGCAATTCTCTCTGTTATCGAAGTAGCACCAAAAGTGGTGGAGGTCTATTTTTAATACCATCCTCTTATGACTTTCACAATACTCACACCACAAAATCTCTTTCACCCGTTTCAGGGATAAAATAGAAAAAAAAGAAGAAAAACCCCCCCCAAAAAAACAATCTCAACTCAAATTGCAAGACCACTGACTAGATCATCAAGTGTCTGAATCTGACACCTCTGGCCTCGGAAAGGGAATGGAAGAGTGTGGCATTGCAATTTACGCACTAGGATGGAACATGCTAGTTAGCAATGGCAACAAGAACATGAAAAGTAATTTTCTCATCTTAGTAGTTACTCCAAAAGAACAATTTACTTACCTTCCATGATCCCTTATCTGGTAGAGACATTCTAGTTGCAGATTCCTTACCTTAGAATTTTGCCCAGGTGTCAGTGTGGATCTGGAGATTTTTCTTTTCGAGCAGTACTCCTCCATGCTGTTAGGTGGCTTTGATTGGCTCATGCGTACCAGATACGACGTTGTGGGACCCATATAGGTGCCACCCCGGCGTGCTGTCAATTTCTTTTAACAACTTTCCATGCCAGAAGCAAGGAAGAACAGACCCCTGGTGTGTCAAAACTAGAGCCCTGAAAGGGGAGTTCCTGTTCCTAGAAATCAGTTTGCAGAGCGGGGAGGATGGTTGGGTCAGTAAGGAATATGTAACTAGAATGTCTACCAGATAAGGCGTTACTGAATCTAAGTAACTTGTTCATCTGATAGAGCCTTCCATTTGCAGATTCCTTACCTGAGAGAGTAGGTACCCAAGCAATACCATCTCTGGAGGTGGGTCTGCAAACCAAGATCACACAAGGAAGTCCTGCAGGATCAAACAGGCAAAGCGCCTGTCCATTCAGACCTGACTGTCCAGGTAGTAGTGTTTCATGAACATGTGCAGCGATGTCCACATTGCTGCCTGACAGATGTCCAGGACTGAAACTCCATGTGCAAACGCCATGGTTGCAGCTGTGGCTCCTAAAGAATGAGCACGCAAACCCTCCAGGGGCTGCTTTTTAGCCAACACATACCACATTTTATGCAGGGAACTAACCATCTAGAGATGGCTCACTACTGCACTCTCTTCGCACCCATATACCCAACAAAGTTAATCATCCACCCCAAACTCTTTGGTACGGCAAGTTAGAATGCCAACGCTCTTTTTGGGTCCAGGTGGTGGAGTCTCTCCTCTTCCTTAGAAGGACGAGGGGGAGTGTAAAGTAGGCAAGGTGATGGACTGGACTACATTAAAGGGCATGACCACTTTTGGCAAAAAGGAAGCCCTGGTGTGAAGCATCACTTTGGCAGGATAGATGGAAAGGTAGGGTGGCTTAGATGAAAAAGCCCACAACTCACCCTGCGGGCAGATGTAATAGCCACAAGGAAGGTGCTTTTTAACATCAGAAGCCTGAGAGGGAACTTATTGAGCAGCTCAAAAGACATGCACATTAAGAAAGTAAGAACCAGATTCAAGTCCCATTGGGGCACTATGAATGGTGATGGAAGAAACATATGGTTAACACCCTTACGGAATCTACTTACAATAGGAGAATTAAACAAAGAGGGTAATCTCAGAAAAGCAGATATGGCAGACAAATAACCTTTGAGGGTGCCCAAAGCAGAGCCCTGCTGGCCAAAAAGTATAAACAAAAGGACCTCAGAAATAGGGATGGGGGGGTGGATTAAATAGACTTGTCTGTGCACCATGCCACAAAATTGTTCCTTCAACAGACACTGTTTTGGTGGAGGGACGCCTGGCTGCCAAGATAACGTTACAGACTTGGGAGGAAGGTCAAAAGCTGCCAACTGCCGCTGCACAATCTTCATGCAAGAAGGCTGAGACTGGACAGGTTTGGATTGAGAACCCCTCCATTGATGCTGCGAGAGAAGACCCTACTGAATGGGCAGTCTGATCAGTGAATCAATGGCCATGCTCAATAGCTCAGGATACCAGACTTTTTGCGCCCCGTCCGGAGCCACAAGGATTACCTTGGCCCAGTCATTCTTGATCTTTTTGAGAACTCTGGGCAGAAGTGGCATGCACGGAAATGCATACAGGAGACCACTCAAGACGAAAAAGCATCACAGACCAAGTGCAATCTTGGAAACTTTCAATGTGCAAAACTGCCGACATCGCACGTTTCCTGCAGGGGTTTAGCAGATCTAACCAAGGCTCTCCCCACTGCTGAAAGACCTTGCACCACCTTCAAATGGAGACACTATTTGTGATCGACCAGGCATTGTCGGCTGAGTTTGTCTGCTCAGAGGACTCGCAAGGTGTTGAAACACCAGGGACATGCTTTAATGTGCCAGCCATGTCCAGAGGCTCAGATCCTCCCGACAAAGGGTCCACCACCCCACCTCACCCTGCTTGTTGCAGTACCACATGGCGGTAGTGCTGTCTGAACACCTGCACTACTTTCCGTTTGCGAGAGGGAAGAAATGCTTTTAATGCTAGTCTGATGGCCCTGAGCTCCAAAAGCTGGATATGGGGCCTGGAGTCCACCAGATACCCTATGCCTCTGATCTCTGCCTCTCCCCTACCCCCCCCCCCCCATCCCCATCCCAGAGAGACACGTCACTACTGTCAGATCTGGTAAGGAAAAAGAGGGATCTGCCTATGGCCTAATCGCGGGTTATTGGCCACCACTGCAGATCTTGTGCAGTTCCCTCCGAGTTCTGGACCATGTCACAGAGATTCCCCTGCGTGCACTGGAACTTCAGGTCCCAGCGCAGAGCTCACATATGCCCTCTGGCATGCAACACCAGCAGGATGCAGGAGGCCATGGGGCCCAGTAGCCTCAAAGTCAGTCTCACCCAAATCCAGGACAGAGGATGAAACATTGGTATCATAGCCTGAATATCCTGGTATTGCTCCTCAGGAGCATGCACAGAGACAAAGTTGTTTCTTTGTTGCAAAGTTGTTTCTTCTTTGGAGCAGAGCCGCTGTCCTCTGGAGTTCTTGGTCCTTTTAGATGCAGGGTAGTCCCCTGAGGCTTCAGAGGTCATTGGACCCTGGGGGACGTGTCGCTGGTGCAGTTTTTCTTGAAGTGGGGAGACAGGCCGGTAGGGCTGGGGCCAAAGCAGTTGGTGTCTCCGTCTTCTCTGCAGGGCTTTCAGGTCAGCAGTCCTTCTTCGTCTTCAGGTTGCAGGAATCTAGTTTCCTAGGTTCTGGGGAGCCCCAAATACTGAATTTAGGGGTGTGTTTAGGTCTGGGAGGGCAGTAGCCAATGGCTACTGTCCTTGAGGGTGGCTACACCCTCCTTGTGCCTCCTCCCTGAGGGGAGGGGGGCACATCCCTATTCCTATTGGGGGAATCCTCCAAAACCAAGATGGAGGATTTCTAAAAGGCAGGGGTCACCTCAGCTCAGGACACCTTAGGGGCTGTCCTGACTGGTGGGTGACTCCTCCTTGTTTTTCTCATTCTCTCTCCTGGACTTGCCGCCAAAGGTGGGGGCTGCGTCCAGGGGGGCGGGCATCTCCACTAGATGGAGTGCCCTGGGGCATTGTAACACGAAGCCTGAGCCTTTGAGGCTCACTACTAGGTGTTACAGTTCCTGCAGGGGGAGGTGTGAAGCACCTTCACCCAAAGCAGGCTTTGTTTCTGTCCTCAGAGAGCACAAAGGCTCTCACCACATGGGGTCAGAAACTCGTCTCTCAGCAGCAGGCTGGCACAGACCAGTCAGTCCTGCACTGAACAATTGGGTAAAATACAGGGGACATCTCTAAGATGCCCTCTGTGTGCATTTTTTAATAAATCCAACACTGGCATCAGTGTGGGTTTATTATTCCGAGAAGTTTGATACCAAACTTCCCAGTATTCAGTGTAGCCATTATGGTGCTGTGGAGTTCGTGTATGACAGACTCCCAGACCATATACTCTTATGGCTTCCCTGCACTTACAATGTCTAAGGTTTTGCTTAGACACTGTAGGGGCACAGTGCTCATGCACCTATGCCCTCACCTGTGGTATAGTGTACCCTGCCTTAGGGCTGTAAGGCCTGCTAGAGGGGTGACTTACCTATGCCACAGGCAGTGTGAGGTTGGCATGGCACCCTGAGGGGAGTGCCATGTCGACTTAGTCATTTTCTCCCCACCAGCACACACAAGCTGGCAAGCAGTGTGTGTGCTCATTGAGGGGTCCCTAGGGTGGCATAAGACATGCTGCAGCCCTTAGAGACCTTCCCTGGCATCAGGGCCCTTGGTACCAGGGGTACCAGTTACAAGGGACTTACCTGGGTGTCAGGGTTGTGCCAATTGTGGAGACAATGGTACATTTTAGGTGAAAGAACACTGGTGCTGGGGCCTGGTTAGCAGGGTCCCAGCACACTTCTCAATCAAGTCAGCATCAGTATCAGGCAAAAAGTGGGGTTTAACTGCAAAAGGGAGCCATTTCCTTACACATGTCCCCTAAACACTGCATGCAATATATGTAAGTCACCCCTCTAGCTGGCCTTAAAGCCCTATGGCAGGGTGCATTATATTACATGTGAGGGAATAACAGCAAGAGCAGATATGCTCCTGCTATGTGTCGATTCTCACATATACTAAGCGACCAGGGATTTCAAATACATGTGCTGGACAGTGGTCAATACAAGTTCCCCAGCTACATGATAGCTTCAAAGACTATAGAGTTGTTTGGTATCAAACATCTCGTATTGCTGAACCCACACTGATGCCAGTGCTAAATTTACCAATACCAGCACCCAAAGGGAACCTTAGAGGTACTCCCTAAAAACCTACTAATTACAAGTGTGTTGATTGACTGTTCCTGACCAGTTCAACCACCTTAGCCACATTTCTGAACCCCTAAGGTGAGAGCCAGTGCTCTTGGAGGCCAGCGACAAAATCCTGTACTGGGCGGGAATATTGACACCTCCTCCAGGCAGGATGGACATTCCAGGAAAGGAAGCTTCAACAGCCTGGCTGCCTTTGTAATGCAACCTAAGTCTCTCCAGATGGCAGTGATGACCAACTCCCCCCAGTCCTGATTCCACTTCTTGGCGGCAAGACAGGCAGGAACATTAGTTAGATTAGGAGGTGGGCCCACATCATGCAAGTCCCAACCCTAAGGTGGACGAGCTGAAGTGGACACCACTTTATAAACTCCTAATTAGATCTCTAGGGACACACTTATGCCCACTTCCCAATGGAAGTCATCGGAGAGGGTATAGTCACCTTAAAGGGGGGCAACCCATTGGCTGCCACCTTTTTAGGCCAAGAACTCAGATCCTGATGACCTAATAAGCCCAACAACACTGAAGAGTTGCACCAGCAGAAGAGGAGAAAAGAAGCAGCTGACCCGGTACCAACCTTGCCGGCCTGTCTGCAACCCTCAGACTCTGCGCCAAATGATGGCTCATCCTGCAGATGAGCCTTCTGAAACCCAGGAGGACTGCCTGCCTTTGAAAGACTCTTGTGAGCAGTGGAACTGCTCCCCAACCAACACTAAACATAGTACTCTGCATCTTCTGGAACTGAAAAGACCCAACAACTGAAGTCACCACTGCACCAGCTCTCACCAAGCTGAGTGGAGCTATGGTGCCAACAAGGTTCCCCAGAGTCCGAGTCCATCATGGCCTTACCCCTCCTGAACTCCCTGAAGTCACCTGCAGCTTCTGCAAACAGGTCCCCTCTCCTGCATCTTCTGTGGTGAGAGAAACCAGACACCTGAAGCAACCACTGCACCCTTCACCTACAGTCTGTCCTGAAGTGGGTCCCTGGTGTCAACGACACCCCCCCCAGCTCAAGCCCACTGCAGATTCACCCCTCCTGGACTCCATGATGACACCTGTAGCCTCAGACCACAGGACCCTCCACCGCGAGTGCTCCCAGACACAAAAACCCAACACCAAAGGACACCCCCTGCATCTGACCCACCCCACCCTGGGCCTTGGAGAAGAGGACCATAGGTACACCTAAGTCCTCAAGCACCCCATGTTTGTTTGTTAACTACCTGTTGGTTTTCCCCGGGGACTATTTCCACTGAGATCAATCCCCACTGAAATACATTGAGCACCCAACGCCGTACTACACATTTGCACTCAGCCACCCCAGTGCTGCCCGAAGTGGCCTGTTGGTGTGGTCCTGACCCCTGTCTAATACTCACCTTAAGTCTCAGAGATTCGTCGCGTAAGTCATCGTAAAGTACATGTTCCCTGAACTTGTTTTCCACCCATGGGTTAACATTAAAGAACTCAAAAATTGTCTACTTTTGCAATAATTTATGCTTTAAAATGTGCTTACCTTGTAATGTCACTTACCCAGTGTACATCTGTTCGTGGCATTAGTTGCTGCAGATTCACATGCTGTGCACAGTCCGCCATCTGGTGTTGGGCTCGGAGTGTTACAAGTTGTTTTTCTTCGAAGAAGTCTTTTCGAGTCACGAGACCGAGGGACTCCTCCCATTTCGACTCCATTGCGCATGGGCGTCGACTCCATCTTAGATTGTTTTGCCCGCAGAGGGTGAGGTAGGAGTTGTGTATGCTAGTAATAGTGCCCATGCAATGGAGTGAATGCATATGTACATAATAAAGTTTTAAGTAATATATTTACAAATGTTTAAGATCTACTTCTAAACGGCTACAGGCTCCCGGGGAGGCGGGTGGGCGCATGTGAATCCGCAGTGACTAATGCCACGAACAGATGTACACTGGGTAAGTGACATTTTCCGTTCGATGGCATGTGTAGCTGCAGATACACATGCTGTGCATAGACTAGTAAGCAGTTATCTCCCCAAAAGCGGTGGTTCAGCCTGTAGGAGTTGAAGTAGTTTGAAATAATGTTCTTAATACAGCTTGACCTACTGTTGCTTGTTGTGCAGTTAGCACATCTACACAGTAGTGCTTGGTAAATGTATGAGGCGTAGACCATGTTGCTGCCTTACATATTTCGTTCATTGGAATATTTCCTAGAAAGGCCATGGTAGCACCTTTCTTTCGGGTTGAGTGTGCCTTTGGTGTAATAGGCAGTTCTCTTTTAGCTGTAAGATAGCAGGTTTGAATGCACTTAACTATCCATCTAGCAATGCCTTGTTTTGAAATTGGATTTCCTGTATGAGGTTTTTGAAAGGCGATAAATAGTTGTTTTGTCTTTCGAATTAGTTTTGTTCTGTCAATGTAGTACATTAGTGCTCTTTTGATGTCTAATGTATGTAGTGCTCTTTCGGCTACCGAATCTGGCTGTGGGAAGAACACTGGTAATTCTACCGTTTGATTTAAGTGGAACGGTGAGATTACTTTTGGTAAAAATTTAGGATTGGTCCGTAGAACAACTTTATTTTTGTGCATTTGAATAAATGGTTCTTGAATGGTAAATGCTTGAATTTCACTCACTCTTCTTAGCGATGTGATGGCAATTAAAAATGCAACTTTCCACGTTAAGTATTGCATTTCACAGGAGTGCATGGGCTCAAAAGGTGGACCCATGAGTCGTGTTAGGACAATGTTGAGGTTCCATGAAGGAACTGGTGGTGTTCTTGGTGGTATAATTCTCTTTAGACCTTCCATAAACGCCTTTATGACTGGTATCCTAAACAATGAAATTGAGTGCGTAATTTGTAGGTAAGCAGAAATTGCCGTAAGATGTATTTTAATGGAAGAGAAAGCTAGGTTAGATTTTTGCAAATGTAGTAAGTATCCTACTATTTCTTTTGTAGATGCGTGTAAAGGTTGAATTTGATTATTATGGCAGTAATAAACAAATCTTTTCCACTTATTTGCATAGCAGTGTCTAGTGGTAGGTTTTCTAGCTTGTTTTATGACCTCCATACATTCCTGTGTGAGGTCTAAGTGCCCGAATTCTAGGATTTCAGGAGCCAAATTGCTAGATTCAACGATGCTGGATTTGGATGTCTGATCTGTTGTTTGTGTTAACAGATCTGGTCTGTTGGGTAGTTTGACATGAGGTACTACTGAAAGGTCTAGTAGTGTTGTGTACCAAGGTTGCCTTGCCCATGTTGGTGCTATGAGTTTGAGTTTGTTTTGACTCAACCTGTTTACTAGATATGGAAGGAGAGGGAGAGGGGGAAAAGCGTACGCAAATATCCCTGACCAGTTCATCCATAGAGCATTGCCTTGGGATTGATCTTGTGGGTACCTGGATGCAAAGTTTTGGCATTTTGAGTTTTCCTTTGTTGCAAATAGATCTATTTGAGGTGTTCCCCAAATTTGAAAGTAATTGTTTAGTATTTGGGGGTGAATTTCCCATTTGTGGGTTTGTTGGTGATCTCGAGAGAGATTGTCTGCCAACTGGTTCTGAATCCCTGGAATAAATTGTGCTATTAGGCGAATGTGGTTGTGAATCGCCCAATGCCATATTTTTTGTGTTAGGAGGCACAACTGTGTCGAGTGTGTCCCTCCTTGTTTGTTTAGATAATTCATTGTTGTCATGTTGTCTGTTTTGACAAGAATGTATTTTTGGGTTATTATGGGTTGAAATGCTTTCAGCGCTAGAAATACTGCTAACAGTTCCAAGTGATTTATGTGAAACTGCCTCTGATGTATGTCCCATTGTCCTTGGATGCTGTGTTGATTGAGGTGTGCTCCCCACCCTGTCATGGAAGCATCCGTCGTTATGACGTATTGTGGCACTGGGTCTTGGAAAGGCCGCCCTCTGCTTAAATTTGTACTGTTCCACCATAGAAGCGAGATGTATGTTTGGCGGTCTATCAACACCAGATCTAGAAGTTGACCCTGTGCTTGTGACCATTGTGATGCTAGGCACTGTTGTAAGGGCCGCTTGGCAATCTTGCATTTGGGACAATGGCTATGCATGAAGACATCATGCCTAGGAGTTTCATTACCATTTTGACTTGTATCTTTTGTGTTGGATACATGGCCTGTATTACCTTGTGAAATGTTTGAACCCTTTGTGGACTTGGAGTGGCAATCCCTTTTGCTGTTTTGATTGTCGCTCCTAAGTATTGCTGTGTTTGACACGGCAAAAGGTGTGACTTCGCGTAGTTGATGGAGAAACCTAGCCTGTGAAGGGTCTGTATGACATATTTTGTGTGCTGTGAACACTGTCTTAGCGTGGTGGTTTTGATTAACCAGTCGTCTAAGTACGGGAACACATGTATTTGCTGCCTTCGGATATGTGCAGCTACTACTGCCAGGCATTTTGTAAAAACTCTTGGCGCAGTTGTTATTCCGAATGGCAACACTTTGAATTGGTAATGTATTCCTTGGAATACGAACCTTAGGTATTTCCTGTGTGAAGGATGTATTGGTATATGGAAATACGCATCTTTTAGGTCTAATGTTGTCATGTAATCTTGCCGTTTGAGCAGTGGGATTACGTCTTGTAACGTGACCATGTGAAAGTGGTCTGATTTGATGTAGGTATTTAGTGTTCTGAGATCTAGTATTGGTCTCAGAGTTTTGTCCTTTTTGGGTATTAGAAAGTACAGTGAGTAAACTCCTGTGTTTTGTTGTAGATTTGGTACTAATTCTATTGCGCCCTTTTGTAGCAATGCTTGAACTTCTAGTCCTAGAAGATCTATATGTTGTTTTGACATAGTGTGTTTTCGGTGGGATGTTCGGAGGGAATTGAAGAAATTCTATGCAATAACCATGCTGGATAATTGCTAAGACCCAAGTGTCTGTTGTTATTTCCTCCCAAAGTTTGTAAAATTGGCTTAGTCTTCCCCCCACAGGTGTTATGTGATGGGGTTGTGTGACTTGTGAGTCACTGTTTATTTTGAGGAGTTTTGGGGCCTTGGAATTTTCCTCGATTTCTTGGGAATTGGCCCCCTCTATATTGCCCCCGAAAACCTCCCCTCTGATATTGACCCTGGTAAGTAGGTCTTGTTTGTGAGGTTGTGGTTTCTGTGGGTTGACCTCGAAACCCTCCCCTAAAAGGTGTTTTCCGAAATGTGCCTCTGCTCTGCGGGGAGTAGAGTGCGCCCATGGCTTTGGCTGTATCGGTGTCTTTTTTGAGTTTCTCAATGGCAGTGTCTACCTCCGGCCCAAGCAATTGCTGTTCATTAAATGGCATATTGAGCACAGCTTGTTGGATTTCCGGCTTGAAGCCTGAAGTGCGCAGCCATGCGTGCCTTCGTATCGTGATTGCAGTGTTTATTGTCCTTGCAGCTGTATCTGCTGCATCCATGGAAGACCGTATCTGATTATTTGAGATACTTTGTCCCTCTTCCACCACCTGTTGCGCTCTTTTTTGGAACTCCTTGGGTAAGTGTTCGATGAAATGTTGCATTTCATCCCAATGAGCTCTGTCGTATCTTGCCAAAAGTGCTTGGGAATTGGCAATACGCCATTGATTTGCTGCTTGTGCTGCAACCCTTTTTCCCGCAGCATCAAATTTGCGGCTCTCTTTGTCTGGAGGTGGTGCGTCTCCTGAGGTATGAGAGTTGGCTCTCTTACGAGCTGCCCCGACAACTACTGAGTCTGGTGTTAGTTGTGTTGTAATATAGATTGGATCTGTTGGCGGTGGCTTGTACTTTTTCTCCACCCTTGGAGTTATGGCTCTGCCTTTAACTGGATCCTGAAATATTTGTTTTGAATGTTTTAGCATTCCTGGGAGCATGGGAAGGCTTTGGTACTGGCTATGGGTGGAGGATAGGGTGTTAAACAGAAAGTCATCCTCAATTGGTTCAGAATGTAAGGTGACGTTGTGAAATTCGGCTGCCCTTGCGACCACCTGTGTGTAGGATGTACTGTCCTCAGGTGGTGACGGTTTTGTGGGATAGGAGTCTGGGCTGTTGTCAGACACTGGAGCATCGTAAAGGTCCCATGCATCGGGATCATCCGGACTCATTGTAGTATGAGCTGGTGAGTGCATCAGTGGTGGAGTTGTTGCTGGTGATGCATGTATTGATGGTGGTGGAGACGGTGGTGGGGTTGTTTTCCTTGCCACTTTTGCCTGTGGTTGCTTGTCCTTTTGTTGAAAGGCAAGTTTCCTTTTTATGTTGATTGGGGGAAGAGTGGTTATCTTCCCTGTGTCCTCATGAATATGAAGCCTTCTTTGCGTGTAGTCAGGCTCTCCAGCTTGAAGCTCCTCTCCAAATCTATGTAATTGGGAGGTTAATCCTTGTTCCTCTGTATAGGAACTAGTTTTCGGCTCCGAGGCTGGATGTTTCGGAACCGAAACCTTTCCTGAAGTCTTTTTAGGCTCCGAAGAAACCTTTGTTTTCGGCGTGGTGTCTCTGTGCCGAAATTCTTCGGTGCCGCTGTCTCTGTGCCGAAGTTTCTCGGAGCCGCTGTCTCGGCTCCGAGGTTGCTGTGTGGCGGTATCTCGACCGGAGTCGGATGACTTCGACACCAGCATGCCCTTTTTCTGTGCCTTGGATCAGTCACCTATTTTTCGGGTTAAGCCATGGCCTGTTGGCGGTGGCGTCCCCTGGTCTTTTGTGGACTTCTCGTGAGTCTTGTTTTTCGACGTCTTACTCACGGTTTGGGGTGTTTCTTCGGCATCTAGTTCTTCAGAATCCAACTCGCGGATGGAGAAAGCTTCTTCTTCCTCCTCGAAACGTTCTTGACCTGTCGGCGTGGACGCCATTTGTAGTCTCCTGGCTCTTCGGTCTCTCAGCGTCTTCCTCGACCGAAACACTCGACAGGCTTCACAAGTATCCTCCTTGTGCTCGGGGGACAAGCACAAGTTACAGACCAGATGCTGATCCGTATACAGATACTTGTTATGGCATTTTGGGCAGAAGCGGAATGGGGTCCGTTCCATCAGCCTTGAAGTCGCACGTGGCCGGGCCGACCAGGCCCCGACGGGGGATCGAAAAAACCCCCGAAGGGCCACCGGAGCTCTTCCAAATTCGGTGTCGATTCGTTCTAACTAACCCGATACCGAACGCAAACAATACCGACGATTTTTTTCCGAGATTCTAACTAACTTTCCGACCCGAAACACGGAGCGAAAAGGAACACGTCCGAACCCGATGGCGGAAAAAAAACAATCTAAGATGGAGTCGACGCCCATGCGCAATGGAGTCGAAATGGGAGGAGTCCCTCGGTCTCGTGACTCGAGAAGACTTCTTCGAAGAAAAACAACTTGTAACACTCCGAGCCCAACACCAGATGGCGGACTGTGCACAGCATGTGTATCTGCAGCTACACATGCCATCGAACATACATACATATATATATATATATATATATACAAAAAAGAATAGAGAACTCTGGGTAGTTCCCAAGTTTAGGTGGAGAGCAGCTCTAGTAAGGAGCACCCTGCAACACCAGCGACACTCTAGATTTGCTCACCTCAAATGTCTGTTTATCTAGCAAAGTTTTTAAGCATTGGATCAGCACAGTGCTATCCACACCGAGCTAGATAGTGACAAAGTCTTTTGCCAGGGCAACAGAGTAGCAGTCCTTCTGGCCGCAAGTCCAGACATGTGCTTAAGAGTTGGATCTGAGGCTCCAGTGTTTATACCTGGTACCCACATTGTGAAATGGTTAGGGCAAGAAAATGCCAACTTTCTGAAAGGGACACTTTCAGAATTAGGACTTAAAATCAGACTTCACAATTAAAGAGGGCCTTTGAATTATAATTCACCAAACTCAACATTCCCATCTGCTCCAAACTGAAAATAATCACTTAAGTGTAAAAATGGGAGATGTAGGTCTTGCACTACTGAAAAGCAAATTTAAGAGTTTTTCATTACCAGAACATGCCCAAAATTTTAAATATACTGTGCCCTGCCCTGCCTTGTGGGTTTAGGGTCTACTACTCTAGGGGTAACTTACAGTTATTAAAAAGGAAGTTTTATGCCTGGCAAATGGTTTGTTTTGCTAGGTCAAAACAGCAGTTTAAAACGGCACACAGGCTGAAATGGCAGGCTTGTGATGTTTAAAAGGGCTACTTAAGTGGGTGGCACAAAGAGTCCTGCAGGCCCATTAGTAACATTTAATTTACAAGCCTATGGGTACATACTGTATTTCTCTTTTTTGAGGAAGAGACTGACATTCCGCAAACCTAGAATACGTCAAAGAACTTTGTTCTTTTTGGGTATCAAAGTAGCCGGAATAACAATCACTGACTACTTCTGACATCAGGACCCTTTCTATGGCTCCCTTGGAAAGAGAGCAATAACTTCCACGCTGAGCAAGACTATGTGATCCTCCATCAGCCGTTTTTAATGGAGGCAGAGAGGGAGGGAAAGACTGGAAGGTGAGGGAATAGTCCTTCTGTATGATCTGCAAGACCCATTTGTCCGATGTTATGGACCACCAGTGAGGGAGATAAAATGGAATCCTCCCTGCATCTGGATGGGTATGGTCTTACAGAATCACTCTAGGAGGACTCGGGCGCTGGGGAGGAGGGGGGCTGGGTGGTGGATGACTTCTGGCTGGTTCTGAGGTATCACAACCTTGACCCCACACAGGATGCTGACCTGACGGAGGACGATGGCTGGTCTGTGGCTGGTGTGGTACCCACCCCTTCTGAAACTTTGAAAAGGGAGAAAGACAGACTGGTCGCCTAGAGGCCCCAGGACTTGGCGGTAGCTCGGGAGTCCTTGAGGCACTCCAGCGCAGAGTCTGCCTTTTCACCACATAGGCAGGACCCATCGAAGGGCATGTCCATAAGGTTTACCTGGACATCCCCTGAAAAGCCAGATGTACGAAGCCAGGTTTGGTGACGAAGGGCCACCATCGACAAAATCGTTGTACCCAGAAAGTCAGTTGTGCCCAGGCCACACCTGATAATAAACTTCTCACCCATCTTTGACTGATTGTGAGAGATTGTCCTGCACACCTTCTGGGACCTGAGGCAGCACCTGCACCACCGTATCCCAGAAAGTATGGAAAAAATGGCCCAAGAGGTGTTCACTGACCTCAATGGCAGGCTTGAGGAAGAAAACTTCTTCCTAAGCTGGTCCAGCCTCTTGGATTCCCTATTCGGGTAGTGGAAGGAAAGGCACCATGGGAAGTGGAGGCTTGGACCACCAAGCTCTACGGGGTGGGGTGTTGTGTAAGGAAGCTAGGATCACTTGGAGCTGGGCGATGGTGGTGGCCAACTGTCCTATTTACAGGTTCGCCCCTGTGCTGGGTTTGGACCACATCCCCAGCAGGACATCCACGAGGGCTTCATTAAGAGGTAACATTGGTTCCAATGTGGACACCCCCGGCTGAAGCACCTCAGTCAGGTTAGTCCTGACCAGCACAGTAGGCAGATCTGGTTCTAGGACCTCAGCTGCCCTACGCACCACCATAGCATACAATGCTCCCTCCTCTGTAGCCACCGTAGGAGGTGAGAGCATGCCAGTATCTGGAGAGGTGTCCAGTCCACTGGCCTCTAACTCCTCATAACAGTCCATTTGCTCCAACTGAGACTCCAGAGGGTCCTGAGACCCCTCCCGTTCCTCACCAATGCCTGACTGATCATAGAAAGGCTCAGGCGATGATCTGGCACCTGTTGGCACCGTCTGCTCTGGATCACCAGGTATTAGAATGGGGCTTGCGCTACTGTTGGGCACAGGTGGTGCATCAACGTCGGGAGTGACGCTGGAGGAGGCGGACTGTGTGGGTGCAGCATCGTTTCGGATCCAATATCAGATCCAAGAGACCCCATCGATGCGGAAGCCTCCAGTGTGTAACTTGATGGGGCCCCTACCAACCCCACAGGGCCTGACGTATGCGCACCGGGGTGGTGCCTTTATAGGTGATTGTGACATCACAGACTGCTCCAACGCTGCCAACACCAACCAGATCCGAATGACGACACTTGACAGTGCGCGCAAGGCTATTGTGCAGCAAAACATCCGGATTCAAAGCAGACACCTGGAAATTCTAAAGTAAGGAATCTGTAGCTAGAAGTCTATCAGAGATTTAATTTACAGGGCTATCGGTAGATATTGTACCACCTTACTAAGGAATTACAAGTAAATTAAAGTGCCAATTGGCAGTGGCGGCTGGTGACATTTCAAAGTAGTGAGGCATAAAAGTCGCAGATGAGTTTTAGGTAGCAAGTGAAGTGCGTAAGCTCAACTGACATAAGGGGGAATTGAGTGGGTTTTCCTTGTGCAAAAGTTGATAAATTGTGCATTTTAAAGCTAATTTCAATAAATACTTTTGTGAGACAAGGTTTATATATCAATTCTAAACCTGTAGCTTTGAATTAAATCAATTCTAAACCTGCAGTCTTGAATTATTATTTTTTTTTATTAAAGACTGAATCATATCTTAGTGCATTAAATATGTTCAACAGTTACTTAAGTGCAACTGTACAGTGTCACGAGCAACGTTTTCAATTAAAATTAAAATGTCTTGTTTAGATGCTTCTTGATGGGTCATTAACTTGCTTTCTTGCAGGACCTCTTGAAGACTCCTCTGTGTGTAGAAGGTACTGGTTTGTATATTTAACACATCAATCCACAAGGGATCCCTACTCTATTTGCCTTGTCCTCTTTACCGCTAAGACACTCCAGCAAAGATACCCAGTTTACCACACAAGCAAATACATTTGGTCTGCTTTTCTCTGGCCTTGTCAGAGCAGTGCAGATTATATCCTTACAGCATGCAAAAAGCTTGGGGGGGGGGGGGGGGGGGGCACTCTCTATAAAGGGCACATTGCACATGTATCATGAGAAATACCTTTTTGCTGCATATTTATGCGGGTCTCACAATCACCGTGTTGATGAGGTTGAGGAAGATAAAGCACTGTAAATCACAGATTGTTCCCTATGTGCATTATCCCTCGGGTCAGTGCTTTTCACTTCCCAACTCTGTCTTGATAAGGTCCTGTGGCACTAACAGTGCTTCTCTATTCAGCATAGTTTAATTTTAAAGAGTTGCACGGTTGAACAAATCATTTCGCTCAAAATCTTCAAATGTATTTTCTGACCCATCATAATTCACAGTCCAGCTTCAGACACGCCTTCTCTCTCTGAACCACTGATGCACACGGTACTGAGGCAACCTGTACAATTGACCAGCCTCAGTTAAACCATTCTGGTATTGTTGCACAAATGTAATATGATGTTCCCTATTCCTCCCAATCCTCAGTTGGGTCAGAAGGCAGCTTGCTCAGTCGCTAGACTAGCTTCCAGCATCATGCACACTTGCTGCGCCACGCACTGGGTAAGTTGTGCTTGTGACCGGTCAAACAGAGCTCTCACCTTTTCCCTGGCATTTCTGGTTTGCAACAGTCTGCATTCTGGTACTTGTAGTTCCTTATTTACATGCAGAACTACAAGTACCAGAAAACAAACCAATACAACCTTAAGACGAGGACTGGCAAATCTTAGCTCACCTGATAAGGGACAAGTTTTCCCCGTATTTTCTGGGCCCTCTGCTTGTTTGACTTTACATGAATGTTCACAGCTGTTCCAACATCCGCAGCTGCCCCGCCTACACACTCCTTAAAACATGTAGTGTATGCTGCGGTTTAAGTTCAGGGACAGACCATTCGCAAGGTTCCACCTGCATATTCCTACCATATCTGCATGCACATAAGATATTGACAGTTTTATATAGCGCGTACTCTAGTTGAAGGTATCGAAGCACTTTAAATGAGCGCAAGTTACAATACATTGCAAAAAGCCTGCTTTTTTTTCCAGGCACAGGATGATTTACTGAATGATTTGCCCGGAGTCACAGGATGTTGAGCCGACAGTCGAAACTTGTTTCCCAGTTTCAAAGAGGAAGCTCGGGACGTAATGCCAATCCCTGCCTGCCAAGCCATCTGTGTGTGTGTTCAGTAAACTTGCAGGACAGCATCATCTACCCCTTGACACTACACTTCAGTATTACTTTTCAGTTCAATTGGTGGTCAGAGCATGGGCTCCTACAGTAACTATAAATGTGTGACTGACAGCTAGAGTATTCTCTTTATTGATTTTATTGGGTACCTTTACCCAGCACCTCTGTTCCCGGTTTCTGCCTCCATCACGATGGCAATGGGGAAGAAAAACGATATTAATAAAATATTTTCCTTACCGCTGTTATATAGTATTTATTTCCTTCAACTTTTATTAGGTAAACTATTGTAGAAGGAAACTTTTCCTTATCACTATAATTTAGTATTTATTTCTACTTTCATTAGGTAAAATATTGCAGAATTTAAAAGCCCCACATGATTCATAAAGGACTAGCGTACACTGGCATAATGCATGTATGCTACAGAGTAGGAAGTTAAAAAAAAAAAAAAAAAAAGAGTACACACCCATGTGCTGGCTTGTCTCCTCTGGTCCTCATGCTTCAGTCCTCCACGCTGGTCGCAGCTGTTGTCCACATTAATCCAGACGCTGCTCTCATGCTGCTGAAGATGTTAAGCAGCATGACAGCAGGTCCAGGATCGGCTGGAATGGACTGCATACACGCTCCTGCAGGCACTGGGAGCCTGTGTGTGCTCTCCAAGACAAAATTACATGCGCACTGAACTGGTGAAGTGCAGCACCACTCACCTGCCAGTCAGCAGCAGCCCTGCTGCCATACACATCTCGGCTGGGGAAAGGAAAGACGACACTCCTCTGCCCTAACAGAGAAGCTACTGTTGTCAACTGGGTGTGAGCCAGTTTTACCATGTTTAAAGGAGCGAACACAATCACTTTAGTACTGGTTAGCAGTACTAAAGTGCACAGAGTCCTAGGGCCAACAAAAACAAGGTCAGCAAAAATGAAGGAGGGAGGCAAAACGTTGGGGGGAGGGGGGTGGAAAGGTCAAGGGGTTTTCTTAATGCTTTCCCTAGCTAAACATCGGTTACAAATGTATAAAAGATTAGGGGCCATATTTATACTTTTTGACGCACAACTGCGCCAACGCAGTTGTGCGTAAAAAAATTTAACGCCATTCCAAAGCGCCATGCGGGCGCCTTATTTATTGAATGACGTTAGCCGGCGCAGCTGACTGGTGTGCGTCAAAAAAAATGACCCACACCAGGCAGCGCCGGCGTAGGGGAAAATGGAGCTTGGGCGTCAAAAAATGGGGCAAGTCAGGTCTGAGGCAAAATATTGGACTCAACCCGATTTGCGCCATTTTTTTTTACTCCCAACGCCCATTGAAATGACTCCTGTCTTAGCAGCACAGACAGAAGTCATGCCCCCTTGCCCAATGGCCATGCCCAGGGGACTTCTGTCCCCTGGGCATGGTCATTGGGCATAGTGGCATGTAGGGGGGCCCAAATCAGGCCCCACTATGCCACAAAAAAAAAAAGAAAATTACTTACCTGAACTTACCTTAAGTTCCCTGGGATGGGTCCCTCCATCCTTGGGCGTCCTCCTGGGGTGGGCAAGGGTGGCAGGAGGTGTCCCTGGGGGCATGGGAGGGCACCTCTGGGCTCCTTCCGAGCCCACAGGTCCCTTAATGCCTGCCCTGACCAGGCGTTAAAAAATGACGCAAAAACAGCTGGACGTCATTTTTTCAGGCCCGCCCACTCCCATGCCTCACTTTTGCACGGGAGTTTAAATAAGGCGCACATGCCTTAGAGTCATTTTTTAGAAGGGAACGCCTACCTTGCATATCATTAACGCAAGGTAGGTGTCCACGCTAAAAAATGATGCAAACTCCAAGATCTTTGGCGCTAGACGGGTCTAACGCCAAAGTATAAATATGGAGTTAGCTTTGCGTCGGATTTGCGTAAAAAAAAACGACTCAAATCCGGCGCAAACAGAGTATAAATATGCCCCTAGAGGTCTTAGTAAGCATTTTTAGGATTGAAGATGGTCTGAGGTCATAGGCGATCCAGAAAAACCCTGTATTTTTCTAATGTAGGACTAAGGAAGAAATTTGATGAATTCACGATTAATTCATCTTTGACGACTATGCCATGTTACAAACAGGAACGTGTTGCAATTCTGGTAATGCCAGATTTCAGACTATCCCATGTTCTCAAGAACTACAAACATGGATCTCTGACACTATGCAGAATATATCAGTTACGTCGTATACAAATTGAAGCATGTGCATTAAAAATTTCACATGGGCCATTTCGTAGCCAAACAATCTGACTGCAACTCCATAAAAAAATGTAATTTTTTAATGACCTTTTAAGGCAGACTGATCCATAGCCCCTAAGATTTAGAAAAGGGTAGGGTAATATTTCAACCTCAAAAATCATATAAAACAGGTGTCTTTAGGGGCCATGACACTGAGACATGAGGCAGCCTGTCCAGTTTTAGGAGTGCCTCCATGAAAATAGAAGCTGTAGTCCGGTCATTGGGTACCGAAAACAAGGAAAGACCCGCAAACTCAGCAATGGCTGTGACATTTTCCCCCTAAAATCTTTGAGGGAAACCGGGGAGAACAGTTAAGGATTCAGCCTTAAATTCCCTACTGGGCATAATTACCAACACAAAAAGGAAGTCTTCACTAACTACAAAAAAAGGAGGGAAAAACAGTTTGCAGACTGTTTCACTTTCTTTCCGACTGATTTGCTGTCCGCACTGCAGCACCTAAGTAAACAGCACCGCAGGGGGAGGTGGTGACATGGCATAGGGCGGGGTGGGAAGGGGAGCAGCGACATCAAGAAGGGGGGGGGGGGGGGGGGGCAAGGGACATATCCATTTTTATTTTCTTCTTCAATGGGAATCATGGTGGGGCAAACACCAGCGTCCAGACTGGAGGTCTTTACCCTGCATTCAAAGGTCTATAAATTGGAAAAAAAATAAACAGGGCTTTGAAGTAACTTATCACAGTTACTTATTACACTGAGGAGCATTTCATTAGATACTCAGAGAATGGTTCGAGCAGAGTGTTCTGGGATCCTGCTCACAAAGAAGAGAGAACTGGGGGACTTACTCACAGTGCAGCTGTTGGGACGGAAAAGTGCTTTGCATGGTGAAGACGTGTACCCTCTGCCCTGAATGCCCAATGGATACTGTTTTATGGATCCCTAATGCTGATCTTTTTGTCAAAGGGGAACATGGATCATGCCTTTGTCCAATGACATAAGCCTGTCTCATGGACGGCAGTCTTGTTGGACCAGGAGGGGGCACCCAAAGCACTACCCTTATAGTGCTGGAAGTGTTGTGCACTGCGCACAGTATGTGCTGGCAATGTGTGTTTGTAAATAACACACCCTAGTTTAATCCCTTCTATGCGTTGGATGGCTGGGAGCAGTCTAACGCCGGAGTGCTTGTGTGCATAGGACAGCTTCCAGCCGTCCATGCACAAAGCACAGGAAATCCCCCTGGTGCCCGCAACAGAGGGATTTTCTTAGTCAAAAAAGTTTTGGGAGCTGGAGGATAGCTTCCCAGCTCCAAAGGCAGTTTGGGGTTTTCAGTGTAATGAGCCCATCGCCTCATTTCACTTTCTCTGCCTCAGTGCTCAGGGGGCTTATCAGTCCGCTGAGCACTGAGGCAGACAGGAGCGGTATCCCTTTCCAATGGTACCCCTCCCTAGTGGATCCCTGCTTGGGGAACACTGCAGGAGTGAGATCCCAAAGCAGGGATCGACCCCCTAGACACCAGAGCGGGGGGAGCGGCCCCTTGGGCAAGGGCTTTTGCTCTCCACCTTATTTTATGCCATAATCAGTCTTTCTGCCCACCCTGGGGGGCAGATGGGTAACAGCCCCCAATCTGCCGCTCCCCCAGGAGGGGAAGAGGGCAGAAAGCCCACTAGGCACCAGGGATGTTTAATACATCTAGGGGAGGAGGCCTGCTAGAATGGGCATTGAAATGTCACCACTTTCCCTCCCAAAAATCAGCAGTGTTTCTACCCCCTCTGAGGGGCAGGTGGGGGCAACATGGCACCAAGGGAGGGGGGGGGGGGGGGGGGGGCAGAAAGCCCACTGGGCACCAGGGATTTTTTGGGGCAGTGTAGGTGTAGAGGCTGGCAGGAATGGGCATGGCAATGCCTCCTCCCCCAAATAAATGGGCAGTCTTTCTGCCTCAGGATTATTACCCCCGATCTGTCCCCCAGGACAGGCTGAAAGTCCACTAAACACCAGGGAGGCACCACCACCATGGACTTGGGTATGCCACCCACCCTAACTGAAGGGGGCAACAGCCTTTCTGCCCCCTATGCCCCCTGCAGACTAAAGCATCTCATCCCAATCGCAAGCAAGAGGACATTTGACTTGTGTTTTGATTTTACATATGGGCCAAGAGTGCTTGGCTAACTCTAAATATTGTCCCAATTGTGAATAGCTGCACTTTTAGGACTTGGTTACGCTGCCACCTGGAAAAACTTACCAGACCCAGACTAAACATCTGGGGGGAGTTCAGGGTGGTGTGCTTCACATGCACCTCACACCATTTTCTTACCCACAGTACCCTGCAAACCTACTTTGCCTGAAATCAAGCAATTTCTCATTAGTTCTGTGATGAAAACTTCTGGAATCCACAAAATTCCTACCATCCAGCATTGCCCCATCTGTACTGACAAAGACTCTGCCACACTTGTGTGGGTACCCAAAGCAGATTCAGCCTAGAAATACATGAAAAAAACTGTCCGCCCCTTTGGACCCACTTTGCTTACCACTCAATTTCTACACATTTTCGCCTTTACCTGTCACAGGCACTTGGGCCACCTACACAAGTGAGGTAACACTTATCAGGAGAGTGAGGGGGAATGCTGTGTAGTAGGAAATTTGTGCTGGTGCGATGATCCCACACAAACATGAGAAAATGTGATTCCTTAGTTAAATTTGAGGTTTGCCGAGGATTATGGGTAGGAAAATGTTGAAGTATTCATGCAAGCCACACCTCCCTGGACTACCCCAGGTGTCTAGTGCTCAGAAATGTCTGTTTTTTAGGTTTCCCTTGATGGCTGCCAAGCCCGGGACTCAAGTGCCCCCTTGCAAAAAGAGATTTTGTGCTAGATAATTTTGACGCATCTATGATATGTTTCGGGCCCTTCACTGTCGCGGGTACATGGGCCGAACACAAGTGAGGTAGCATTTTTATTGGGAGACCTGGGGGAAACACTGGGTGGTAGGAAATTTGTGGCTCCCCTCAGACTCCAGAACTTTCCATCACAGAAATGGGAGGTAATTTTCTTTTTTTTTTTTAAATCAAATGTTGAGGTTTGCATGGGATTCTGGGTAACAGAATCTGATGAGAGCCACACGTCACCCCACCCTGGATTCCCTTGGTGTCTAGTTTTCAATAATGTACAGGTTTACTAGGTTTTCATAGGTGCTGGCTGAGCTAGGACCCTGCATCCAAAGCTTGGCACATTGTAAAAAAAAAAAAAAAAAAAAAAGAAAAAAAGGGGGGGGGGGGCCGTTTGGGGTGGAAAAATTTGATGTGTCCATGTTGCATTTTGGGGGCTTTACTTTCACAGGCACTAGGCCTACCCACACAAGTGAGGTACCATTTCTATCGGGAGACTTGAGGGAATGCTGAGTGGAAGGAATTTTGTCGATCTTTAAGATTCCAGTACTTTCCATCACAGAAATATAAGAAAAATGTGTTTTTACACAGGTTTGCAAGGGATTCTAGGTAACCGAACCTGGTGAGAGCCACACAAGTCACCCCCATCCTGGATTCCCCTAGGTGTCTAGTTTTACATAAATGTTCAGGTTTGCTAGGTTTTCCTAGGTGCTGGCTGAGCTAGAGGCCAAAATCCACAGCTAGACATTGCAAAAAAAAAAAAAAAAAGTCAGTTTTTAGGGGAAAAATGTGCTGTTGTGTCCACGTTGTGTTTTGGGCCATTTCCTATTGCAGGTACTGGGCCTACCCACACTAGTGAAGTACCATTTGTAGCAGGAGATTTACGGAAACAGAATAGTAGAACAAGTATTAATACCAATTGTCTCTCTCTGCATTTGTGCCTTCTAAATGTGAGATAGTTTGAAGAAGTAATTTTGAGAAATGCCCACTAATTCACATGCTAGTATGGGCAAATTCAGAGATGTGGAAGTAACCACTGCTTCTGAACTCTATCTTGTGCCCATTTCAGAAATACATAGGATTCCTTGATAACTATTTTTCATTCTTTATATTTTACCAAATGAATTATTGTATACCCGGTACACAATGAAAAACCATTGCAAGGTGCAGCTCAGTTATTGGCTCTGGGTGTAGGAAGCTGGCTCTGTATATACATACTTGACTTATGGTCCCAGTCTTCAGGGTTTAAGGTGTCCACAGGGAAAAGTTTAGTAAGACACCAAGAGTGCACCACCAGCAAGACAGGGCCGACTGGGTGCAGAGGTCAAAGTTGGTATTGGGTGCCCAATTGAATCCTATGGAGACTGGGGGCATTTGGAAGTGAACGGTTTTCAGGCTAGCACCTGCAGTCCTAAGGCATGGCCCTTGGGGGGTTTAGATCAGCACGGGGGGCCACAGGTCAGCACCAAACACACCCTCAGCGGTACATGGGCAGCTGGGTGCAAATAGTGTTGGGCACCCACTGCTTCTCAATGGAACACCTCCGGGTTTACAAAGAGGCTGCCGGCTTGGTCCAGGGGGTCAGCTGAAGACCAACAGCTGGACAAGTAAGATGAGGCTCCTCTGGGCGTATATGAACTGTTGGCTGGGTTCCCCAAGGCTAGGAGGCTCTGGGTGCAGGGGCATCTTCTATGGATCCAGTCGCAGTCATGGGGGCCTATGGATTCAGGGTGCAGGCATCATCATTGGGTCAACCCGGGGTGGACTTGAGGTTGGAATCACCTGGTGACTCTCTGGTCAGGTGGGCCACCTGGACTCTGGCTGTGGGCGTTGGGTGCAGCAAGGGCAGGACTCACGGATCAAGAGGGTTCTGGAGTCCTGGTTAGAGGTTTCTTTGTGGACAGGGCTGCTGTGCTCAGGAGATCTTGGTCTTTAGGGAAAGGTAGGCAGTCCTCTGGGGGTTTGTAGAGGTCACTGGTCCTCCAGGAAGAGGAGTCGTGAAGCTGCAAACAGGTTGGTAGGACTGGAGCCACGCCAGTTGTCGTCTGAAGTCTTCACTGCTGGTGCAGCTCCTCCGTTCTTTAGGTCACCAGGAATCTCAAGAGCAATGTTCAGAGGTGCCCCTAAATACTAGATTTAGGGGCGTTACAGGGGTCAGAGGGCAGAAGACAGTGGCTACTGACCCAGAGGGTGACTACACCCTCCCTGTGCGCCCACTCCCTTTGGGAGGGGGGCATAATCCTAACCCTATTGTAAATCTTCCTCCAAAACAAGATGGAGGATTCTGCAGAGAGTGGTTCACCTCAGCTCTGGGCACCCAAGGGGTTGTCCCAGCTGGGGTGGACACTCCTACCTTGTTTACTAGCTTTTCCTGCCGAACGTACTGCCTTAAAGTGGGTCTTGGTCCGGGGCGCTGGCATCTCCACTAGCTGGAGTGCCTCAGGTCAACATTACAAAAGGAAGTGGCTTTAAGGCTCACTGCCAAGTGTTGCTGTTCCTGCAGGTGGGAGGTGTGAAGCACCTCCACCCAGAGCAGGCTTTGTCCCTGACCCCCGAGAGCACAAAGGCCCTCACCCACTGGGGTCAGAAACTTGAAGGGAGGTGGCAGGCTGGCATAGACTGGCCCGCCACACACTAAGGAGCTGGGTGAATTTCAGGTTGCATCTCTAAGATGCCCTCTGTGTGTATTTTTCAATAAATCCAACACTGGCCTCAGTGTGGGTTTATTGACCGGATAAGTTCGATACCAAACTTCCCAACACTCAGTGACACCATCATGGAGCTGTGGAGTTCGTAATGACAAACTCCCAGCCCATGTACTCAATATGGCTACGCTGCACTTATAGGGTCTAAGAATGGACTTCGACACTGTAGTGGCATATTGCTCATGCAGCTATGTTCTCACCTGTAGTATAGTGCACCCTGTCTTAGGGCTGTAAGGCCTACTAGAAAGGTGACTTAACTATGCCACAGGCAGTGTTTGGTAGGGATGCCATGTCTAATTTGCCTTTCTCTGAACCAACACAATCTGCAGTGGCAGTGTGTGTGTTTGGTGAGGGGTCCCTTGGGGTGGCATAATATACGCTGCAGCCCTTAGGGGTCCCATCTGGCCACAGGGCCCTTGGTACCTTTTACAAGGGATGCCAATTGTGGGAAGAATGGTACAGTTTTAGGGAAATAACACAGATGGTGGGGCCTGGTTAGCAGGATCCGAACAAAGTCAAGTCAGCATCAAATACTAGGCAAAACGGTGGGGGGCAAAGGGGGTGGTACTGCAACAAGGGGCCAGTTTCCTACACTGGGTACCTAGGGTTCTTGGTGAACCTACAAGCCCTATATATCTTCGCAACCAGAAGGGTCTAGCAGACCTAATGGTGTATTGCTTTTGTAAATCTTCCATAGTTAGATGAAAATGTAGACAGAGGGTTGTTTGGTTTTCAACTCAATTCAATATTTGTTTTATTTCAACTGTTACTTTCTTTGGGAAACCCTTGAAGGATCTACACAAATGACCCCTTGCTGAAATCAGAATTCTGTCTACGTTTCAGAAATGTATAGCTTTTGGGGGATCCACCATTGGTTTCATACTCATTTCTAACACTAACTGGAAGGTGGTTGAAAGCACAAAACATAGGAATATGGGCTACATCAGTAAAACGGTGTTGAAAATGTTGATTTTCTGATTGAAGTCCGCCTATTCCTGAAAGCTGGGAAGATGGTGATTTTAGCACTGCAAGCCCTTCATTGATGCCATTTGCAGAGGAAAAACTGACGCTTTCTTCTGCAGCACTTTTCCCCAAAAAATAAATAATGTTTTGCTGTACTTTGGCGAATTTCTTGGTCCCCTCTAGGGGTATCCACAAAGCCTGGGTACCTTTCGAATCTCCAGGGTGTTGGAAAAAAATTGGACAAAAAGTTATGGGGGAAGCCTAAGCATGAACTACCCCACATTGCCAAAATAAGCCTTAGCATTGCAGGAGGCGGATGGGTGGCATGGGGAGGGGGGTACTTTTGGCCTAGCAGCAAAAGGGTTAAGACAGAAAAGCCTTAGTGTGCGGAGATTGAGTGTGTATACTGAAAGCATGTGTATTGTGTGTATATAAGTGTATAATGCATAGAGATCGTAGTGCTGGACCCAAAGTGTGCTGTGAACGTACACTGAGTGAGTGTGCCTGCACTGGTACATTCTATGGAGGACCATGGGTTCCATTCTGGGAATCCAGGCCAGCCTGGTGAAGACAGGAGGAGAGAAATCCCCCCCCCCCAAACAGATGTGTACTGCTGCATTCAATTGAGCTGGGTGGGGACACAGTGGAGGGAAAAGGAAGAGACTTTAACACTTCAAACGACTGCTCTTGGACTCCGTGATAGATCACAAGGAAGGGGCTTGGACACGTCTCAGGAAGGGAGATCTAATCTAATCATAATCTAATCAGGGGATTTGTAAAGCACACTACTCATCTGTGAGGGTCTCAAGGCGCTTGGGGGGGAGGAGGGATGGGGGTGCTGCTACTGCTCGAACAGCCAGGTCTTCAGAAGTTTCCTGAAGGTAAGGCGGTCTTTGGTCTGGCACAGGTGGGTGGGAAGAGTGTTCCAAGTTTTGGCGGCGAGATGTGAAAATGATCTACTGCCAGTTGAGAAGGGAATCCTAAAGAGTAGGTCAGGGGCCTCGGATTAACCTTTTGATGCACATATCACTATGGCATACATCCAGGGGTGAACTCTGTTCACTCCCATGAACTGTGTTCAGGGAAATCAGCTTCAGAGTTGTGCCTGCTGTGACAGACTTGTTTCATTAAGAAAAAAAAGAAAAGTGTCCAATTCAAAAGAAGCAGCACCGCAACATAACACTTTCAAAGACTTAGACCTCTAATCACATGTGCGTTCTCGTATAAAACTAGAGGAGGAGGGTGAGTCCCCAAAATATTTTAATTTGCCTAGCAGCCAGACGGGCAGTGTGGAAAGGGGAAGCTCTGCAAGACCACTGTCTGACCAGGACAGGACTGCGGTCCAAGGCTTTCCAGTCTCCATGCTGGGTGAGGGGACATCACCCAGGGAAACCAAGATCATCTGCTCTTGAGCCTGGAGCACTAGTGCCTGCCAAGATCAGAGTGCCCTGTGAGGAAGTGTAGAGTACTGGGGAGGGGGTCCAGTGGGGAGTCTTACTGTGAGGACTCCCTGTGCGGATTCAGTTGTGCACCAAACTGGGCTGTAGCCCGTGTGCAAGACGGCTTTTGGCACCTGACAATTACCAGGAGATGCCTGATGGTTGACTGAACCAAGTATCAAGCACTATGCTGAGGGCATCAAGCCCACATGGCCTCATTGCAGTGACTCAAAATGCCAGAAGGGCCATGGTAAAGGAGTTGTGTGACCAGTGTACTAGGACTCATGAACGCCTTAGTACAGACATTAGCCCTGAGTTACAGCCCAGAGTGAGGCCACGACAAGCAAGTCTAGCTGCACCAGCAGAGGCACCCTGACTGATCTGTGGACCACAAGGACACTGAGGAGGATGACGTGACCTTGCGGGATTCTAGTCAGGAGCAAAAGGGCTAATCCCCCTCCCCAAAACCCCTTGCCTGAGAATTTTACTTTCCACATCTATGCAAGGTGCAAGCTGCCCCAATCAATGGGGAGATTGGCTGCGCCAGTTGAGTGAACCTGCGCCCACCTGATGCTGCAAAATGTACCCCAAGTAACAAAACTTCTCCAAGCAGGATCAGTGCTGAGGGCACCCGCTGAATGCTTCTGTGCTGCAGAAGCTTGCAAAATTTTAAGTAGGGCCTTTGGGGCTCCAGGGGATTCACTGCTGAAGGTGCTGCAGCACTATAGACACTTGACTAAAAGCCCGATGACAACGGGAATTTGAGTACAGCTTAGTAGTATGCATTCCGTGGATGCAGCCACCAGCGAATGGGTAATAACCCAGAATGCGTTACACAAAGGACAGTGGGACAGATTTGCATGACAGCTACTAGATCCCAGACCTCATGGGGGGATTGTGTTGTTGAATCGGAATGTTGCAGTTCTTTGCAGGTGTACATTCAGAAATAAACTGCCACTTTTTCTTTTTAAAGTAAGTACTTTGCGGAACAGATTTATTGTTCGCACTGTTTCCACTTTGAGCTGTGTGTATCTACAGTCTACCTACTTGAGCAATAGCATCGTTTTTCTCTGTGGTTCTATGCCTATGACAGTTTTTCATTTTTTTTTTTAAAGTTCAAATAACGCAAAGGAAATGTTGCCTGTTTTTATGTATTTAAATATTTTGCTTTGAGGGTTTTTTTCTCTCTCAATTCAGTGTTTATGAATATTGATGAATACTTCTTGATGGAGAACGGTCACTTCTGTAATCAGGATAGATATACGTTATAAAGGCGCACCATAATGGATTTGAAACAAAGTGTTTCTTTAATATTGCATGTTCTCCGAATCTTGTTCTGCTTTCTCTTCTCTCATCTTTGCAGCCTCAACTGTTATACACCTCCTGTCTGAGGAAACAGAGTGGCCAGCCGAAGCGATGGAGTTTTAACTGCTGCTCTGTTTCCAATGTATACATTCCTGCTGTTTTTGCTTTTATAATAATGTCCATATGATTATTTCTTGTAACTAAGTCGTTCAGTGGTTCTTCTGATTTTTAAAACTAAATGTGTAAGCTTTTCACTTAATTTGACACTAGTTTTCCTCTCTACAGCTTGTAAATACAAGTCTTTTTGTTCTTCAGACTTTTGCATTTTATCTGTGTAGGTGACATCCAATGACATGCTGAGACAAGAAAGGATATCAGACTCCTAATCCCAGCATTCCATCTTTAACAAAGGGAATATTGTGTTGACCACGAGTCGGATCTTTCATTTGCCAAAGCGATAAAATATAAAAACCATCAGCATAATTTACATTTAAGCGGAGCAGTTAGCTCTGCCTGTTTTCAATGAAGTCTGAAGGCACTATAAATGCTTCCAATACTACTGTCCTAGATTTCAGTTTTTCAGAGTAGTAATTTGGTGGAAACTTTACTTTCAATTAAATTACATTTTGCTAGTACTTATTTCTCACTACAATGATGGTCCCAAAATCCTGGTGATCAGATGAATGTTGAATTTGATAGCTCTTATAGCACCTTCTCCTACAGCGAACTAAAATACAAAAATAAAGAAATATGCTATATTGAACTTATTTTAAAGAAGATTTAATCATTGACTAGAGTCTTGATTGAATTAAGGTGCACACAACGGTAGCACCAAAATTTACTTAGAGAATTGTGGGGAGTCTAAAAAATACAGTTCGAATTAGTGATCAATATAGAAGACAGCTTAACCAAATGGTTTAAAAATAATTTAAATCGTCATTTTATTGAATATTACTTCTGACACAATCATCTATATATAATTGTTACTAAACTATGTTGATACATCTCCCTCTCTGTGCTTAGGGGTGTTTAATCTTCTGCTGTACTTCTGTGCGTCCCATTGACTCAAATGGAAAACGTGCTTTCCTCCATTCCCTTCTTCTGAAATACCCTCTCTCACGACCTCTATTTGGCATCCACTGATCTTCCTTACTATTTCCACGATTGGTACCTAGAATATAGCAACACCTTTAGGACAAATATACATTATAGCATGCAATCTCATCTAGTGAAACATATGCATTTCTTTTGAAAGGCAGAAGGATGATAATGATAGATCATGTACTAGGAATCTACAAGACCTAGCTACATAATTAAACCAGTAACCACTGAATAACTTTCGTGGGCTTTCTCAAAGTTTTTTTTACATGCTATACTTTCAAGTAAGGCCTTCAGACTCATGACACTCAGTCAATAGCAAAATATAAAATGCTATTAGGAACCTAACAGGTTTTTTTCAACAATATTAGGCTCCGATAGTTATGATAAGTAACAAATTTCAGTCTGGATACATGTCAAGTTTTCTGGATAACCAAGGAACATCTCTCCAACTTTTAGGTGCATTACATGTAATGTAAATTGCGAATAGCTAAAAATCTGGTAGGGACCCAGCTTCCAGAGCTTCCAGCGCTGCAATCTCACAATGTTTATTCTAGTACTGCTTATCGGTCTCCGATCACTGAGAAGTTGTACTTACCAATGATATTACATTTAATACTGTTCTCAAGTTATCAGGCAGGACTACCAGAAGTTAAATGAAAGAAGCAGCTATTGGGGAAATAAAAAAAATAAAAAAACTACATGCTGGGAATACAACTGAAGGGACTGAAGTCTGCTATCCCTCATTACTTCATGCGGAGGTATATTTTGCCATGCAACTGACAGACATAAGTGGTGAAGCAAAATAAAGGGCAGGTCGTAAACGACCAAGTGTGCACAAAAACAAAAAAAAATGAGTTGTGACATGCTAGTAGTAATTTCAAGTTTAGGGACGTTTCCTAGGTTTCCTGTTTAGACAGAGAAGGAAGACTCATCATACTAGTTCACTAAAGTTAACATTCAGGTGATATAAAGGCTTCATCATTGCGAACCTGGCTTTATTCTATAGTCAGCTGATAGTTGTAAAATTGGACAATATAAATAGATCTTTACAGTCAGGCTCTCCCAGATAAGAGTTTGAATTCAACTGTTCTTAGAGCAGTGTGCTTCCACGGATGCCCTAAGGACACACAAAGCTCATATTTCTGTTCTGCACTCTGAGCAGCAAGCCCAAATGGAAGATTCTGTTCGTGGATACCAGAAATGATTTTAAGTAATCATCACTTTGAAGCTTCTCAGAGGGAAAGTCCTCTTGGCTGTGTGGGGGTGCTGGAGTTAGAAGTCTGAAGTAATGACAACTGTTTTAGCACTGGACATCATTCCTTGAAAGCCTCAATTCTGAAGCTAAATATTCTCCAAGTAGCTTGTGAGCTACTAGTAGCTCTTGAGAAACCCATAAGTAGGTCTCCTGTGTGTGTGACCCAGCCTACAAAAACTGAAAGGTTTAAATTTAAAACAAACATGTAAACTTGTCTGATGTTGCCAGTGTTAAACTTTTAATAATATTCAAAGCTCTGCGTGATTTTCATCAACATAAGCAGTTTTTACTACAAGAAACTGGAGACTCGAACAATACTGGGGTATACTAGCCCACATAGAACAGATCATTAATTCTCTTATTTTCCAAGTACTAAAACCGGATGCAAGCTGGAGCTTAGTATTGAATTTTCACAATTTGTAGCGGCATTGCAAGACATACTGTACATGATGATCACCGTACACGTTTGCTAACACAATTATTCAGGTAAAAGTATAGAAGCATTATTGATTTGGGTAATGGTTTACAACGATGTTTATAGTATGGGTCACAATTTATTGCAGTATTGAGGCTGAGAAGGAGCAAGCATGGAATCAAACTATCACAAAGGTATAAAAACAGTCCTGTTACTCTCTGAAAAAAAATATTTAGCTTTCAAAGGATGATTTAAATGTAGTATGTGGAGGATGTCTGTGGATCATTTATCAGAGCATGTGGTTGAAATAATTACCACACGTGTGACACCAAGATAGAATACATGTCTTAGGAAAAGTAAGATTGGGTTATTAAATGCAATCGTTCCTGGGCAATGAGCTACCAAAGGAAAAGATTTAGCAAATGGGCTCTTTGAAATGTATCCAAAGTTAGAGGCTCCAACTGTACTCAGATTCACGTTTTTTTTTTTTTTAAATGTTGGACAAACATGTGCCACACTATGCAGGAGGAGTGAACCCCTATATTTGATTTACTCTTACCTTTACTGGTAAAGAGTGAGCTGCCCCACACATCCAAAAAGGTTCCCAAAATGATAGGATCGATTTAACCTTCAAGTAAACTCAAGATTATTCTTGTGACTTGGTAATTCGACAGTTAACAAATAAAGCTCGTTTAACTTGCATACTCGGAAGGTCAGAAAATTGCACTAGCAGCGAAATCATACTTGTACACTGATGAAAATAGGTCTTTCCCACTGACAAGATCCTCCTACGTTTCAACAGTAAAGGTGGATAAGACTACAACTATGTGTACTGTACAACTGATGCAAACTGTCAACAAGATCAGAAGGAGCTTATTTGGAAGATCCAACTCAATGAGGTGTTGCCAATGCAAGTGTCTCAAGACTGATGTCACGGCTTGCCACAGGCATTCATCATCGCTCCTATCTACCTCTGGTGCTGGGCATAAGCCTCCCCCTTCCATTCCTTGCTCAGGTCATTGTCACTCAGGATGCTGTTCGTGCTCGTGTAAAAGGAGTCACATTGCTCAGGATTGTGCTTGCCACATTTATGCTGCCTGACAACCTACCCCATCATAGTACAGCCAATTGGTTTCCCCAACCTGATACCCCAAAAGCCCTGACAGTGTTCCTCATCTAAGTGTCAGGCTTCAACTGGATTCAAGGATCTTCCACAGGATTTGAGAATCTGGAGATGTAAGCTCTGCTGCGGTACACCAACTATAAAGGTTTTACCTAGGGGCATGAACAGGTGTTTGGTTTTCCTCCCTGTTGAAGAGCTAAATCCTCTTATTGGGCTCTAGTCTTCACCCGTATTATGCTCTTCACCCGTGTTATGCTCTTCAGTTGAGTCTTCAAACCAAATGCAGAGTTCGTTTTCTAAAATTTTCTAATTGTTGTGCATCCATGAACACCTTCCGCCGCATTGCTTCAAATAATTTACTTGCATCTTGGAATTCTTTGTCCTTTTAGAGTGTTGTCTTCAGAGGCCTCATATTAGTGATTAGCTAGAGTGAATTTATTTCTTTGGATTGGGAAATTGTATTCTAGAGCTCTAACCACCTATATACTGGAATTCTATCTCATGTAAGTTGTGCTCTCGCAACTGTTACTTGGGACTTCACATTTATTCACAAACCTTGAGTGAACCTTTGTTTTTGTTCCACACTTAGAATGGCAACTTTATCCACTGTGCACACGATATCGCAATGGCACCAGATTCACAACAGAAATGTAATGTCAAGATTTGAGTACCTTTATGCATAAAACTCTTTGCCACTCCAAGCTGCCTCTTAAGGAGGAACAAGAAAAATTTAATTTAACTTATTATAAGATGTAATGTGTTAATTAAGGCTTCATACCTAGGGATATGGATGTTTCCATTGTTATTTCTGATGGGAATAGTTTTGTGTAAAAGTTAAATTTATGGAATAGATTACTTTGAATTTACTTGGTAGTTTTTGCATAGGTTTTTAATTCAATGTAAACAAATTGGCCATTTATTTAGAGCTTTCCCCTTTACATAATGTGCTTTCACTATTTCTCTTGTTCAGTATCCACAGAGTTAAAGTGACCGGCTTATCTGAGCGTGATCCCTGCAGCTGTTGCTTTTGAACAGGCAGGAGAGAGCAAGGGGGTCTGCAGTAGTAAATAAAGCAGCTAGAGATGTACATTAGATTAGGCACAATAATAAGCAGCTTTTTATCCATTTGGGCCTATATTTATTCTTTATAAGGAGCACAGCGTGAGGAAGACTGTCACAAAGTCGTAAAGTTGGTTTTTATTAGTCACTAAGAATATGCTTAAACTACTCTAATAAACCAGCAACAATAGAGGCCAAGGTCCAAGATATCGACAAAGACCAACTATTTCCAACATGTCTGAAAGATCCTGTACATCTTATTCCTTAAAGAGAATGCCATCAAACATGGAAGTGGGACCCTTGATGGACAGAGTCCTACAATGAATAGAGGACTCGGGGCTGAGTCCAACTACATGTGTTTCAGGAGGGGCCTGAGGAAGAAGTTCTGGCTTATTTTCAGCTCAGCTTCCCCACCAGGGTGACTGCAAATGCTTGCACCTGGAAGCATGGCAATTAATGAACAAGTTAGTTACCTTCGTTAACAAATGATCGATAGACATATTCTAGTTGCAGATTCCTTACCTTAGAATTTCCCCAGGCGTCAGACTGGATCTAGAGATTTTTCTTCGAGCAGTACCCTTGTGTGCAGTCAGGTAGCATCAGTCAACTCCGCGTAAGTCGTTGGCGTCGTGGACGCAGTGATGACATCAGTCATTTATAGGCACCACACCAGCGTCCTGACATCAGTTTCTTTTCACGACTTTCCACGCCAGAAGCACAGAGCCATGAAGAACAGACTGTTGTGCCAGAACTAGGGCCCCGAAAGGGAGTTCCTATCCCTAGAAATCAGTTTGCAGAGCAGGAAAGATGGGTGAGTCGGTAAAGAATCTGCAACTAGAATATGTCTCTACCAAATAATTTGTTACCGAAGGTAAGCAACTTGTTCATCTGATAAAGACTTCTAGTTGAAGATTCCTTACCTTAGAATAGATAGCCAAGCAATACCGTCCCTGGAGGTGGATCTGCAAACCACAATTGTAGGAAGCTGACCTGGTGTGTGATGAGCACCTATGGTGTTATCACCTTATACCAGGTCCAGGTATCTTCTATTAGTGCGGTGTAGACAGTGTCTAGGAAGCCTGGGATCTCTAGAGGTAGCTGTGGATGAGCAGCCAAAACTTATCTATGAGACATGCAAAGCTTATGCAATATCACTGTAGTCACTCAGCTCTTATACACATGAAAGAACCATACAGTGTTACAAAGGTACTTTATTATGGTAACACAAATACTAAAATACTGTATAGGCAATATTCCACCAGGAGGTGAGTAAACACACATACATACGCATTACAAGTCAGTGATTAGCATAGAAAGCAACAGCAAATAGTAAAACAATAGAAAATAGTGAAGGCCCTAGGGAGAAACCAAACCATATTTATAGTAAGTGGATAGTGAAAGGCAGTTCCCCACCCAAGGAAGTGGAATCTGTGGAGGTGAGCTGGAGGAACTAGGACCCTCAAATGGTAAGTACAATGGGTGCCCCCCAGCGACCAGGAGAGAGGAGGCAAGTACCTGGTTTTTCCCCAAACCCACAGGAGAAATTTAGAAAAATAAATGTGCAAGACCCAGACTGGAAGAAAACAAAGGTGGATCCTGACAGAAGAGGAACTGCAAAAGAAGGCGACCAAGTCCAGTTCCAGTTGGAGTGTTCGGCTGTGGCAGGAACCACTACCCACTCTTCTGTGGATGCAGGACCAGGTTGACAGTCGATGAAGAAAGTCAGCAGTGCACACAGAAGAGGAGTTCCATAAGTAATGCAAGTGAAGTCCCATGTCAGCGATTGTGATGCAGTCAGTCAGTGGTGCTGGAAAACCACCAACAAGCCTTGGCAAATGCAAGAATCGGTGAAGGTTTTGCAAGGCTGAAGAGGACCAGCACGGCCCGGGGGACTCGACCCAAGAAAATGAATCTGAGGTGACCCTCAGCAACTGGGAGAGTCACAAGAAGAGGAGGCAGCCCCCACAGGTGGCCCATGGGCAGCAGGCACAGGAGTCACAGTGAGGCCCACTCAGCACACCTGAAGAGTCAAACGTCAGTGGAGCAGCAGGCAGAAGACTGTGCTTTGCAGGGAAGAGAGATGGAGGCACAGGCTACACAGAGCCTAAAGATCCCTCGGAGGAGGAACAAACAAGCCTTGGTAGGTGCAAGAGTGAAGGTGCACAGGGGCTGTCCTGCAAAGAAAGGCAAGGGCTTACCATCTCCCAAGTTGGACAGCTGGTAGAGAGGACCAAGTGGACCACTCCAGACTACCACCTGTGATGCAGGATCCACGCACTTTCGGAGGAGGGAGGATCCATGCAGCCGGTCATCGTTGGCGCCTGCGGATGCAGGGGAGTGACTCCTTCACTCCAAGAAATTCCTTCTTGTGCAGGCTGAAGACTCATCGCCCTCAGAGGATGCACACCCAGGGAAATGTTGCAGTTGCTGGAAGGAGCCAGAGAAAATGTTGCAGAGTGAAGTTGTCAGATTGTTGGTTCCTGGAGGGTCCAGTTGCAGTCCCAGTGGCCAGAAGATGAAGTAAACTATGCAGAAGAGTCCTGCTGGAATCTTGCACATCAAATCTGAGAACCAACCCAAGCAGGAGACATAGCCCAGGAAGGGGGATTGGTCACCTAACAGGGTGACCACCCATCAGGAGGGGGCTGACACATCACCGGCCTGACCTGGCCACTCAGATGCTCCCAGGGGCCTCTGCCCACCTTGGATTCAAGGTGGCAGAATCAAGAGCCACCTGGAGGAGCTCTGGGCACCAACCCTGGAGTGGTGATTGACAGGGGAGTGGTCACTCCTCTTTCTATTGTCCAGTTTCGCACCAGAGCATGGACCAGGGGTCCCAGGACTGGTGCAAACTGGTTTATGCAAGGAGAGCACCAAATGTGCCCTTCAAACCATACTGGTGGCTTGGGGATACTACCCCTCGGAAGCCATGTAACACCTATTTTTAAGGAAGAGGGTGTTACCGCCCTCTCCCACAGGAAATCCTTTGTTCTGCCTTCCTCTGCCTGAGCTGGTCAAGCAGCAGGAGGGCAGAAACCTGCCTGAGTGGCAGCAGTATGGGCTGCCTGGAAATCCCCAGAAGACTAGTAGGAGCAATGCTAGGGGTCCTCTAAGGAGCCCCCAAGAGTGCATGGAATCATATAACCAAAACTGGTAACAGTATTGGGGTATGACTCAGACATGTTTGACACCAAACATGCCCAGGTTTGGAGTTACCATTATGTAGCTGGACATAGGTAGTGACCTGTGTCCAGTACACAGGTAAAGTGGCTTCCCCACACTTTCGAAGTCCAGGGAAATGGAGCTGGAGTTCATAGGTGCACCTCTGCTCATGCAGGGGTGCCCTCACACACAGGTACCTGCACCCTGCCCTCAGGGCTAGGAGGGCCTGCCATAGTGGTGACGAAGTGACCTGTAGTGAAAGGGTGCATGCACATTTTCACACAGGCTGCAGTGGAAGGCCTGCAGACACCATTTGCATAGGCTCTCATGGGTGGCACAATACATTCTGCAACCCAGGGGGAACCCCCTAGTGCGCCAATGCCCTGGGTACCTAAGTACCATATACTAGGGACTTTTATGGGGGCACCAGTATGCCAAATATGGGGTGTGCGAAGTCTTAAGCAACCACATTTAGAGGGAGAGAGCACAGTCACTGGGGTCCTGGATAACAGGATCCCAGTGAACACAGTCAAAACACACTGGCGGCAGGCAAAAAGTGCAAGTAATCATGCCATAAAGAGGGTATTTTCCTACAAAGATCATACAAAAGTCCGAACAGCCAAAGTAGCCATCCCTGCTGTCCTGACTTTCCAGGCAATAGTGTTTAGTGAACGTATGCAGGGATGCCCGCGTTGCTGCCTGGCAGATGTCCAGGATTGGAACTCTGTGTGCAAGCCTAGTGCTTGTGGCAGTTGCTCTGCTAGAGTGAGCATGCAAGCCCTCAGGGGGCTGCTTCTCAAACAAAGTGTCGCACATTTTGATGTGGAGAACAACCCATCTAGAGATGGTCCTTTCCTGGGCCACAAAAACTTTCTTTGCACCCACATAACCAACAAAGGGGCTCCAAAGGAGCACACATGAGGTAAGCTAGTACGAAGTTCAATCCCACTGGGGCATTATGAGTGGGGTAGGTGAAAACATGTGGGTAAGATCCTTGAGGAACCTCCCAACAATGGGAGATTTAAACAAGGAGGGTTGATCTGGTAGACTGAGGAAAACAGAGATGGAAGACAGATAACCTTTTAGGGTGCCCAGAGCAGATCCCTGCTGGGCAAGAGTACAAACAAATGAACCTCAGACAGGGGTGCAGAAATGGGATCAATAGACTTGTCGGTACACCATGCCACAAATTGTTTCCAACAACAGTCGTATAAGGTTTTGGTGACAGGACACCTAGCACCCAAGATAACATTACAGACTTCAGGCGAAAGGTCGAAAGATGTCAAATGCCGCCACTCAATCTCCACGCAAGAAGGCAAAGACTGGACAGGTTCAGGTGGAGAACTGTCCCCTGCTGCTGCGACAGAAGACCCTCCCAAAGAGGCAGTGTGAGTGGCGGTTCGATGGCCATGCTTAAAAGCTCGTGCTACCATACTCCTGGCACCCAGTTCGGAACCACAAGGATTATTTGGGGCTGGTCATTCTTGATCTTCTTGAGAAGAAAAGTGGTATTGGCGGAAAGGCATATAAGAGGCCCGAGTTCCACTCAAGATGGAAAGCATTGTTGAACAAGTGCTGCCTTTGAAACTCCAGCACGCAAAACAGCTGACATTGGGCGTTCACTGAAGAGATGAACAGATCTAACCAAGGCTCTACCCCACTGTTAAGAGACCTTGCGCCACCTCTGGTTAGAGATGCCATTCGTGATCAACCATGCATTGACGGCAGAGTTTGTCCGCTCTGACGTTCAGAGAGCCCACAAAATGTTGAACCACCAGAGATATGCATGCCCTGAAATTCCAGCCATGTCCAGAGGCACAGAGCCTCCTGACAAAGGGTACACGACACAACTTCGCCCTGCTTGTTGCAGTACACCACATGACAGTGGGTTTGTCCAAGAACACCTGCACTACTTTCCCTTTGAGAGAGGGAAGGAATGCTTTCAATGCAAGCCTGATCGTCCTAAGCTCCAGATTGCTGTGGAGCCTGGATTATGCTGGAGCCCATACGCCTCTGATCTCCGCCTCCCCATGTGGCCACCTCCACAAGGGAAAGTTGACTAGGCTGACCGATGGCTCCCTGATCCACAGGCACGTTTGATCCCACGTCTGCAGCCATGCAGAGGCTGAGCAGCATGCGTGGCATGGTGGCTGGAGGGAAATGGACGTGGCTGGCAATTCTTCTGTAGCCAAGAATGGGGTGAAAAGCAGATTGGGGGGGAGGGAGGGGTTGAGGAGCAGCTCGGAGGGCAGAGGAATGATCCGTAGCTTGGGACTCCTTAAATCGCTTGAGTGCAAAGTCCACTTTTTCTCTTAAAAGATGGGTACCATTGAAGGGAGTATCCATAAGTGATTGCTGTACATTCCCTGAAAATCCAGACATCCTCAACCAACCATAGCACCTCAAGGCCACCATTGATGCAACCGATCTGCCCAGTGAGTTAGTCGTGCCCAGCCCACAATGAATCATGAACTTGGCAGCATCTCTCCCGTCATCCACAGCTTGGGAGAGAACAGCCCGGGCCTCCTTCAGAGTGCGGATGGGAATGTGCCAGAAGAGGAAGACGCCTGAATGACCAAACTCAGGCGTGGGATGTTGGGTCAGGAATTTAGGGTTGTTAGGCCCAGGTCTATGGTAGCGGGCAATTGTCCTGTGCTGGGTTTGGACCAGCTACCCAGCAGGACATTGGTAAGGGCTTCATTAAAGAGCACCAGGGGTTCAGAGGATGAAGCACCAGGCTGAAGCAGCTCTGTCAGGAGGTTTGTCTTGACTGCCACCGAAGCCAGCTCGAGGTCCAGGACCTCGGCCGCTCTTCGCAACGCCATACAGTAAGGGGACAAAACATGCCAGGGTCAAGGGAAGTATTCACCCAGGCCCATCGGTCAGTCAATAAGGTCCTGTAACTGGTATTCCAGAGAGTCCAGCAACCCCTCCCACTCCTCACTGTATCCCAACCCATAAGAATAAGGCTCATGATGTGACATGGAGGGAGGGGGGGCCTGTCAGTCTGAATCAGCATTGTGCCACGCCGGTCCCACTCTTTCAGTCGGCAATGAGGATGGGGTCAATGCCACATGTGGTCACAGGCAGCGTCAGAATCAACATCGAAACCGGCATCAAGGAAGGTGGAACAGGTACAACTGACAGGTTTAGATCCAGGAACTGATCCATGGGAGCCCCTAAGGGCAGATGTCGAAGGAGCCGGTGCTGGATCAGAGAGGGCCCCTTCCGATTCTGCAGGGCCCGAGGGCAGTCCATCAGGGTCAGACTGGCCAAAAATGAGGCACATGGCCTCAAAACTGAGTTGGGCAGGGGTTACTACAGCTCCCGGAAACTCGGGGGAGGCGTGGAGCCAAACAATGATGCTCCTTTTCCCTCGTCTCATCAGCAGGCATGGTGAAGTTTAACAATGCTTATCTTCTTCGGTTTCTTGTGCCTTAACTCACCCAACCGTCCTGAGGATTTGGAGTGGGGCAGCAATGAATGAGGGCTCACTGAACATTCTCAGGACCTTCCTCTTGATTGAGATTGGGAGCACCACAGAGCCGAGCGCCGGGCCGCTACGAGCTTTAGGGGATGGTCCCTCAAAGCTTCTGAATTCATTGCCCGGCACCTGGAGCGTACCTTCTAGTCACACTCCAGAAACCACAGGCATGCAAGGTGCGGATCCATCAGAATCGCCAGATGAAAGGATTCACAGGGCTTGAACCCGATCTTACACGAAGACATCCTCGACACACCTGGAGTGTCAACACTCAAAAAATTTCACCAAAAAGTCAAAAATGACTGTGGGGTGGCTCTTGAGAGCAGTGCTAGGCTGGCGCGGAAAGAATGTCAATGCGCCGGGCTAGTGCCTATATAGGACCCACATTGTTCTATCTGACTATGCCAACAGATGCAGGACTAATCGACACCACCTAACGGCACGCATGGGTACTGCTCAAAAAATTTGCAGATCCAGACTGGCGCCTGGGGGAAATTCTAAGATAAGGAATCTGCAATTTGATGTCTGTATCAGAATTACAACAAACTGTTCAATACTTACGGATGGATAGATAGAAGCTGGCTAGACTTCAGGGATGTAATATCCCCCCAATAATCAAAACGCAGCAGGGATGAAAAGAGTTAACATTCATTAACAAATAGGTTTTCAACAAAAAAGTTATGAGGCAAAACATTTCTAAAACTGGGAACAACTTCATAAATGTTTATCAGTTTATCTTAATATTCCTCTCCTCCACCCAGCAAATCTACCTCCTGCTAGTTGTAGAGAAGATTATCCTGGGTTAGCTAGATGAAGTATGACGGACCAATTTCGAAATTGTCACACTGGTACCCAATGCAAAACCAGACAGTTCTAGAAGCATACTGAATCCATACAACTTGATATAACAAAATGTGGTTCCTATACATGTGCCAATGTTGAACCTTGGGAGAGTACACTTTCATAAAACTTTTGCTATCCTTATGCAATGTATTTCACTAGTTTTTGCACATCAGTTTGCGATATGGTTAAGGACAGTTCATGATATAGATTTGGGGGATGGAAAGCTAGAATTGCAGCCTTTAACTCGAATCATCATCCCTCGGCAGGTTGTGATACTGGATTTAAGCAATATACAAAGAGAAAACAAACAATTTAAGTATCTAACATTAGAGAAAAGGGATTTTGGACCACAAAGTACAAGTAAAATATACAAAATATAGCAGAATTTATTTTGACATAGGATCATTCTGACCTCTTGAATTTGGTCGCTGCCCACCAGATGTTCCACGCTTATATCCCTGTTGGTAACTTCCATCCTACAAAACAATAGGTTTTTTTTATTAACGATGTAATTCGGCAAAGTATGTTTACTTTGTGTGTTTATATATGGAAAATGTCACTTACCCAGTGTACTTCTGTTCGTGGCATGCTGCGCTGCAGATTCACATGATGTGCACTGTTCCTGCCATCCAGTGTTGGGCTCGGAGTGTTACAAGTTATTTTTCTTCTAAGAAGTCTTTTCGAGTCACAGGACCGAGTGACTCCTCCCTTTCAGCTCCATTGCGCATGGGCGTCGACTCCATCTTAGATTGTTTTCCCCACGTAGGCTGAGGTAGGAGTTGGTAAAGTAAGGATACTAAAGATGCCCATGCAATGGAGTAGATATGTATGTACATAGCATGTAGTAAAGGAATATTTATTTACATATATACAATTTACATGCAATTAAAACGGCTACAGGCTCCCGGGGAGGTGGGAGGGCGCATTTGAATCTGCAGCGCAACATGCCACGAACAGATGTACACTGGGTAAGTGACATTTTCCGTTCGATGGCATGTGTATCTGCAGATACACATGCTGTGCATAGACTACAAAGCAGTAACCCTCCCAAAAGCGGTGGTCAGCCTGTAGGAGTTGAAGTTGTTTGAAATAATGTTCTTAATACAGCCTGTCCTACTGTGGCTTGTGTTGCCAACACATCTACACAGTAATGCCTAGTAAATGTACGGGGTGTAGACCAGGTGGCTGCCTTACAACTCTGTCATTGGTATATTACCTAGAAAAGCCATTGTGGCACCTTTCTTTCTAGTGGAGTGTGCCCTTGGTGTAATGGGTAATTCTCTTTTAGCTTTACGGTAACAGGTCTGAATGCATTTGACTATCCATCTGGCTATGCCCCGTTTGGATATAGGGTTACCTGCATGGGTTTTTTGGAAAGCTACGAACAATTGTTTTGTTTTACGAAATGCTTTTGTTCTGTCTATGTAATACATTAGCACTCTATGTCTAATGTATGCAGTGCCCTTTCTGCTACCGAGTCTGGTTGTGGAAAGAAGACTGGGAGGTCTACTGTTTGGTTTAGATGAAACGGTGATAAGACTTTAGGTAAAAATTTTGGATTTCTACGGAGAACCACTATGTTTGTGTATTTGTATAAAGGGTTCTTGGATAGTAAACGCCTGTATTTCGCTAACTCTTCGTAGTGAAGTGATGGCTATTAGAAAGGCTACTTTCCAAGTCAAGAATTGCATTTGACAAGAATGCATGGGTTCAAATGGTGGACCCATGAGTCGTGTCAGTACAATATTAAGATTCCACAAAGGTACTGGTTGTGTCCTTGGGGGTATAATTCTTTTTAGTCCTTCCATAAAGGCTTTAATAACTGGGATTCTAAAAAGCGATTTTGTATGTTTAATCTGCAGATAAGCAGATATTGCAGTGAGATGGATTTTAATGGAAGAAAAAGCTAGATTTGATATTTGTAAGTGTAGTAAATAACTTACAATGTTTTGTATGGAGGCGTCGAGCGGCGTAATTTGATTTGCCTGGCAGTAGAAAACAAACCTTTTCCATTTATTAGCATAACAATGCCTTGTTGTGGGTTTTCTTGCTTGTTTAATCACCTCCATACACTCATTTGAAAGGTTTAGATATCCAAATTCTAAGACTTCTGGAGCCAGATTGCTAGGTTGAGCGATGCTGGATTCGGGTGGCTGATCTGTTTGTGTTGTGTTTACAGATCTGGTCTGTTTGGTAGTTTGATGTGCGGTACTACCGAGAAGTCCAACAGTGTGGTGTACCAAGGTTGGCGAGCCCACGTTGGTACTATGAGTATTAGCTTGAGTTTGTTTTGACTCAGTTTGTTGACCAGAAAAGGAATGAGCGGGAGATGGGGAAAAGCGTAAGCAAATATCCCTGACCAGCTGATCCATAGAGCATTGCCCTTGGACTGAGGGTGTGGGTACCTGGACGCAAAGTTTTGGCATTTTGCGTTTTGTTGCAAACAGATCTATGTTTGGTGTCCCCCCGGCGGTAGAAGTAATCTTGTAGAATCTGGGGATGTATTTCCCACTCGTGAGTTTGCTGGTGATCTCGACTGAGATTGTCGGCTAAGTGATTGTGAATGCCTGGTATATATTGTGCTATCAGGTGAATGTTGTTGTGAATTGCCCAATGCCAAATTCTTTGTGCTAGGAGACAGTTGTGACGAGTGTGTCCCCCCCCCGTTTGTTTAGATAATACAGTGTCGTCATATTGTCTGTCTTGACAAGAATGTGTTTGTGGGCAAGAAGGGGTTGAAAGGCTTTTAGTGCTAGAAATACTGCTAGCAGTTCTAAGTGATTTATGTGAAGTTGTTTTTGTTGACTGTCCCATTGACCTTGTATGCTGTGATTGTTGAGGTGTGCTCCCCACCCAATCATGGAGGCGTCTATTGTGATAATGGCGTGAGGCACTGGGTCCTGAAAAAGCCGCCCTTTGTTTAAATTTACAGGGTTCCACCATTGAAGCGAAGAGTGTATTTGGCGGTCTATCAACACTAGATCTTGGTGTTGACCCTGTGCCTGCGTCCATTGTCTTGCTAGGCACTGTTGTAAGGGCCGCATGTGTAGTCTTGCGTTTGGGACAATAGCTATGCATGAGGACATCATGCCTAGTAGTTTAATCACAAACCTGACCGTGTATTGTTGGTTTGGCTGCATGCTTGATCTTATATTTTGAAACGATTTAACTCTTTGTGGACTTGGAGTGGCAATTTCTTTTTGCGTGTTGAGTGTTGCTCCCAAGTATTGCTGTATTTGGGATGGTTGTAAATAAGATTTTTGGTAATTTATATAAAACCCTAGTTTGTGTAGAGTATCTATTACATATTGCGTGTGAATTTGACATGGTTGTTGAGTGTTGGCTTTTATTAGCCAATCGTCTAGATACGGGAATACATGCATGTGATGTCTCCTTATATGAGCAGCTACTACAGCTAGGCATTTTGTAAATACCCTGGGGGCCGGTGTTATTCCGAATGGCAACACTTTGAATTGGTAATGTTTGCCTTGTATTACAAACCTGAGGTATTTCCTGTGAGATGGATGAAGGGGTATGTGAAAATACGCATCTTTTAGATCCAGTGTTGCCATGTATTCCCCTTGTTTTAGTAAGGGAACTACGTCCTGGAGTGTTACCATGTGGAAATGATCTGATTTGATGAAGAGATTTAACGTTCTGAGATCTAGAATAGGCCTTAACGTTTTGTCTTTCTTTGAAATAAGGAAATACAGAGAGTAAACCCCTGTTCCTTTCTGGTGATAAGGTACCAGTTCTATGGCTTGTTTTGCTAGTAGTGCTTGGACCTCTATTTGTAATCGGTTTAAGTGTTCTATTGACATTTTGTGCGTTCTCGGGGGAACATCTGGAGGGAATCTTGTGAACTCTATGCAGTAACCATGTTGGATAATTGACAGAACCCATGTGTCCGTGGTAATGTGCGCCCAATTGCGGTATTTTGTTAATCTCCCCCCCCCCCTCCAACCGGTGATATGTGTTGGGGAAGTGTGACATTGAAGTCACTGCTTGCTACTAGGGGTTTGCTTGGCAGGCTGAAATTTCCCTCTTCCTCTTGGGAACTGTCCTCTGTAGGAACCACAAAACCACCCTCTCTGGTACTGAGATTGGTAAGTGGGTTTTGTTTGGGAGGTGGATGGTTCTGAGGGTTGCTGTCTAAACCCTCCCCTAAACTGTGGTTTCCTAAATGTTCCCCTGTATTGAGAGGAGTAGAGCGCGCCCATGGCTTTGGCCGGTTCTTCATTTTTTCTATTGCGGTGTCCACCTCCGGCCGGAATAGCTGATGTTGACTGAACGGCATATTCAATACCGCCTGCTGTATCTATGGTTTAAAACCGGAACTTCGCAGCCATGCATGCCTTCTAATTGTGACTGCTGTATTGACAGTCTGTGCAGCTGTATCAGCAGAGTCTAGTGCAGAGCGGATCTGGTTGTTTGATATGGCCTGTCCTTCTTCCACCACTTGTTGGGCACGTTTTTGATGCTCTTTCGGTAGATGTTGGATGATGTCTTGCATCTCGTCCCAATGTGCTCTGTCGTAGCGGGCAAGGAGGGCTTTTGAGTTGGCAAATAGCCACTGATTGGCCGCTTGCGATGCCACTTTTCCCTGCTGCGTCAAATTTACGACTTTCCTTATCAGGGGGTGGCGCATCCCCTGAAGACTGAATTTGCCCGTTTTCTTGCAGCCCCCACTACCACTGAGTCCGGAGGGAGTTGTTGTGTAATAAACACAGGGGGGTTTACATTTTTTCTCGACCCTTGGCGTGATGGCTCTCCCTTTTACTGGTTCTTGGAAAACCTGTTGTGCATGTTTAAGCATGCCCAGTAACATTGGCAGGCTTTGGTACGAAGCATGCCTGGACGCCAGAGTGTTAAACAGGAAGTCATCCTCCACTGGTTCGGAGTGCATTGTTACATTGTGAAATGTTGCTGCTCTGGCCAGTACCTGCGTCTAGGACGTGCTATCCTCTGGAGCTGAAGGTTTTGTTGGATAACACTCTGGACTGTTGTCCGAAACTGGTGGGCCGTATAGATCCCAGGGGTCCGCATCGTCCTGTGTCATCCCAGTATGTGTGGGTGACTGTGCCATTGGTGTACCCACTGGTGACAGCTGTGGTGATTGAAGTGGGGACGTTTGTGGTGACTTTTCTCTAACCACCTTGGCTTTTGGTTGCATCTCAGTCTCATGAAAAGCCAGTTTTCTTTTGAATTTGAGTGGAGAGATGGTTTGTATTTTCCCTGTGTCTTTCTGGATTTGTAGCCTTGGTTGAGTTTGGTCAAGCTCTTCCAAATCCAGTTCCTGCTCAAATCCGTGCCTTTCCTTGAGCTGTTGAGAGAGCCCCTGCTCTTTCGAGTAGGAAGTCTTTTTCGGCTCTGAAGCCGTTTTTTTTCGGTACCGAAACCCCGATGGAAACTGTCTTTCTCGGTTCCGAGAGGCTTTTCCGAGGCTTGCTCGACTCGACCACTTGATGTCGACTCTTTTCGGTGCCGGTTTCTCGACCAGAGTCGGAAGTCTTCGGCAATATTTTGGCCTTTTTCGGTGCAGATGTTATTTGGTCCCCGCCTTTCCTGTGGGTCGAGCAATGGCCTTCCGGCAGTGGCGTCCCAGAGGCCTTTTGTTTTTTTTTATCTGACCTTGGGTGTGGGACGGGGCAGGTGTACTCACTTTTGGCGCAGCCATCAATGGCCGATCCCTGTCGGAGTCATCAGAGTCCGAACCCTGAATGGATCTTTTCGTTTCTTCTTCCTCGACGTCGAGGTGTTGTGTTGTGTCTGCTTCGACGCCATCTGTAACCGTCTTGCGCGTCAATCTCTTAGGGTCTTCTTGGATCGAAACGCTTTGCAGGCCTCACAAGTATCCTCTCTGTGTTCATGCAATAAACACAGGTTACAGACCCGATGCTGGTCTGTATAAGGATACTTGGCGTGACACGTCTGACAAAACGGAAGGGGGTCCAGTCCATGAGTCTTCGACGACAGGTGTGGTCGGGCCAACCAGACCTTGGTTAAGTGCGGAACCCTCGAAGGGCCGCCGAAGCGGTCTTGTTGTCGGTGCCGATGTGTTAATACTAAACCGGTCCCGAACGCAAACAATACCGACGGATTTCGATGATTTTCTAAGTTTTCCCGATTCGAATTACGGAGCGAAGAGGAACACGTCCGAACCCGATGGCGGAAAGAAAACAATCTAAGTTGGAGTCGACGCCCATGCGCAATGGAGCCGAAAGGGAGGAGTCACTCGGTCCCGTGACTCGAAAAGACTTCTTCGAAAAAAAACAACTTGTAACACTCCGAGCCCAACACTAGATGGCAGGAACAGTGCACAGCATGTGTATCTGCAGCTACACATGCGATCGAACAGATATATATCTAAATATTTATATATATATATATATATATATATATATATATATATATATATATATATATATATATATATTATACACACATACATATATATACACACACACACACACTCGCAATTTAAGGTGATCAGAATTCTAACCGTTAAATTATCTGCTTTAGAACATTCTGAAGTTTGCAGCTGTGTGAACAAAACACTAGTGGCAAATTTGACAAACTTTTTTTTTATTTAATAACAGGATGCCCTCAAAAAAACAACTACAGCACAAGAGAAGAATGGATTAAGAACGCCACAGCCATCCAGCATAATACTTTGCATAACGACATCAAAAAACACAGTTCAATCATTCCAAAGATTAGGAAATCACAAATGTGACGAGGAAGTTCTCCGGTTTCAGGTTTCATGCTGCTAAAAATCTTAATAAATGCAGCTGTTACGTATAATTACACAAATGCATTTCAAAATCAACATGTAAATTGAGACCATTTTTTCAATGCGGACACCAGGTCTTCATATCAAACCCAAACTACATTGCGGCACAGCATTGCAAACTGCCCTGCATTTACTGGAGACTAGGGGTCACCACCACTGGAACTCTAACCAAATTACAAACACCAAGTCAATGGAATTATCGGTCATTTAAAAGAAACCTTGTAGTTTACGCATGAACTGCTAAAAAAAAAATGAATAGGACATAAATAAGACTTTCATCCGCCTGCTGGGGAAGGGCCATTTAATGTATAAGGCAAACTTCAGGCGGAAGAATAATGTCACAGGTAGGTCATCTGCCTTCGACCCTTTTTGAGGAAGGGAAGCACAAATGATTACAGCGAATACGCATTATCTTTACCTTATCTAACTAGGTGATGGCAGCTCCCGCCAACAGGCACTTTTCTTCTAGGGCCAAGGTAAGAATGTCGCTTTAACAACACGTTCATGCTACTTTAAAAAACAAAAACTGGCATTCTAAACACTGAACGTTCTGCCTTTTTGGCTGACTAATCTTTAAACCTGTGTGAAGCCCTGGATTGTCTTTTAGAGACCTTTGTCCTGACTGCTAGCAAGTACAGGAACATTAGAGATCTTCTGTGGGGTGACAATGTACCCTTCCGACAGTCATTTGAAGGAAAATGCACTTTGTTTATGCTTTGCTACAGGTCTATTGTGGATCCAGAAAGGGTAGCACCCTTTTTCATATTTAGGGCAAGGTAACCACAGTGTGTTTGATCAAGACCGCACACTTCTCGACATCCATCGGTTGTCTGACCCAGTGTTGGGAATTATGGGCCGCTCAGTCTTCATGAAAAGACACAGCTACACTAGGATTGAAACCTGTAAATTAGTAGACACTAAGGGTTGCATCCTGTCCTTTTATACTTAAAGGCCCATTAAAACAGTTCTAAAATAGCTCCCTTAAAGTGTGTTAAGTCTTTGTGCGAGACAGCACAAATACTGATCTTGCCCACTTGAGGCAGCTAAAGACCCGATGAACCATGCCACATTGCATGGACAAGGGCCCTGCATCTTTCTGTATTCAAAAATGTTGTTTTCAGTAAGACTTGTTGTAAGGAAATGCCTCCTTGGCATGGTTACCCCCTGACTTTTTGCCTTTGCTGATGCCAAGTTATGATTTGAAAGTGTGCTGAGGCCTGCTAACCAGGCCCCAGCACCAGTGTTCTTTCCCTAACCTGTACCTTTGTTTCCACAATTGGCACTCCCTGGCATCCAGGTAAGTCCCTTGTAACTGGTACCCCTGGTACCAAGGGCCCTGATGCCAGGGAAGGTCTCTAAGGGCTGCAGCATGTCTTATGCCACCCTGGAGACCCCTCACTCAGCACAGACACACTGCTTGCCAGCTTGTGTGTGCTGGTGGGGAGAAAATGACTAAGTCGACATGGCACTCCCCTCAGGGTGCCATGCCAACCTCACACTGCCTATGGCATAGATAAGTCACCCCTCTAGCAGGCCTTACAGCCGTAAGGCAGGGTGCACTATACCATAGGTGAGGGCATAAGTGCATGAGCACTATGCCCCTACAGTGTCTAAGCAAAACCTTAGACATTGTAAGTGCAGGGTAGCCATAAGAGTATATGGTCTGGGAGTCTGTCATGCACGAACTCCACAGCACCATAATGGCTACACTGAAAACTGGGAAGTTTGGTATCAAACTTCTCAGCACAATAAATGCACACTGATGCCAGTGTACATTTTATTGTGAAGTACACCCCAGAGGGCATCTTAGAGATGCCCCCTGAAACCATACCCGACTTCCAGTGTGGGCTGACTAGTTTTAGCAGCCTGCCACACACCAGACATGTTGCTGGCCACATGGGGAGAGTGCCTTTGTCACTCTGTGGCTAGTAACAAAGCCTGTACTGGGTGGAGGTGCTTCTCACCTCCCCCTGCAGGAACTGTAACACCTGGCGGTGAGCCTCAAAGGCTCACCCCCTTTGTTACAGCACCCCAGGGCACTCCAGCTAGTGGAGTTGCCCGCCACCTCCGGCCACGGCCCCACTTTTGGCGGCAAGGCCGGAGGAGATAATGAGAAAAACAAGGAGGAGTCACTGGCCAGTCAGGACAGCCCTTAAGGTGTCCTGAGCTGAGGTGACTGACTTTTAGAAATCCTCCATCTGCATGGAGGACTCCCCCAATAGGGATAGGGATAGGGATGTGCCCCCCTCCCCTCGGGGAGGAGGCACAAAGAGGGTGTTGCCACCCTCAGGTCTAGTAGCCATTGGCTACTAACGCCTCAGACCTAAACACACCCCTAAATCGAGTATTTAGGGGCTCCCAGAACCTAGCTAACTAGATTCCTGCAACCTGAAGACGAAGAAGGACTGCTGACCTGAAAGCCCTGCAGAGAAGACTGAGACACCAACTGCTTTGGCCCCAGCTCCACCGGCCTGTCTCCCCACTTCAAGAAAAACTGCAAAAGCAACGCGTTCCACAGGGTCCAGCGACCTCTGAAGCCTCAGAGGACTACCCTGCATCTAAAAGGACCAAGAACTCCAGAGGACAGCGGCTCTGCTCCAAGAAGAAACATCTTTGCAACAAAGAAGCAACTTTTAAAGAACACACGTTTCCTGCCGGAAGCGTGAGACTTTGCACTCTGCACCCGACGCCCCGGCTCGACTTGTGGAGAACCAACACTACAGGGAGGACTCCCCAGTGACTGCGAGCCCGTGAGTAGCCCGAGTTAACCCCCCTGAGCCCCCACAGCGACGCCTGCAGAGGGAATCCAGGAGGTTCCCCCTGACCGCGACTGCCTGCTTCAAAGAACCAGACGCCTGGTAAAGACACTGCACCCGCAGCCCCCAGGACCTGAAGGATCCGACCTCCAGTGCAGAAGCGACCCCCAGGTGGTCCTCTCCCTTGCCCAGGTGGTGGCTCCCGAGAAGCCCCCCTCTTGCCTGCTTCGCTGAAGAGACCCCTTGGTTTCCCATTGAACTCCATTGCAAACCCGACGCATGTTTGCACACTGCACCCGGCAGCCCCCGTGCCGCTGAGGGTGTACTTTGTGGTGACTTGTGTCCCCCCCCCCCCCGGTGCCCTACAAAATCCCCCGGTCTGCCCTCCGAAGACACGGGTACTTACCTGCTGGCAGACTGGAACCGGGGCACCCCCTTCTCTATTGAAGCCTATGTGTTTTGGGCACCACTTTGACCTCTGCACCTGACCGGCCCTGAGCTGCTGGTGTGGTAACTTTGGGGTTGCTCTGAACCCCCAACGGTGGGCTACCTTGGACCCAACTTTGAACCCTGTAGGTGGTTTACTTAACTGCAAAACTAACAAACACTTACCTCCCCGAGGAACTGTTGAAAATTGCACTGTGTCCAGTTTTAAAATAGCTTATTACCATTTGTGTGAAAACTGTATATGCTATTTTGCTAATTCAAACTTCCTAAAGTTCCTAAGTGAAATACCTTTCATTTAAAGTATTGTTTGTAAATCTTGAACCTGTGGTTCTTAAAATAAACTAAGAAAATATATTTTTCTATATAAAAACCTATTGGCCTGGAATTTTCTGAGTGTGTGCTCCCCATTTATTGCCTGTGTGTGTACAACAAATGCTTAACACTACCCTCTGATAAGCCTACTGCTCGACCACACTACCACAACATAGAGCATTAGAATGATCTATTTTTGCCACTATCTTACCTCTAAGGGGAACCCTTGGACTCTGGGCATACTATTCCTTACTTTGAAATAGTACATACAGAGCCAACTTCCTACACTTGTTGTGCAAGAGAATCCCGCTGGATCTTTTGAGACCCTATCTATACTATATATAAACATTGGTCATTGAAAGCTTCTGGTTTTTTACTGTGATAGTCATAGTGAGAAAGAAGCAAATTCATTTTTAGGTTGAGCATTTGAGACCTCTTGTATATACTTCAGTATATACTTCTTTGTGGGCTTCAACTCCACCCCTGCTTCCCATTTGCTTATGTGAGTGTCCTTTAAAAATCCTTGCTTCTTAGTGGTTAATCTTTCCTCTTTGTCCCACCTTCTCCTCCTTTGTCTACTCCCATGGAGCACGCCCTCAGTACTTGTGCCCTTTCAATTTCCCATTAAAGCATCTGTGTCAGGGACTATTTTTTTCTTGTAACTCTGAGTGCTTTTTGAGCCAGAGGCTACCAATCTCCTCCAAGCTTGTTGTCGATCGCCTGCCTGCCGAGTTCTTAATTTTAATTATATTCGTAAATAACTTCATCTGTCTGTGCCACCTCCCACCCCAACAGCTCACACATGGCTGCTGGCATTTTAGTACACCTCCAATCTTCCTGTGCCCTCGTGCCCCTCGCTGCTTTAAATAAGTGGAACCAGCATTCCTAGCCGTCTTTAAGAATGCAGAGAAACAACACACAGAACTGTACTTTCTATTTTCTAATCCTTGGTATTATTCTTTTTGGGTCGCTAGATAAGGAGCAGCAGGGAAGCAGCATCTTTGGTGCTTTAGCCTGCCGAGTGCCATTCGCCATGTATACAATAGGGAGGTTTATGACATTAAGTTAAATCTGTCGGCGAACGCTTGGTTGCACTGCAGTCACAAGAAAGGCTTTTCTCTTGCAGGAAGGAAAACACATTGAAGTTAGAGAAGTAAACACTAAATAAGATGGCCTTCAATTCGATTTAAATTTTATTCATTGTGTTTTTTTTCATTCTTTGCTCCGTCATCTCGTTGCTTCCCCTTCCTCTTCCTCTTGTTGCTGTTGGGCCATCCGTAACTCCCTCCCCCTGCATATTGATTCTTGTCCCGTCCGCCTCCATGACACTCCCACATTCATGGGAATCAACATTAGAAACCCGCCCAGTGCGCACACAGGAGAAGTACAGTCTTAGAAGGGAGTGCAGGTACTTAAATTGTTAGAGCATTGCTGGTGAGGAATGTTAAGAGGCTTATTTTGGAGGAGAAAATGTGGGGATACTTTATAGAACTGACTCAAAGTGTCTGCTTCCCACGCTGCAGTCATGTAGGACACTATTTCCAGCTCCAGTCAGACTCGTGGCTTACAGAGAAGCTGCGTACTGCATATAGCGTGTGCAGTATGAAACTTAAAGGACTGGAAATGACATCTTGTATGGCTGCAGCGTGGGAAGCAGACACCTCATATCTCTGTTCAAAGGTCTTTTTGAAAAAAACAAAAGGCTTGGCTCTTCAATAATCTGTGAAATCTGACTTCAGGCAGATAAACTGCAGCCGCTTCTTTTTTTATAGCACTGCTCTTTCCCTGTTGGAATCACAAGGTGAAGATTCATACAAACGTTTTCTTTATTTTATGGATCTTGTGGTTGCATTTTCCAGCAAAATCCCTTTCCTAAACCTAATGACAAGTTGTGAGCGTCTGGACATGAGAGCATAACGGTTGCTACTTTAAGAAAGCAGCAGACTTCAATGAAGATTTTTGTCATTCCTGAAGCCTTTTAACATCTGATAGCTATAATTAATCCTGGGATAAGCGTCCCTGAGCTGGTGGTGGGCAAGATGGGCTTTCTAGCGCATTCATAATAAGGCTGTTGAGCACACACGCTCTCATCAGAGCACAGTGCACTTGTGCAGGCTGCCATTTAAACAGATGGAATAGATAGCCACTCAGAACGGATTGTGCCTTTATGTTTGGGTGTCTTCATTAATAATATAAAAAGCCTCCCCTGCACATGCTCATTGCTAATATTCTACCTGGAGTTGAAAAGTTAGCTGTGTGCATAGGCTGTGCGTGGGGCTGTCAGTAAGCTGTGCTTGACGCTCTCTATAAAGCTGTCCCAGAACTGCATACTTGGCTAGTATGGACTGTATAAGAGGCTGTCACTAAGCTTTCGCTTATTTTTAGGGGCAAGCGCAAAGCGCTCCGTCCCCGGTTGTAATCTCTCTTTGAGGTTCTAACCACACCCATGTCACGTCAGTCACTTTGATTGGTTTGTGGGCTTGCCTTTTAAAATCTGCTTGCTTTCACTAGTGGGAGGCACGCATACATCATGCGTTTTCGGGTGTTTAGCCCTCCTCGAGTGCACCAACTACTGAAAACATACGAAGCGCAATGTTTTTCGTCTGTTTTCTAGACTACTTTTTCTCTTTATTTCACAACGCGATCTCCCTGGGCAGTAGGCGAGTGCTTTGCATGACATCGATCCTGTTACATAGGTAATTGCACTTTTGCCGGTTACATTGATAATTGCACTTTTATTTTCCTATGTTTGTCTGCTTTGTGCTGATGGCCGCCGTTGGCTCGCTTATGTGAAACTTTTACTTTTCAGTTTATATAGCAAGATAAGTCCAGTTAGTTATGTGAAATTGTTTTACTTAAAATTTTCAATTTATGTGGCAAGAAAAGTCTGGTTAGGAGTTTACAATGCTAATAACTAACTCAAGCAAACGTGAGACCACTGCATTGCAAATGCTTGTTTAACTTTAGATTCAAATAATGTGATTTATCTGATGCCATGTCCAAGTGGAGGAGTGTACATTAGCCAGCTTTCTAGAAAACTTAAAAAGTTATTTGTAGGAAGCTGGTTCTATAAATGCTACATCAAAGTGAGATATAGTGTGCACAGACTCCAGGGGTTCCCCAAGAGGCTTGACAGAGGCAATAATAGATAATACTAATGCTCTATTTGTGGTAGTGTGGTCGAGCAGTTAGGCTTATCAGAGGGTAGTGTTAAGCATTTGTTGTACACACACAAGCAATAAGTGAAAACACACTCAATGACTTCACTCCAGGCCAATAGGTTTTTATGTAGAAAAATATTCTTTTGTTAATTTATTTTTAGAAGCACAAGGTTCATTTAGCAGGTAAGTACATTAAATGAAAGGTACTTTGCATAGTAATAGTTGAGATTCGGAATAGATTCAATATTGTACACAGTTTTCATAAAAATGGCAAAAAGCTATTTTGAAAGTGGACAGTGCAATTTTCAACAGTTCCTGGGGGAGATAAGTACTGTTTCAGAGGTAAGTACCACACTTACGGGTTCATCTCCGGGGCATAGGTAGCCCGCCGTTGGGGGTCCAAGGCAATCCTCAGCACCAGCAACACGGGGCCGGTCAGGTGCAGAGTTCAAACAGGAGCCAAAATAACATGGGCACCTATGGAGACAGGGGGTATACTCTGTTCCAGTCTGCTTGCAGATAAGTACCCACGTTGTTGGAGGGCAGACCAGGGGGGTTTGGAGAAGTACTGGAGGGGTCCCAAGTAGGCACATAAACCACACCCTCAGCGGCACGGGGGTGGCCAGTTGTAATGTGCACACAGGGCGTTGGGTTCTCAATAGAACTCTATGGAGGGACCCGAGGGTCACTTAGGAGCTTCAGGCAGGGCACAGGGGGACCTCTCGGGCAAGCCACCAACTGGGGAAGGGTGAGGGCCGCCTGCTGGTCGCTGCTGCACTGGTGGTCAGTTTCTCATGGGCATGGGAGCTGCGGGTGCAGTGCTTCTCCAGGCGTCGGATACCTTTATCCTGGGCAGTCGCGGTCAGGAGGGTCCTCGGGATTTCCTCTGCAGCCGTTGTCGTGGGGGTGCAGAGAGGTCAGCCCAGGGTGGACAGGTCTAAGTCACCTGGGGGTCCCTCTCTGGATAGTTGGTTTTCTCTGGACATGGGCCAGGGGCGTCAGGTGCAGAGTAGTGGGGACTCACGCTTCTGGAGTGAGGTGGGAGTCCCTTTAAGATGGATGTCTTCTTCTGGTCGGGCAGAGCCGCTGTCCACAGGAGTTCTTCGTCCTCAGTGATGCAGGCAGTCCCCTGGAGGCTTTTCAGGGGTTGCTGGTCCTGTAGAACGTGTTGCTTTTTGGTTGCAGGGTCTTTGAAGCGGGAGACAGGCCAGGAGGGCTGGAGCCAAGTCATTTGTCGTCTCCTTGTCTTCTCTGTGGGGTTTTCAGCTCAGCAGTCCTTTCTTGAGGTCGTCGGGAAATCTGAAGAGCTGGGTTCAGGGTTGCCCCTAAATACTAAATTTAGGGGTGTGTTAGAGTTGCTACTGTCCCTGAGGGTAGCTACATTCTTTGTGCCCACTCCCTCTGAGGAGTGGAGCACATCACATCCCTATTGGTCCTAATCCTCCAAAAGCAAGATGGAGGATTTCTCAAGGAGGGGGTCACTTCAGCTCTCTTCACCTTACGGGTGGACCTGGCTGGAGGGTGACTCCTTGTTTTTCTCATTATCCCTCCAGACTTGCTGCCAAAAGTGGGGGCTTGTCTGGGAGGGGGGGTCAATCTCCACTAGCTGGAGTGCCCTGGGGCATTGTAACACCAGGCTTGAGCCTTTGAGGCTTACTGCCAGGTGTTGCAGTTCCTGCAGGAGGGAGTGCAGGCTCTGATCAGATCAGGCACTCACCCCATGTGGTCAGAAACTCATCTGGAAGTGGCAGGCTGGCACAGACCTGTCAGTCTTGCACTAGCAGTTGGGCTAACATACAGGGGGCATCTCTAAGATGCCCTCTGTGTGCATTTTTCAATAAATCCCACACTGGCATCAGTGTGGGTTTATTGTGCTGAAATGTTTGATACCAACCTTCCCACCATTCAGTGTAGCCATTACGGGGCTGTGGAGGTCATAATAACAAACTCCCAGACCATATACTCAGTATGGCTACCCTGCACTTACAATGTCTAAGAACTGACTTGGACAATGGAGGGGCATATTGCTCAGGCAGCTATGGCCTCACCTGTGATATAGTGCACCCTGCCTTAGGGCTGTAAGGCCCGCTAGAGTGGTGACTTACCTATGCCACAGACAGTAGTTTGTGGGCATGGCACTCCGAGGGGGCTGCCATAGCGACCGTCTTTTCTCCCCACCAGCAAACACAAGCTGCAAAGCAGGGTGCATGCACTGAGTGAGGGGTCCCTGAGGGTGACATAATACATGCTGCAGCCCTTAGGGACCCTCCCTGGCCACAGGGCCCTTGGTACCAGGGGTACCTTTTACAAGGGACTTAACTGTGTGCCAGTGCTGTGCCAAATATGGAAACAAAGTTACTGTTTTAGGGAAAGGACACTGGTGCTGGGGCCTGGTTAACAGGGTCCCAGCACACTTCCAATCAAAGCTGGCCTCAACTCTAGGCAAAAAGTGGCTGGTGACCATGCCAACAGTGGCATTTTCCAACACTATTCGAACAAGTTACTTCGGTAATTAATTATCTGGTAGAGACTATCTAGCTGCAGATTTCCTATCTTAGAATTCCCTTGCGTCTGCTTCGAATCTGATATTTTTCTGCTAAGCAGTACCCTGCGCGCGCCATTGGGTGGCATTGTTCGGATCTGCCTGCGTCGTCCGTCTCTGTGTGGCATCATCAGCGTCGTTGGAGCGGTCTGTGACGTCACAACCTTCTATATAGGCACCACCCCAGCACATGTACGTCAGTTCTTTTCCACAACTTCCCACTCCAGAAGCACAGAGTCATGGAAGAACCAACTTTTTTCTGATTGTCTGAGCAAAATGACATGCCCTGGAGAAAGGGTAAAAATCTGAAAAGACATAGTATATATCCACAGAGTGGGGAGGCCTGGGTGGGTTTAAGTAATCTACAGCTAGATAAGAGTCTCTGCCAGATAATTTGTCATCTCAGGTAAGTAACTCTTTCATCTGATAGAGACTTCGAGCTGCAGATTCCTTACCTTAGAATAGATACCCAAGCCATAACCTCCTGGCAGTGGACTGCGAACATATACTTTACACAAGGAAGTCCTGTAAGACCGAGCGAGCAAAATGCCCCTCTCTTCTCACCTGGCTATCCAGGCAGTAGTGTCTTGCGAACGTGGGCAAGAAAGCCCATGTTGCCACCTGGCAGATGTCTAGAATCGGCATGCCTCAAGCTAATGCTGTGGTAGCAGCTTTCCCTCTTGTAGAGTGAGCTCTCAAGCCTTCAGGAGGCTGCTTCTAAGCCAATGCGTAGCAGATTTTATTACAGACAATGACTTAACACGCAATGGTTAGTTTCTGGACTGCCCGACCCTTCATTGCTCCAATGTACCCCTCCAAAGAGTTGGTCATCCACCTGGAACTCTTTTGTGCCATCAAGGTAGAACGGCAATGCTCTTTTTGGGTCCAGACGGTGGAGACGCTCTACTTCTTTAGAGGGATGTGGTGGAGCAAAGAAGGTGGGCAGGGTGATGTACTGACCCAGATGGAAAGGTTTCACCATATTAGGGAGGAAAGAGGCACGAGTTCTGATGACTACCTTATCAGGATATATTGTGAGATATGGTGGTTTTGATGATTACGCCTGCATCTCACTTACTCTCCTGGCAGATGTAATCGCCACTAAGAAGGCTGTTTTGATGATGAGCAGGACGATTATGTAAAGGCTCAAAAGGAGCACACACACAACAAGTGAGCACCAGATTAAGGTACCACTGGGGCATAACAAAAGGCGTAGGTGGAAACATATGTACAAGCCCTTCTAAGAATCACTGTACAATAGGAGACAAACAAAGACTGTTGATGAGCCAATGAAAGAAAAGCCGATAAGGTAGAAAGACAGCCCTTAAGAGTCCCTAAGGAGGCACCCTGCTGGGCGAGTGTCAGAATGAAAAGGAGGATATTAGAAATTGAAGAAGAAAGGATCAATAGACCTCTGTGTACAATATAATACGAAACGTTTCCAACAGCAGGCGTAAACCATCTTAGTAGAGGGACGCCTGGCTGCCAGAACGTCATTACAGACTTCGGGAGGGAGGCCATAAACCATCAACTGCCGCCGCTCAATCTCCACGCATGAAGCCGCAGAGTTGACAGGTTCGGGTGGAGAACCTTCGCCTGCTGCAGTAGCATAAGATCCTCCCGAAGAGGCAACCCGATTGGAGGACTGATGCTCATTTTGAGACGCTCTGGATACCAGACTCTTCGAGCCCAATCCAGAGCCACTAGCATTACTTAGGCCCGGTCCGTCTTGAGAACTCTGGCCAGAAGTGTTATGGGCAAAAAGGCATACAGGAGGCCTGAGCTCCACTTGTGATGAAATGCGTTGCCTAGCAATAGCCGCCTTGGAAACTCCATCGTGCAATACTGCTGACATTGCGCATTCTCTTTGGAGGCCAACAGATCTAACCAAGGCACTCCCCACTGCTGAAAGAGTCCTTGCACCACCTCCGAATGGAGACACCATTCGTGATCCGCTAAGCATCGCCAGCTGAGTTTGTCTGCTCTGGCAGTCAGAGAACCTGCCAGGTGCTGAACCACCTTGGTTATGACCTGGTTTTCCAGCCACGTCCAGAGACGTAGAGCCTCTTGACAAAGGGTCCACGACCCCACACCGCCCTTCTTGTTGCAGTACCACATCGCGGTAGTGTCCGTGAACACCTGCACTATCTTCCCTTTCACAACAGGAAGCAATGCCTTTAATGCTAGCTGGATCGCCAGGAGCTCCAATAAGTTGACATGGAGCCTGGATTCTGCCAGAGACCAGAGGCCCCTGACCTCCACCTCTCCCAGATGGCCACCCCATCCCAGAAGTGACGCATCTGTCACTAGTGTAAGATCTGGTTGGGGAAGGGAGAGGAGTCTGCCTTTGACCCAATCGCAGTTCACTAACCACCACTGCAGATCCTTTGTAGTTCCCTCCGAAATCTGAAACACGTCGGTAAGATTTCCCTGATGTTGTGCCCATTGGAACTTCAGGTCCCACTGTGGAGCCCTCATATGCCATCTAGCATGTTTGACTAATAGGATGCAGGAAGCCATGAGTCCCAACAGCCTCAGAGCCTGTCTCACCGAAATCCAGGATAGAGGCCGAAACATTGGTATCATAACCTGAATTTCCTGGACTCGCTGCTTGGAGGAATAAACCCTAAACCAAACGGCCACATTGAAAGAGCTTCTGAGAGGGATTCAGGTGGGACTTTGGCACATTTATAGTGAAACCCAGCGAATGCAGGTCTGCCGTAGTCTGAAGGTGGGTGACGAGAGCCTGGGGTGTCAGACCCTTCAAAAGCCAGGCATCAAGGTAGGGGAAGACTGAAATCCCTAACCTGCGCAGATGAACTGCTACCACTGCCATAACTTTGATGGACACCCAAGGGGCTCTGGTGAGATCAAAGGGGAGCACATTAAACTTTAAGTGCTCGTGGCCCACCTTGAACTGCAAGTAACGTCTGTGGGCTGGCAGGACGGGGATGTAAAAATACACATCCTGCAAGTCCAACGCTACCATCCAGTCTCCTTGGTCTAGGGCAGACGAGACCTGAGCTAGAGTGAGCATCTTGAATTTCTCCTTGAGGAAGAGATTGATGTCCCTTAAATCCAAGAAAGGGTGAAGACCCTTGTTCTTCATTGGAAACAGAAAGTAGCGCGAACAACAACCACTGCCTACATCGGAACCCTTTCTATGGCTTTCTTGGACAAAAGATCAGGAACTTCCTCGTGGAGAAAAATTAAATGATCCTCCATCAGCCGATCTTTCGATCTAGCAGGAGAAATAGACTGGAAGGGGAGGGAGTAGCCCTTCTGTATGATCTGCAAAACCCACTTCTCTAATGTTATTGACCGCCAGTGAGGAAAATTAAATCGAATCCTCCCTCCAACAGGACTAGCATGGTCTTGCAGAACTGCACTAGGAGGGCTTGGGTGCTGTGGAGGAGGGGGGTGGGTGGTGGCCGACCTCTCGCTAGACCCTCTGGGTCTAAAGATACCACAACCTCGTCCTCGCACGGGATGCTGTGAAACTGGAGGACGGTGGTTGACTTGTGGCTTGTGTGATATCGCGCCCCTTGCAAAGCCTCGAAAGGGGCGAAAAGCAGACTGTTGGCTAGGTGGTGCAGAGAGGCCCAAAGATGTAGCAATAGCTCAAGAGTCCTTGAATTGCTTAGGCATTGAATCTGCTATTGCACCCAAAAAGGCCTGAGCCATCAAAGGACATGTCCATAAGATTTGCTTGGACATCCCCTGAAAAGCCAGTGGTACATAGCCAGGCATTGCGACGAAGAACCACTGTTGATGAAATCGCTCTGCCCAGCAACTGTTGTGTCCAATGCACACCAAATCAAACTTCGCTGCATCTCTCCCATCCCTGACAGCTTGGGTGAGTGTGTCCCGTATGCCCTCCGGGACCTAGGGCAGCACCTGTGCCACTGTATTCCATAAAGTATGGGAGAAACGACCCAATAAGCATGAGATTTTTACAGACCTCAATGCTAATCTGAGGAAGAAAACCTCTTCTTCCCAAGATGATCCAGCTTCTTAGATTCCCTATCTGGGGGAACAGAAGGGAAGGCACCACGGGAAGTACAGGCTTGGACCACCAAGCTCTCCAGGGCTGGGTGTTTGGTGAGGAAACTAGAGTCTGTAGGAGCTAGTTGATGGCAACAGCCAATTGTCCTATTCACAGGAGCCGCTGTGCTGGGTTCGGACCACATCCCCATTAGGACATCTGTAAGGGCTTCATTGAAGGGTAACATCGGTTCCAATGTAGTCACCCCCCCCCCCGGTTGAAGCACCTGTCAGGATTTTAGCCCTGACCGTCACTGTAGGCAACTCAAGGTCCAAAACCTCAGCTGCTCTACACACCAACATTGGCGTATGAAGCTCCCTCCTCTGCAGCCACAGTAGGAGGTGAGAGCATGCCAGTATATGGAGAAGTATCCAGTCTGCTGGCTTCCCCTAGTTCCTCATACCAGTTCTGCTCCATAAGGCCATACTCTGAAGGGTCCTCAGACCCCTCCCGTTCCTCTCCTGTGCCTGGCTGATCAAAATAAGCCTCAGGCACTGATCTGGGCTGTCAGTGCAGTTGAAGTCAGAATCTGCGTCAAATGACGTAGTTCCAGCTCCGGATCGTCCAGAATAAGGATTGGGCTACCACCGCCAGTGGGCGCTGGAAGTGTTGTCAACGGCAGACCCAGCGCCAGAAGAGGCCAACTTTCAGAACTGCTCTGCCTCCTCATAGCTCCACCGGCAAGTAAAGCCCTTCGTTCCTCTGAAATTTGACCTGTCAGGAGTTAAAGGCCCTCCTCCTCCTTCTGCCTGCACCTCATCCCTGGTGTCTAGTGGGAGAGCACTGCTGTTCTACTAGGCTGCCCTCTGCCTCTCCTTTGTTTTTCCTCTTTTGCCTCCGTTTCACTCTGTGCTTTTCCTTCCGTGTTGTCTCTTTTGTCTTTTGTTTTCTGCGTTTCACTCTCTCCTCTGTTTCTTTCTCCTCTCACTCTGCTCTCTTGCTCTCGCCCCTCTGTCCCCTGCCACTGCCGCCCGCCACACTCCTCTCTCCTCTCTCCTGAACTGTATCCCCACCAATGCTGCCCCCGTGGCCCACCCCTTTTTCATGCTGTTTTCCGCCCGCCTCCCAGCTGTCCTCTCTTCCACCCCTCCCTACTTAATAGCGGCCATGCCTCTGGCATGCTGAAGGCGCCTAAGGCATGCCAGTCTGTGCCTGGACAGAGCCCAGCGCTGGAACCCCTGGTTTTTGCTCCCCACACCGCTGCGACGCATGACGCCATCACCCTACATGCACTCAATGCCGACTGCTCATCCACCTAACTGCCATCAGGCCACCCTGAGGCTCACCTGCGGACCCTTCTCCTGCTGGAGCTGCACCTTCACCAGCCTCAATGCCAGCAACCCGCCCGCCGGGGCAGGATGCAACCATCTCAGAAGCATTCTACTCAACACCCGCTCCGTCCACAAACAGGCCATCGAACTCTGGAACCTACTCTACTCACCCTCCCCGGACGCAGCCTTCCTGACCGAGACCCTGATGAACCCCTCAGCGCCCAACATCACCATAGCTGTCCCAGACAGCTAAAAAATCACCCATAGGGACCGCACCAACAGACCAGGAGGAGCCATCACCATTGTCCACAGGAATACCCTCAGAATCATGGCTAGCACCTAAGACACCCTCAGCGCCGCCAAACACCTACACTTTCAGATCCACACCGATCCAAACACTACCCTCAGAGTGTCCCTCACCTACAGACCCCCCTGGACTCCGACAGAAGTTCAGCGACTTCATCACAGATGTCGTCAGCACACACCCCCGCATCCACAGACTTCATACTCCTTGGGGACCTGAACTTCCACCTCGAGAACACCAACACCACCACTCCCCGTTCGACAACCTCAGACTCAAGCAGCTCGTTACAACACCCACCCATCCACTCCACAGGACACACGCTCAACCCAATCTTCTCTGCCAGCAAACACGACTCCTTCAGCCACTGAACTCCTCTGGAACAAACACCGCTGCATCCACTTCACCTTCGAGAAACCCACAACACCACCACCCACAGCGGATTCCCCACCGCAGCTGGAACAAGGTCACCGAAGACCAGCTGCTCACAACCATCTTCCGGAACCCATCAATCGACACCACCGACAGAGCCACACACAACCTCAGGCAATGGATCAATGACTGTGCCAACCCTCTTGCCCTGATCAAGAAACCTTCAAACAGAACGCACCGACAGAAAGGCCATCTGGTTCACCGCTGACCTCCAAGAATCTAAGCAAACGTGCCGAAAACTCGAGAAGAAATGGCGCCAAGAACAGACACCAGACCACCACACAGCCCTCAAGAACGCCATCCGCAGACACCAATTCATCCAAACGGCCAAAAGAACCTTCTTCAAAGAAGGTATCAACAACGCACACAGCTATAATAAGAAGCTCTTCAACATCGTGAAGTAAATCTCCAACCCTGGTTCCAATGCCCCCATCAACCACCAACACTGCAGACTCACTGCCCCCGCCACATCAATCTCCTGCTCTCCTGGACCCACGTCAACAACACCATCGAAATCATGAACAGCATCCACTCCGGCTCACCATCTGACCCCTGCCCTCACCATATCTTCAACAAAGCGAGCTCCGTTATCGTACCCTAACTCTGGATGATCATCAACAGCTCCTTCGAGACTGCCACCTTCCCAGAGAGCTGGAAACACGCAGAGATCAACGCCCTCCTCAAGAAACCCAAGGCAGACCTAAAGGACCACAAGAACTTCCGGCCCAGCTCCCTGCTCCCCGACGCGGAAAACATAATTGAGAAGATTCTCAACAGAAAACTGACACGCTTCCTCGGGTAGAACACCACTCTGGACTTCTCCCAATCCAGATTCCGCAGCAAACAGCACCAAAACCACCCTCATCGCCACCACGGACATCAGGACCCTACATGACAACGGCGAAACCGTGGCCCTCGTCCTCTTGGACCTCTCAGCCGCCTTTGACACAGTCTGCCACCACACCCTACACACGCGCCTCAATGACGCAGGGATCTGCGACAGAGCCCTGGACTGAATCACCACCTTCCTCACCGGCAAAACAGAGTCTGCCTCCCTCCATTCTGCTCTGAAGCCACCAAGGTCATCTGCGGCGTACCCCAAGAGTCATACCTCAGCCCGACCCTCTAACATTTACATGACACCACTCGCAAACATCGTCCAATCACACGACCAACATTGTCTCATACGCCGATGACACTCAGCTGAATCTCTCCCTCACCAAGGACTCCGCCACTGCCAAAACCAACCTCCTTGAAGGAATGAAGGCCATCGCCGAATAGATGAACAGCGGCCTGAAACTGAACTCCACCCTCTCCGCCTGGGATGACTCCTGGTGGCCTGCCCGCACCGACACCCACTGACCACGCACGCAACCTGGGGTTCATCCTTGACTGATCGCGATCAATGACCCAGCAAGTCAACGCCATCTCTTCCTCCTGCTTCAACACCCTCCGCATGCTTGGAAGATCTACAGATGGATCCCCACCGGAACCAGAAGGACAGTCACCCAAGCCCTTGGAAGCAGCAAACTGGACTACGGCAATGCCCTCCATGCAGAGAACCACGGCCAAGCTCCAGAAAATATTACAACGCATACAGAACACCTCTGCACGCCTCATCCTGGAAACCCCCACCACAGCCACATCACAGCCCATCTGAGACCCCTGCACTGGCTCCCCGTCAACAAGAGAATCCCGTTCAAGCTCCTCACCCACGCTCACAAAGCACTGCACAACACCAGACCAGAATACCTCAGACGACTCACCTTCTACACCCGACCCCCCAGCTGACCTCGCCCTCGCCCCCGTTCCATGCATCCATAAAACAAAGCTGGTGGCAGATCATTCTCCCACCTCGCCGCCAAGACATGAACACCCTTCCTATCCACCTGCAACACACACAGGACCTGTAATCTTTCAGGAGACACCTCAAGACCTGGTTATTCGAGCAGTAGCAGCACCCCCCCCCCTCCCTCAGTACCTTGAGACCCTCACGGGTGAGTAGTTCACTTTAGAATGCTATAATTGTGGAACTGGTGTGGGGTCGGATCAGATATCGGATCCTGAGGTCCCCAAAGGTGCTGGGGCTGAAGCCGCCGACGTTGAATCCGATGGGGCCCTTGCTGTTCCCGCAGGGTTTGAGGACCCACCCCGGAGGGGCAGCCCGCTCAAATACGAGGCACATGGCTTTGTAAAATTCCTTAAACTGAGCAGGAGTCACTCCAGCTCCCAGATAAGGGGCGAGGCGTGAAGACAACCCTGGCGTCGGTTCTGCAGAACCGCACTCGGGACGTCGACCTTCTCTAGACACCCCGTCGGCTGACGGGCAGGGCGAAGTCCAAGTCTGCTTGGACTATTTCTTTTTGTGCCTCTTACCTGAATGCCCTGAGGACCTTGAATGCGAGGAAGATGACTTGGTGTTCATGGAGTGGTGCCGGAACTTCCTCCTTGAGGGGGACCGTGACCTCCTCAGAGTCACGCTGACCAAAGACAACTGCCGGGCCGCTAGAAGTTTGAGAGATCTCTCTCTCAAGGCCTTCAGAGCCATGACCAGACAGTCTAAGCACGATTTTGCGTCGTGGTCCTTGTCAAGGCGCCAGAGACAAACGGTGTGGATCAGTGACCGAAATGGTGCGATGACATGCGCCACAAGGTTTAAATCCAGAATTCCTTGAAGTCTTTCGCACATACAATTGAAAAAATCTTCGACAAAACGTTGAAAAAAAAGGGTAGTTCTAGGTGGACCTGCGCTTAACTGGTGCGGAAGGAAAAGGACTGACATACGCACGCTGGGGTGGTGCCTATATGGAAGACCGTGGTGACAGATGGCTCCAACGGTGCTGTCGATGCCACGCGGAGGACGCACGTGGATCCGAACGATGCCACCCAACGGTGTGCGCAGTGTACTGCTCAGCAGAAAAAAATCTGGATTCAAAGACGCCAGGGAATTCAAAGGTAAGGAATCTGCAGCTAGAAGTCTATCAGGTATACGTATTACATAACAGGATACAGAATACAGAATGTTGAGGCGAACCAGCAAATTAGCAGAAAGGTCATACATTGTATGCAGTGGCTTAATATTTATGTAGAACCCAGAGGTTCATATCCATTGATGCTAGCAGCACTGGGGTAGGAAAAGGCACTCCTGGTGCCTAACTATAGGACACTTAGTACTCATCAGAAACTTGGATTGGTTAACTGGTTTATAAAGCTTTGTGAGGCCTTAAAGGGATAACTTGAACTTAGGTATTTATAACTGTAGATCAGAGACAGTCTGCACTCATCTACTTTACAAGGCATTGTACTGAACTGTAGCTAGGAAAGACATTGCTAGAATTTGCTCAGAGTTTACATTTGAAATATTTAAGCAACATTGGATCACCTGAACCCTTTTGCCCAAGTCCAACTTCATAGAGAGGCCAGTTACTCACCCTTTGTACATACTGCGTTCCAGGATACTCTCGAGTGGAGTACTGCAGTTGACTACAATTACCATTAATCGCTGATGGAGGCCCTCCTCTGTAACCATCAAAACCTACTAAAAAAACAAAAACAATTTAAGACAAATTGTGTAACAGCCCAGAGAATGACTACCTACAATGGAATGTGCATCAATAGTAATATCTACCTTTGATGGTCAAACTAAAAAACACTTCAAGTGTTGATTTAAATTATATTGTGTAGTTTATAGCTACATGATCTCAACACAAATGAGTACTACCAGACAAAAATTAAGTAAGGCTGGTCACAAATACCTACTGGTATGTACGGTTTCCCCACCAGGTTCATAGTAAGGTTGAACAACATATTTAGGAATGGAGAAAACAACATTCTTAGCAGTTAAACAAACCTATCCCGTAACAGACTGTGTGTGCAAGCTGCATACATAGCGAAGTTCAGGTAAGCAAATACATTCAGCTTAATGTCACAGATGGCTCATAGATCCTACTAGTGGAAACACGAAACAGGTTCCATCCACACTGCTGTGCAACCTCCAAACTCAACAAAGAAGGTGACACTTCAAAACAGTTTTGCAGGGATAATATGGCTTCAGGGAAAAACATTCTGAACCAGAATAGATTTAGGCTCCAATAGCTGTAAAGAAGAATCAGCAGGAGGGAAGGTTAATTGAAGACCTACACCAGAAGGAATCCTGGATTAGGAATATAACAGCAGATGTCTGCAAGGCCGTGACATGAAAACCCTTTCATATGTTTACTGGACACTACAGTCTTGATTCAGACACTCAAGCTGAATCCAAAATGAGCCAAGAAACTTTGAAATCTCATGTAGTCTTTAGAAAGAGTTCTTTATATCTAATCTTGGTTTATTTTCTACTGATCAATAGCTGCTTAGCCAGAAATCATTAACTTGCTACCCTATTCTAAAGTCTATAAATCTAAATGCAATGCAGACGAAAAGGTTACATATGTGTAGACCTGGTTCTCAAATGTAGGAATCTTTATTGAGGTCATAACGATCTACCATCTCAGGGCCTGGTTCATCGTGGGCAGTATAAACAATATATAACAAATTACCCCTAAAAATTATCATCCTTGAAAAACCTTGCGGGATGTCAGATGCAACAATTCAAATTGTCTCAGGCAATGAGGAACATAAGAGTATGCTTCTGAAGTCATGCTTTCTGCAGTGGCACTGCTATGTAAAAGGATACACGCTAAACGGTGTGGACCTCTTGTAAAGAATACATCAACTTTGGTGTAGGAAGCTGGCTCTGTATATACTATCTCAAAATGAGAGATAGTGTACACAGAGTCCAGGGGTTCCCCCAAGAGGTTTGACAGAGGCAATAATAGATAATACTAATGCTCTATTTGTGGTAGTGTGGTCGAGCAGTTAGGCATATCAGAGGGTAGTGTTAAGCATTTGTTGTACACACAAGCAATAAGTGAGAACACACACAATGACTTACCTCCAGGCCAATAGGTTTTTATATCGAAAAATATTATTTTCTTTATTTTAGGACCACAAGATTCAAATTGCAGGTAAGTACATTAAATGTAAGGTACTTGGCATAGGTATAGTTAGGTGTAGTTAGGACTTTGAACCAAAACAATAATGTACACAGTTTTTCATAAAATGTCAATAAGCTATTCTAAAAGTGGCCACAGTGCAAAAATGTAACGGTTCCTGGGGGAGGTAAGTACAGTTAGATTAATGTGGTAAGTTAAGCACTTACAAGTTCAGTCCCCGGGTCATAGGAAGCCCACCTTTGGGGGGTTCAAGTCAACCTCAAACACCCAGCACCAGCAACACAGAGCCGGTCAGGTGCAGAGATCAAAGAGGAGTCTAAATAACATAGGTGCCTATGGAGACAGGGGGTGCTCAGGTTCTAGTCTGCTGGCAGGTAAGTACCTGTGTCCTCGGGGAGAAGACCAGGAGGGTTTAGTAGAGCACGGGGGTCCCAAGTAGGCACACAAAGCACCCCCTCAGCCGCACAGGCGCAGCCGGGTGCTGTAGGCAAACAGGGTGTCGGGTTTGTAAAAGGTTTCAATAGAGGGGACCCAGGGGTCACTCAGATGTTGCAGGCAGGGCACAGGGGGGCTTCTTGGGCTAGCCACCTACTGGGCAAGGGTGAGGGCAGCCTGCTGGTCACTGCTGCACCAGTGGTTGGTTCTTCATGGGTCCTGGGGGCTGTGGGGGCAGTGCTTCTTCCAGGTATCTGGTTTCTTGTTCCCTGGCAGTTGCGGTCAGGGGGGTCCTCGGGATTCCCTCTGCAGGTGTCATCGTGGGGGTGCAGAGAGGTTAGCCCAGGGTGGACACGTTGTCAGCCACCTGGGGATCACACTTCTGGAGTGAGGTGAGAGTCCCTTTAAAGATGGTTTCTTCTTGCTTGGTTGGACAGGTCCACTGTCCATGGGAGTTTCTTGGCCCTTTGCAGTTGCAGGGAAGTCCACTGAGTCTGCAAAGGTCGCTGGGCACGCAGGATGTGTCGCTGGTACAGGTTTTTCGAAGTTGGAGACAGGCCAGTAGGGCTGGGGCCAAAGCAGTTGTCATCTTCCTTCTTCTCTGCAGCGTTTTCATGTCAGCAGTCCTTTGTAGGTCGTCAGGAATCTAAAATCCTGGGGTCAGGGTAACTCCTAAATACTGAATTTAGGGGTGTGTTAGGGTCACAGGGCAGTAGCCAGTGGCTACTGTCCTTCAGGGTGGCTACACCATCCTTGTACTCCCTCCCTTTGGGAAGGGGAGCACATCCCTATCGGGCTAAATCCTCCAAAAAGATAGAGGATTTTCCAAGGAGGGGGGTCACTTCAGCTCTGGTCACCTTAGGGGTGGATCTGGCTGAGGGTGTGGTGACTCCTTGTTTTTTTTTTTTCATTCTCTCTCCTCACTTTCTGCCAAAAGTGCGGCTGTGTCCAGGGGGAAGGCATCTCCACTAGCTGGAGTGCCCTAGGGCATTGTAACACGAAGCCTGAGCCTTTGAGGATCACTGCTAGGTATTCCAGTTCCTGCAAAAAAAAAAAAAGAGGGGGAGGGGGGGGTGAAGCATCTCCACCCAGTGTGCAGGCTTGGTTTCTGACCCCAGAGAGCACAAAGGCTCTCACCCCAGGGGGTCAGAAACTCATTTCAGTGGCAGGCTGGCACAGACCAGTCAGTCGTGCACTTAAGGATTGGGTAAAATACGGGGGTCATCTCTAAGATGCCCTCTGTGTGCATTTTTTAATAAATCCAGCACTGGCATCAGTGCGGGTTTATTATTCTGAGAAGTTTGATACCAAACTTCCCAGTGTTCAATGTAGCCATTATGGAACTGTGGAGTTCGTTTTCACTAACTCCCGGACCATATATTTAATGTGGCCACACTGTACTTACAATGTCTAAGAATAGACTTAGATACTTTAGGGGCATATTGCTCATGCTGCTATGCCCTCACCTGGGGCATAGTGCACCCTGCCTTAGGGCTTTAAGGCCTGCTAGAGGGGTGACACCTATGCCACAGGCAGTATTTTGTGTGCGTGGCATCCTGAGGGGGATGCCATGTCGACTTTACCATTGCAGATTGTGTGTTGGTGGGGAGAAAAAGGCAGTGTGCATGTGTTAGGTGAGAGGTCCCTAAGGGTGGCACAACACATGCTACAGCCCTTAGGGACCTTCCTTTTACAAGGTCTACGTATCTGTGTGCCAGGAGTGTGCCAATTGTGGAAACAATGGTACATTTTTTAGGGAAAGAACACTGGTGCTGGGGCCTGGTTAGCAGGGTCCCAGCATACTCAGTCAAGTCAGAATCAGGCACAAATTAGGGGGGTAACTCCAACAAGGGGCCATTTTCCTATTTTGGCTAAAGAAAAGGGCCAGTTCTGGTTGATCGTCCGTTAGGAAAACCACAAAAGCCTCCCAAGGTAATGGGGCTTGGGCATAGCTTAGCAGCCACTATGAATTGATGTGGTTTCTTTCCAGGTCAGCAGTTTAACCTCCACTGTGTCCATGGTAACAGACTACAAGCTCAAACTATCAGATAAACATTTAACCTGATTCAACTGGTGTTGGCAGACTGTAGGTGATTTCAAGAACTGCTGTTTCCATGCCCACTCAGCTACGATAAAGTTTAACTTTAAAAGGCAACTACGATCTATCAGCAGCTCAATATTTAGACACGAGCCCCCCCACCAATTGTCAAACAAGTGACTAAGGGAAGAAATGAAAAGGGGTGCATGAAGGGGGATGAAAGCATAAAGGTGACTAATGCTACCTGCAGACAAATACCCATCAAATGGCCATGTTCTCTGCCGCTCTAAGTGTTTCACTTTTAGTATTACTTGCACAGCTAATGGTTGCAAGGCAAGTTACAAACATTTTACCCAACGACCCAACAACACATAGGAGTTTGTTCTTGGTCTTCCCTAAAACATTTGTTGCCTCGTGTATTAGAGGATGAATATGTGTCTTCTTTCTAGACAGCATATTTGTTTTGTGTGATAGTGGTCTATGGGCTGGCAAGGTGTGCTTTTAAGCATGACAAAAGAGCCTATCTCCAACTTTGCTGGCTGCAGAAGTCAGGGAAACAGTTCACAGCCCCTGGAAAAAACTTTTCTTATTGTTTATAACTGTTCAACCCTGGTTTCAGGGTGAGTTCGGGGGGGGGGGGGGGGGGACTTAGGGTGAGGGGACAGAAGCAAAGGAGTATGCTGCAGCTTAGTCAATAGAAGAGAGACCTCCACCATCTCATTTTGGTCGTAACTTGCTCTAGCCCCCATAAATCTAAGGATTTCATTCTTGTCACAAGGCAAATAATTGTCAGCTGTAGCATGATCAAAGTCCTATTGTGATAACCACTGGGCCAACTACTACCAAGGGACCATTTATAGTGCTTGGTGCCAATTTTCCTGAACAAAGACCCAGTATTGAGTAGATTAAGTTTGTGATCACCCACAATATACCGTCCCACATGTGCCACCACTCCTCAATTGCTATGTTGCCTCCCTTCGATGGGTTGCTAGGCACCTCAGACTCACCATGCAAACCTGTAGCTTTCAGTCTTGTTGACAAAATTGGAGGAGGGGGAGGGAAGGGGGGACACTTCTGCCCTTTTCCAGTGCTCTTTGCAACTTGCTAGGTTTGTGCCTCTGGCAACAAACCTTTGTCCTTTTGTGTGCAGGAGTTAAGGGGAATAAGAGGTTAAAGAAGCAGTCATTTGCTGATGCACCCCAGGTCATGTCTTCTGTCTCATGAGTGCTCCCAAGCCCACTCTTGTTTGTGCCCACCAAGCATGTGGTTAGCGATGTCACCCTATTAAGAAGCAATAATTTATCTTTAAGAAAATGTAGCATGTTAGTTTGCTAGACCTCTAAAAACTCCAGAGGAAGCTACTGTTTAAGGGTTCAAATAATCACAATCTCAAGAAGCAGCAACCAAGAAATATTACATGAATCTCTATAGAAATGCAAACAAATTTACATCTTCTCCAAAGTCATTTTAAAGCCACTTTCCAGCTACTCTTTACCTTGCAGACAGATCAGAAATTTCCATCTTGGAATTTTGATCCATTTCTGGATTCCTGGAAAGTGCAATTTTCACCCGATGGTGTCTGAAAGTGATTCAGCATTTGCTTTTTTGTTGTGAATTTTTCAATAAATTCAACTGGAATCAATGTTTCCGCATATTGCTCAACTTTTCAGGGATAAGATCAATATGTTTAAAATTGTGGAAAAAAAAAACAAATGATTTTGTGTTGGGCCTGTAAGACTCTGAAGACCCATTAAATTTAGGCAGATTTATTTTCAAGGACAGTACTACTGAATGTTGCAGCTAGTAGGGTTTAATTCAGTATGTGATTGTCTTTTTAGGGGCAAGCGCAAAGCGCTCCGTCTCTCTTCTAATCTCTCTTTAGGGGGATTTTAACCAAGCTCATGTTCCATCAGTCACTTTCATTGGTCCGTGGGCTTGCCTTTTCAAATCCGCTTGTTTTCATTCATGGAAGGCATGCATACCTCATGCCTTTTCAGGTTTTCAGCCCTCCTCGAGAGCACCGGTAAACTATTAGAAACATACGAGGCTCCATGTTTGGTTTCTTAACTACCTTTCCTCTATTTCCCACAGCGCAATCGGATTGTGTTTTAAACAGCATGATCGTGCTCTTTTTTTATTTTTCCCAAGAAGAGTCCGGTTTGGAGTTTACAACGCTAATAGCTCTAACTCAACGTAATCCAAGACCAGTTGCACTGCAAATACTTGTTTTAGATGTAGTGAATGGCATAGTCTGCATGTTTTTAGCATCACAATCGTTTTGTGAATAGCAGAAATAAATTTTCTACTAGAAAAGGTAACATTTTCATAGTACACCTCACTAAAAGATTTTGTGATTTTAATGTAGATCAAAATAGTGCCACCTGACAATTCTTACTGATCTCTTATCAAAAGGGGCTTAAAGAAAACATTTTGTCTTATAGATTTTTTCTCAACACTCTGTATGAACCACAGCTTTAAATAAAGCAGAGTAGATCTTCACATACCCTTATCACAACACATTGGTTACAATTTTGAGCAGCTTCATTCGACAATAAGATTAAGGCCCTCATTACAACCCTGGCGGTCAGTGTTAAAGCGGCGGTAAAACCACCAACAGGCCGGTGGTAAAAAAAAAATGGAATTATGACCGTGGTGGAAACCGCCAACAGACAGCCACTTTAACACTCCGACCGCCACGGCGGTACAAACAAACAGCATGGCGGTCACCGCCAACAGACAGGCGGAAGACAATGTACCGCCCACAGTATCATGAGAGGCCAATCCGCCACCTTTTCCGTGGGCGGATTCACAGCGAACAAAAACACGCCGGAAACAGGACTTGGAAGGGGAAATGCTCACCTCTACACACCCCACGAGGAACCAGGACGCCATGGAGCCGGAACTCCATATTCTACCTGTCATTGTCTTCCTGCTCCTCTACCAGGCGCACGAACACCAGTGGCGAAGACCACGGTGAGTACTGCACCTACGACACCGGGGAAGGGGGAGGGAAAGAGTGACACACACGCAAAACCCCCACCCACTACAACACACACACACACAAGTACATGTTGATACATTACATTTGCACCTCCCAACCCCCACTGGAAGAATGCAAGGACAAAAGGAAATGAGTTGAACGATTGTAATCAATAAAAATCCAGTACTCATACAATAAATATATATATATATATATATATATATATATATATATATATATATATACATACATACATGTTGGACCTGGCTTTTTGACAGGGACATCCCCAAACTTTTTGCCTCCTTCCTCCTATTTTTTCTGACCTGTTGTTGTTGGCTTTTGACCTCTGGGCACTTTACCACTGCTAACCAGTGCTAAAGTGCATATGCTCTCTGGGTAAATTGTACTACTGATTGGTTTATCCATGATTGACTATTTAATTTACCTGTAAGTCCCTAGTAGAGTGCACTACATGTGCCTAGAGCATGTAGATTAAATGCTACTAGTGGGCCTGCAGCACTGGTTGTGCCACCCACCTCAGTAGCCCCTTAACCTTGTCTCAGGCCTGCCATTGCAAGGCCTGTGTGTGCAGTTTCACTGCCACTTCGACTTGGCATTTAAAAGTACTTGCCAAGCCTAGAACTCCCCTTTTTCTACATATAAGTCATCCCTAATGTGTGCCCTAGGTAACCCCTAGAGCAGGGTGCTGTGTAGGTAAAAGGCAGGACATGTACCTGTGTAGTTATATGTCCTGGTAGTGTAAAACTCCTAAATTCGTTTTTACACTACTGTGAGGCCTGCTCCCTTCATAGGCTAACATTGGGGCTGCCCTCATACACTGTTGAAGTGGCAGCTGCTGATCTGAAAGGAGCAGGAATGTCATATTTAGTATGGCCAGAATGGTAATGTAAAATCCTGCTGACTGGTGAAGTCGGATTTAATATTACTATTCTAGAAATGCCACTTTTAGAAAGTGAGCATTTCTTTGCACTAAAAACTTGTTGTGCCCTTCAATCCACGTCTGGCTAGGTTTAGTTGACAGCTCCTTGTGCATTCACTCAGACACACCCCAAACACAGGGTACTCAGCCTCACTTGCATACATCTGCATTTTGAATGGGTCTTCCTGGGCTGGGAGGGTGGAGGGCCTGCCCTCACACAAAGGACTGCCACACCCCCTACTGGGACTCTGGCAGACAGGATTGAACTGAAAGGGGACCTGGTGCATTTCTTAGCCACTCTTTGAAGTCACCCCCACTTCAAAGGCACAACTTAGTATAAAACAGGGCCTCTGCCCTACCTCATGAGACACTTGCTGGAGAAGAAACCTGAACCAGAAACTACATCCTGCCAAGAAGAACTGCCTGGCTGCTCAAAGGACTCACCTGTCTGCTTTCTACAAAGGACTGCTGTCTTGCTGTTGCCCTGCTGCCTTGCTGAACTCTTGTCTGGCTGTAAAAGTGCTCTCCAAGGGCTTGGATAGAGCTTGCCTCCTGTTCCTTGAAGTCTCAGGACCAAAAAGACTTCTTCCTTTCACTTGGACGCTCCGTGCGCCGAAAATTTCGACGCACAGCTTGTTTCGCGGCGAGAAAAACGCCGCACACTGACGCTGATCGACGCGACGCCCTCGGGACGATCGAGACTTCGACGCACAACCTCGCAAGGACAAAGCCGCCCGACTTTCCAGGAGAAATCGACGCAACGCCTACCGTGAGTGCGAAACTTTGACGCACGGCCTCGCAAGGACAACGCCCGACTTCCAAGGAGAAATCGACGCGACGCCTGCCGTGAGACCAAAATTTCGACGCACGGCCTCGCAAGGACAACGCCCGACTTCCAAGGAGGAATCGACGCGACGCCTACCGTGAGATCGAAACTTCGACGCGCAGCCCCGCAGAACGACGCGCAGCCGGAAAATAAGCAGGAGAATCCACGCACAGACCCGGGACATCTGGCAATCCCCGCGATCCACAAAAAGAGACTGTCTGCGCGCCGGAAAACGACGCCCGACTTCCCCGCGTGGAAAAGAACGACGCAAGTCTGTGTGTGCTGAGAGGAAATCGACGCACACACCCCTTTTTCCACGCATCTCTTCTCCTGTGGCCCTCTGAGGAGATTTCCCACCAGAAACCAGGTACTCTGTGCTTGAAAGACACTTTATTGATTTTTAAAGACTTAAAGACACTTAATATCACTTCTCAGTGATAGCTTTACAAATTCGTATTGCAACTTTGATCGTGTTGACCTACAATTATCCAGATAAATATTCTATATTTTTCTAAACACTGTGTGGTGTATTTTTGTGGTGTTATACTATGGTGTTGTATGATTTATTGCACAAATGCTTTACACATTGCCTTCTAAGTTAAGCCTGACTGCTCGTGCCAAGCTACCGGAGGGTGAGCACAGGCTGATTTTGGATTGTGTGTGACTTACCCTGACTAGAGTGAGGGTTCTTGCTTGGACAGAGGGCAACCTGACTGCCAACCAAAAACCCCATTTCTAACATTGGTGATCAGCGGTGAGGATAGGACTTGTGTTTGTGCAGTGACATACAGTAGCTAAGTATTTCACTACCTACCCACAGTTGAAGGTTAACTTGATTTTTCATCTTTTTTGGCTTTGGTTCTCTGATGTCCTCCTGGATATACTATTGATATTTTGGACTTTGGATTTTGGTTTTTGCTAGTAAGATCTTATCAGAATGGGATTGCTTACCTACTCATTCTTTGTTCGTACTGACCACCTCACTAAGGCTGACCTAAGGAAGCTTTGCAGACAATGGGGCCTTCCTGTAGCAAGGAGATCTACTAAAGCGGAGATGCTCCATCACTACATAGTCTGGGGGGAGGAAAGATGGGCAGAGAGAGAGGCAGCAAGAAACCAAATGACTAAGTACCCCTCAGATGAGGAGGAAGACTACTCAGATGAGGAGGAAGGCTACTCAGAGTTGGACAGTGACCCAGAAATAGATGAATGGCTCCGAAGTCAAAGGCGACAGGAGCAACAATTAGAGGAGTATCTTGCAGAGGTTGAGGCAAAAAGACTTTTAGCCCTGGAAGAAGAAAAGATTGCAGCTCAAGAGCTGAGCTGTAAAGAGCTGAAACTGGAGGCCGGAAGGGCTGAGTCCAGTTCAGATGGTGGCAGCAAAAATCTTGCATCTAGTACTGCTGAAGAAGGGCACAAGCCCAGAGATGTGGTGCCCAACTTGAAGAAGGGAGTTGACACACCCCAGGCAGTTCAAGGGTATGAGGTAGTTCCCGTTATGCACAGGGTCCCTGAGAAGGATTGGGGAACTGGCACAGGGAGTCATATTCCTACTGGGGGGAGGGACACTTTACTGACTCTAGCAGAGAGTGACAGAGAAAAGGGTTCCCCCCTGGTGGACGTCCTGGATATAGAGTGTAGAGACATCCCAGAAGAGTTTGGGTTGAGTGTCAGGGACAGACAGATACTGTCTCACCAGTCTCAGGAGGGTGAAGTAGAGCGCTTTTCCAAGGTTGAGTTACTGGGTGGTTGGGTGAAGGGTACTGTGGTTAATACATGTGAAGGGCAGAGTGATGTAATTGCTGGAGAGCATATGTCTGGTCCTTATTTTCCAGAGCTACGCCAACACCAGGTGGAGTGTGAGTTCTCTGACCCCAGGGGACTTACAATGGAGGCAGACTTCTGGGTGAGTACCAGAGAGTCTGAAGAGGCATTTGGGGGTGCTCCTGAAGGGAGTGGTCTAGGTGGTTCCCAACCGAGTGTGGTGGGAGAGGATTGTAGTGTCCCAGGTAGGTCCCAGGTCCTAGAGGGTTCCATGAGGGAACACCAGGAGGGAAGCCTAGCCTGTACCGTAGGGCCACCTTTTGAGGGAAGCCCCGCAGTGTCAGAAGAACTTGGGGGGGTGACTGTAGCCAGCATCCCAACAGTTCTGGTGTCTGGCAGTACCCCTCCTAGTGAGGGGGTGCAGAAGTCCAGACATAGGGTTGAGAGGGGGTTGCAGACCCCAGTGGAGGACCTTGAGAGTCAGGGGACAGCTCTGAGAGCAGAGCCCCCCAGGAATGACCCAGGTGAAACCGTTTCTGGTTTGGGGGAAACCCAGACTCTGCCGGATGGGCAGAGGTCGGGAGACCTGCGCCAACCAGACTCTTGTGTGGCCCTTGGGGACGGTGTGTCCCTTGTGGGGGGTGAGAGTGCCCCCCAGGAAGTCCTGGCATGCCAGGCAAAGATTCAACCTCAGGGTGGTGACTCTGGGTTGGATACCCAGGTTCAGAGGTTAAACTCTGACCTGGTGGGAGGTAGATGTGCCTCCCAAGAAGTCCTGCTGTGCCAGGCAATTGTCCAACCTCAGGGTGTTGACTCTGGATTGGATGACCAGGTTCAGAGGTTAAACTCTGACCTGGTGGGGGGTAGGTGTGCCCCCCAGAAAGTCCTGGCGTGCCAGGCAATTGCCCAACCTCAGGGTGGTGACTCTGGGTTGGATAACCAGGTTCAGAGGTTAAACTCTGACCTGGTGGGGGGTAGGTGTGCCCCCCAGAAAGTCCTGGCGTGCCAGGCAATTGTTCAACCTCAGGGTGGTGACTCTGGGTTGGATACCCAGGTTCAGAGGTTAAACTCTGACCTGGTGGGAGGTAGGTGTGCCTCCCAAGAAGCCCTGCTGTGCCAGGCAATTGTCCAACCTCAGGGTGTTGACTCTGGGTTGGATGACCAGGTTCAGAGGTTAAACTCTGACCTGGTGGGGGGTAGGTGTGCCCCCCAGAAAGTCCTGGCGTGCCAGGCAATTGCCCAACCTCAGGGTGGTGACCCTGGGTTGGGGAACCAGGCTCAGAGGTTAAACTCTGACCTGGTGGGAGGTAGGTGTGCCTCCCAGAAAGTCCTGGTGCGCCAGGCAATTGTTCAACTTCAGGGTGGTGACTCTGAGTTGAATGGCCCAGTTCAGAGGTTAAACTCTGACCTGGTGGAGGGTCAGTGTGCCCTCCAGGAAGTCCTGGTGTGCCAGGCAATTGTTCAACTTCAGGGTGCTGACTCTGAGTTGAATGGTCAGGTGCAGAGGTTAAACTCTGACCTGGTGGAGGGTCAGTGTGCCCTCCAGGAAGTCCTGGCGTGCCAGGCAATTGTTCAACTTCAGGGTGGTGACGCTGAGTTGAATGGGCAGGTGCAGAGGTTAAACTCTGACCTGGTGGGGGGTAGGTGTGCCTCCCAGGAAGTCCTGGTTTGCCAGGCAGTGATCCAGTCTGAGGGTACAGACCCTGGGCTAGAAGACCAGGTTCAGGGTGTCCCCCCGGACCTGGAGGGAGGGGCTACTGATAACAGTGCCCCTACCATGTTGTCTTCTGAGGAGGCCACTCCTAGTTGGAGGGTGCTGGACCCCAGAAGGGAGGGCAGGGGGAGGGAAGCCTCACCCCGGGCCCTAGTCCAACCTGAAGGTACAGGCCCCAGGTTGGAGGGCCAGTTGCAGGTTAACAGCCCTGCACTGGTGGAGGAATGGTACAGGGTGACTTCTGGAAGCACCCTGACCATGTTGGACTCTGGGGGTACCGCTCCAAGAGGGAGGGTACAAAGCCCCAGAGGGGAGGACCAGGTTCAGGCTGTCATCCCTGACCTGGTGGAAGGGAGAGTGGTTAAAGGGTGCCCAGCACCTGGGGCTACCGCCCCCCACTCTCCACAGCCACAGTGGTTGGAGAGCTTTGAGAGGCCTGGGGCCTGGCTCTCATCCCTGGCAGCTGTCAGTAATCACTGTGGCTTGCTGTCCGGGTGGACAGAGTTATCCCTGGGGAGGGGACAAGTGTCACACCCCAGGGGTAGAGTGGGCAACACCACTGTGTTGGTCATGGTGGTACTATCCTGCTCCTGGGATACATCTGTGAGCAAAGTAAGGTTAGGTGCTGCACAGATGGGATCCGCAGGTAAGGAGAAAGGTTCCCCATGGGTTGGCTTAGTGGGCCCTGAGAGTATGGACAGAGTGATCCAATTGGAGTCAGGAAGGCGAAGAACTGGAGCATGCCCCTGCTGTTGTGGGCCTGGGTCCTTGTTCTGTCGCCTCAAACAGGGAAGTACATCAGGATAGTGATTGTTCTCCCCTGGCTTTAGGCTGGTAGGGGGTCATGTTGGACCTGGCTTTTTGACAGGGACATCCCCAAACTTTTTGCCTCCTTCCTCCTATTTTTTCTGACCTGTTGTTGTTGGCTTTTGACCTCTGGGCACTTTACCACTGCTAACCAGTGCTAAAGTGCATATGCTCTCTGGGTAAATTGTACTACTGATTGGTTTATCCATGATTGACTATTTAATTTACCTGTAAGTCCCTAGTAGAGTGCACTACATGTGCCTAGGGCATGTAGATTAAATGCTACTAGTGGGCCTGCAGCACTGGTTGTGCCACCCACCTCAGTAGCCCCTTAACCTTGTCTCAGGCCTGCCATTGCAAGGCCTGTGTGTGCAGTTTCACTGCCACTTCGACTTGGCATTTAAAAGTACTTGCCAAGCCTAGAACTCCCCTTTTACTACATATAAGTCATCCCTAATGTGTGCCCTAGGTAACCCCTAGAGCAGGGTGCTGTGTAGGTAAAAGGCAGGACATGTACCTGTGTAGTTATATGTCCTGGTAGTGTAAAACTCCTAAATTCGTTTTTACACTACTGTGAGGCCTGCTCCCTTCATAGGCTAACATTGGGGCTGCCCTCATACACTGTTGAAGTGGCAGCTGCTGATCTGAAAGGAGCAGGAATGTCATATTTAGTATGGCCAGAATGGTAATGTAAAATCCTGCTGACTGGTGAAGTCGGATTTAATATTACTATTCTAGAAATGCCACTTTTAGAAAGTGAGCATTTCTTTGCACTAAAAACTTGTTGTGCCCTTCAATCCATGTCTGGCTAGGTTTAGTTGACAGCTCCTTGTGCATTCACTCAGACACACCCTAAACACAGGGTACTCAGCCTCACTTGCATACATCTGCATTTTGAATGGGTCTTCCTGGGCTGGGAGGGTGGAGGGCCTGCCCTCACACAAAGGACTGCCACACCCCCTACTGGGACTCTGGCAGACAGGATTGAACTGAAAGGGGGCTTGGTGCATTTCTTAGACACTCTTTGAAGTCACCCCCACTTCAAAGGCACAACTTAGTATAAAACAGGGCCTCTGCCCTACCTCATGAGACACTTGCTGGAGAAGAAACCTGAACCAGAAACTACATCCTGCCAAGAAGAACTGCCTGGCTGCTCAAAGGACTCACCTGTCTGCTTTCTACAAAGGACTGCTGTCTTGCTGTTGCCCTGCTGCCTTGCTGAACTCTTGTCTGGCTGTAAAAGTGCTCTCCAAGGGCTTGGATAGAGCTTGCCTCCTGTTCCTTGAAGTCTCAGGACCAAAAAGACTTCTTCCTTTCACTTGGACGTTCCGTGCGCCGAAAATTTCGACGCACAGCTTGTTTCGCGGCGAGAAAAACGCCGCACACCGACGCTGATCGACGCGACGCCCTCGGGACGATCGAGACTTCGACGCACAACCTCGCAAGGACAAAGCCGCCCGACTTTCCAGGAGAAATCGACGCGACGCCTACCGTGAGTGCGAAACTTTGACGCACGGCCTCGCAAGGACAACGCCCGACTTCCAAGGAGAAATCGACGCGACGCCTGCCGTGAGACCAAAATTTCGACGCACGGCCTCGCAAGGACAACGCCGCCCGACTTCCAAGGAGGAATCGACGCGACGCCTACCGTGAGATCGAAACTTCGACGCGCAGCCCCGCAGAACGACGCGCAGCCGGAAAATAAGCAGGAGAATCCACGCACAGACCCGGGACATCTGCCAATCCCCGCGATCCACAAAAAGAGACTGTCTGCGCGCCGGAAAACGACGCCCGACTTCCCCGCGTGGAAAAGAACGACGCAAGTCTGTGTGTGCTGAGAGGAAATCGACGCACACACCCCTTTTTCCACGCATCTCTTCTCCTGTGGCCCTCTGAGGAGATTTCCCACCAGAAACCAGGTACTCTGTGCTTGAAAGACACTTTATTGCTTTTTAAAGACTTAAAGACACTTAATATCACTTCTCAGTGATATCTTTACAAATTCGTATTGCAACTTTGATCGTGTTGACCTACAATTATCCAGATAAATATTCTATATTTTTCTAAACACTGTGTGGTGTATTTTTGTGGTGTTATACTATGGTGTTGTATGATTTATTGCACAAATGCTTTACACATTGCCTTCTAAGTTAAGCCTGACTGCTCGTGCCAAGCTACCGGAGGGTGAGCGCAGGCTGATTTTGGATTGTGTGTGACTTACCCTGACTAGAGTGAGGGTTCTTGCTTGGACAGAGGGCAACCTGACTGCCAACCAAAAACCCCATTTCTAACAATACACATATATACACACACACACTTAACAATATATATACACTATTAAATATATACACCAAGAATTCAAGTCCATGTACTGCACATACATAGTTCGTAGACCACTGGGCCCAAAATGCATCGACGAGGCCCACACAAGATACCCGACCAAAACAGAGAACACAGCAGGGGCATCAGATCGAAATAAAACAGGCACCTCAGGGGCTGTGGCCAACTTCTTATGTTTCTGAGGTGGGGGACTGCCCGTGGTCTGGCTCCGTGGCACACTGGCTGCCCTGCTGCTTGGCGCACACCAGAAGCCGCTTACTGCTAGCACCACTGTTCCCGGTGATGTGGTGGCTGAGGTGATGGGTTGGGACCTGGAAAGGAGGGCCCTAGGGGATGGAAGGGGTGGGGGAAGTGTAGGGAAGAGGTCAACATTTAAGAGGAAAAGTTTTTTAGACACACTGGGACGGGTAGATGGAGGGGGTTTGGGAGTGGAGGAAGAGGTAGTGGTTGTAGAAGGTGTACGTTTGCTGACTTTGGGTGAAGGTGCATGGGCTGGAGGCTGTCGTGAGGTGGATGGCTGTTGGGTGGGTGTGACTGCGTTTGTGTACTTTGGGAGGTGGGCTCACAGACACACTGGGAGAGGACACAGGGGATGTGTGAATGGTAGTTAGGGTGGTGAGTGCACATGAGTGGTGTGTGGTGATGGGCGTGCTGGTGACGGACGTGGTGGCTGAAGATGTAGTGCATGCAGGTGTGAGGGGGACACAGTGAGGGAGTGGATGTTGGTATGTGTGCATGGGTATGATGCTTGTGTGAGTGCCTGTGGGATGTGTGGTGCTTATGTTTGCCAGAGCTACGCTTGTGTGTTGAGGTGTGTGCATGCTGGTCTGATGGTGTGCTTGGGATAGGCTGAGGTACAGGGGATTGGGGCTGGGTGGAGGAAGTTGGAGGTGGGAGGCTGGACACAGGGACAATGCCTGCCATCAGTGCTGAGGCCAGAGTCTGAAAAGCTCGTTGTTGGGATGCCTGACCAGAATGAATGCCCTCCAGGTATGCATTCGTCTGTTGCAACTGCACCTCTACACCCTGGATGGCATACAGAATGGCAGACTGCCCTTCTACCAGTGAGGGATCTGAGGAGGTCAATGGCCTCCTCACTGAGGGCAGCAGGGCTGGCAAGGGCAGGGGCTGAGGGGCCTGGGGCAAAGGAGATGCCCACCCTCCTGGGTGAGCAGCCACGGGGCACACGCTGAGGGGCTGCTGGGAGGGCGGTGCTGGGGGGTTGGGGGGGGTGGCGGCTGTACCTGTAGATGCAGGGGGCACAGAGGGCCCGCCACCGCAAGGGAGCTCCCATCAGAGGAGGAGTCAGTGTCGCTGGTCTCAGCTCCTGTCCCCGCAGTGGAGCTCCCCTCACCCTCCATCCCCACTGGTGAATTTGGAGTCCGTTGTCTCGCCCTCCAGGGCCATGTGGGATGCAGCTCCCTCCTGCTCCGGTGCCACTGCTCCTCCGCCTGATGATGCTATTGCACACAAGAACAGGGAGACCACATAAAGGGGGAGGGAAGACAAAAGAAAGACATGTTCAGTTCATGCAATACCGCTACCGTTGTCGGACACTACAGACACAGCAGCCTTCTGTACTACGCCATGCACTTAGAGTACCCTCATGAATCACAGGGCCATGGGGTACAAGGCCTATGCCCGATTGCTGCACACATGGACGTCACAGGATCCTGACTAGGTGTAGTTGGCTCTCAACACTGGTGGGGTGGGGTGCCACATGGCCTGCCTTACGAAGGGACCTTGCCTACAAAACTCGCCCTGGCCTAGGGGTACCCACAGCCCACCTCCCCGACCCAGACACCTCCAATGCGCGCTGATTCAGCTGAATGAGTGTACACTCACCCACTTGTGGCTGCTGTGATGCTCTCAAGCGCCCATCCAACTCCGGGTACGCCACCGCCAGGATCCGGAACATCAGAGGGGTCATGGTGCGACAGGCAACCCTCCCACGTTGGGAGGCCATCGCCAGCTGGGCCTCCGCCGTCTTCTTGCTCCAGCGGCGAATGTCCTCTCATCTTTTCTGGCAGTGGGTGCTCTGTCTGTGGTGGACCCCCAGGGTCCGGACTTCCTTGGCCATGGCATGCCAAATATCCTTCTGGTGGGCACTGACCTACAGGAACAGCACAGGAGAAAAGGATAAGATAAAACCGTCCAGACCATCACAGTCATTGGCCTGCGTTCCTACCCTTGTCATGACGCACATACACTCACCTTCGTTTCATGCACTCCTCATTCTCCCCCCGCCGTATCTTACATCCACACCGCTCCACACAGGCAGTGCCTATACAGCATGCTCACAGTGTACTTACTTGATTGTCTGGAGGACCGTAGAGTAGCGTGTACTGGGGGAGGACCCCATCCACTAGTTTCTCCAACTCCTCCGTGGTGAAGGCAGGGGCCCTTTCCCCAGACACATGAGCCATTGTCGCTTCCAGACGGAGGTCACAGCAGCACTTGCAGTGTAGGTCCTCTCCTGTCGAAGATCAGGTATCAAGTGAGTGAATAGATAGAAAATGTCAGTCACGTCCGCAGCGGTGTGTACCGTCCCCACCGGCGTACATAGTCATTGGCTCCTGGGACCCATAGGCCCCAATGTTAACCAATGCAGGATTGCGCTGCAGTCTTCGACAGCCTACCACAACGGTGTACAATGCCAGCGCAGTTACCTCATATCCCATTGTCCCACCTTACAGGTCAGGCAGCCGCCATTTCAGGGGGCCACATGGCATAATTTTTAATTGCATCACACATATCTAGGCCTTGCATACACACTAAAACAGGCCAAAAGCGGATTTAAAAATTTGTGTTTTTTCATACCTCAGTGTTGGCTGACCCTCTGCTCGCTGTTCTCCATAGAGCACGTCCGCTGGGGCAGGTGAGGAGATGGCGGCATCCTCCGGTATACAGACCGCTGGTGGACCCGTCGACAATGGAAGAGCGACATATAATTGTCACCTACAGACTGGACCGTGCCACAATCCATGAACTGTGTGCCCAGTTGGAGCCGGACCGGATGTCAGCTATCCGCCATCCCACAGGGATACCCCCTCTAGTGCAGGTGCTGTCTCTACTCCATTTTCTGGCAAGTGGGTCTTTTCAGACGACAGTGGCCATAGCATCAGGGATGTCCCAGCCTATGTTCTCCAACATGTTGTCCAGAGTGTTGTCTGCCCTCCTGAAACACATGCACAGCTATATCGTGTTCAATCAGGTGGAGGATTTGCCTACAGTGAAAGGCGACTTATATGCTTTGGGACATATCCCCATCATAGGTGCCATTGATGGGACACATGTGGCCTTGGTCCCCCTCGCAGGAGTGAACAGGAGTACAGAAACCAGAAGAGTTACCATTCTATGAATGTGCAGATGGTGTTTTTGGGCGACCAGCACATCTCCCATGTGAATGCCAAATTTCCTGGCTCAGTGCACGACGCTTACATTCTGAGAAATAGCAGCATCCCTTATGTGATGGGGCAACTCCAGAGGCACCGTGTGTGGCTTTTAGGTGAGGACATGGACCCTATACAGTGTGAATAGTTGTCTGGGTCTGGGGTTGTCCGTAAGGGTTAGTGTGTGTCTAACAGTTGTCCCTCAACATTTGCAGGTGACTCTGGCTACCCCAACCTGTCATGGCTAAGGACCCCAGTGACGAATCCCAGGACAAGGGCAGAGGAATGCTACAATGAGGCACATGGGCGAACTAGGAGGGTTATAGAGAGGACCTTCGGCCTCCTGAAGGCCAGGGTCAGGTTCCTCCATATGACGGGTGGTTCCCTATTCTACTCCCCAAAGGTGGTGTGTGCCAGATCATCATGGCCTGCTGTATTCTGCACAAATTGGCTTTGCGACAACAGGTGCCTTTTCTGCAGGAGGATGGTCCTGAAGGAGGTGTTGTGGCAGCTGTGGAGCCTGTGGACAGTGAAGAAGAGGAAGCAGAAGAAGAGGATATCGACAACAGAAACACTGTGATTCGTCAATACTTCCAGTGAGACACAGGTAAGAAGACATCACTGCCTGCTACATCTGATACACTTGTTCTACCTCTCATCTGTGTCACTTTCACCCAGTGTATGGACCCTGATTTGTCACTTTCCCTTTCGATTTCACAGATGTGGGTCCCACTGTGTGACCTCTGCTATGTTTCCTCATGGTCTAGAGTTGTGTGACATAGGTATGTTGACAATACAATGGATATTGCTATTTCCATGTTATTGCAAATACACATTTGTGAAAGCACAGACTGACTCCAGATAGTTTTGTGATTTAAGGGTGTTATTTAAGTGCTAAATAGTGGAGGGAGTTGTAAAATGGGCAGGGGTGATGGTGGATGAATGTCCATGGCAGAGTCCAGTCTATTTGTCTCACATGTGCATTGTCCAAAGGGGCATAGGAAGTGGAGCTGGGGCAGTTGATGGATGGACAGGGTGACAAAGTGGGACAGAAGGATGACAATCAGGGTGGTCTAATTTCTTGGCGGGGGTCTTGGCATTGTTCTCTCTTTGTCCTGGATCTCAGGGACCGCTTGCGGGGTGGTTCTCCATCTGCAGGGGGTGGGGTGCTGGTGTCGTGGTCCTGTGGCGGTGCCTCCTGTCCACTAGCGCCGGCGGAGGTGGTGGGCAGTTCATCGTCCAGGCTAGTGTCAGTGGCCCCTTGTGGTGCCACAGTGTCCCTCCTGGTGTTCACAAGTTCCTTCAGCACCCCTACAATGGTGCCCAGGGTGGTAGTGATGGATTTGAGTTCCTCCTGCAGCCGCTGGGTCTCCTGAAACTTGGCCAGTACCGTTGCCATCGTCTCCTGGGAGTGGTGGTAGGCTCCCATGATGCTGGAGAGGGCCTCATGGAGAGTGGGTTCCCTGGGCCTGTCCTCCCCCTGTCGCACAGCAGCCCTCCCAGTTCCCCTGTGTTCCTGGACCTCTGTCCCCTAAACTGTCTGCCCACTATCACTGCCCCCAGGTCCCTGCTGTTCTTGGGGTGGTGGGTTAGCCTGGGTTCCCTGTAGTGGTGGACACACTGCTGCTTGACGTGTCCTGGGGACAGAGGTATGGGCCCGCTGGGTGGGTGCTGTGCTGGTGTTTCCAGAGGGGGGAGGATCTGTTGTGGCTTGTGCCAGTGTGAGGGGAACCGACTGTCCGGAGGTCCCAGATGGGCCGGGCTGGTCATCTTGATCCAGTTGGACAGAGCTGCTGTCATCACTGTGGGCCTCTTCTGTGGGGGGAGTGGACATGTCTGGAACCTCCTGTCCGGTGACGTTGGGTAGGGGTCCTGCAGGGGTGTAAAGGCATAGTTTTAATATCTGTGTGTGCCATGGTGTGCAATGGGTGGGTGACCCCGTACACCAGTGGTTGCATTCCTGTGTAGGACCTTGTGGGCTAATTGTTTAGGGGTCAGTGTGGGTATGTGCAGTGGACATGCATCGGTGATGGGTGTCCATGCATTGGTGTTGCATGCAGTGCTTGTTGGGATGTGTGGTTTGGGATAGTGGGACATATGTGAGGAGTTGGAGTGACGGGGTGAGGGTAAGGCTGGGGTATGTGTTAGCATGCAGGTAGTGTGGGGGATGTAATCGTTAAGATTTGACTTACCAAAGTCAATTCCTCCTGCTACTCCTGCAAGGCACTCAGGATGCAGTATAGCCAAGAGCTGCTCCTCCCATGTTAGTTGTGGGGGAGGAGGTGGGGGTCCGCCGCCAGTCCTCTCAACTGTGATGTGGTGTCTGGATACCACGGAACGCACCTTCCCCCGTAGGTCGTTCCACCTCTTCCTGATGTCATCCTGTGTTCTTGGGTGCTGTCCCACTGCGTTGACCCTGTACACGATTCTGCGCCATAGCTCCATCTTCTTAGCTATGGTGGTGTGCTGCACCTGTGATCCAAATAGCTGTGGCACTATCTGGATGATTTACTCCACCATGACCCTGAGCTCCTCCTCAGAAAACCTGGTGTGTCTTTGCAGTGCCATGGGGTGGTGTGGGTGATGTGTGAGGTGTTGTGTGTTGTGATGTGTGGGGTGATGTTTAGGGGTGTGTGGTGTTTTGTGCTTGGATGTGTATGTGTGATGGTGTTGTGTGCCTCTGTATAGTGGTGTTGTCTTTGCTGTGCTGTCTCTCTGGCGTTCATCAATATTTTAGGTAGTAAGGGTTTGTGGGGAATGTGGGCGGGTGTTTTATAGTGGTGTGGGAGTGGTGTGTGTATGTGTATCAGGTGTGTGTATTTGGAATTGTCCAATGTGGTAGTGTTTTGTAAGAGTGTGTGTATTTTGAGTGCGGTGGTGTATCCCGCCAATGGTTCACCGCGGTTGAAAGACCGCTGCGTGGATTCGTGGGTCGTGATAGTGTGGGCGCATTCCTGTTGCCGTGACGGTAGAGGTTTGGTTATCGCCAGTTTATCACTGACCTTTGGTGTGGCGGACTTGTGTGGGTGTCTAAATTTTGGCGGATTCCGAGCTGTGGGTCGTAATAGTTGTGGCGGAATTCCACGGTGGTGTGTTGGTGGACTTCTGCACGGAGGTAAGCGGGATTTACCACCAATGTTGTAATGACCCCCTAAGTCTTGTTAAAGTGAATTTAATCTTAAAGTTTTATTTCTTTACACAGATGGGACTCTACAGTGCTTAGCTAATCTTAGCGCTGTCACTATTGGCATGGTTAACGTCCCACTTTTTGCCTAGTGTTGATGCCAACTTTGAAAGTGTGCTGGGACCCTGCTAACCACGCCCTAGACCAGGCTGCCAACACCAGTGTACTTTTCCCTGTACCTTTGTTTCCACAATTGGCACACCCCTGGCACACAGTTAAGTCCCTTGTAAAAGGTACCCATGGTACCAAGGACCCTGTGGCCAAGAAAGGTCCCCAAGGGCTGCAGCATGTATTCTGCCACCCAAGTGGACCCCTCACCAAGCACATGTACACTGCCCCTGCAGCTTGTGTGTGCTGGTGGAAAGAAAAAGATAAAGTCGACATGGCACCCCTCTCAGGGTGCCATGCCCACAAACCACTGCCTGTGGCATAGGTAAGCCATCCCTCTAGTAGGCCTTTAAGCCCTAAGGCATGGTGCACTATACCACAGGTGAGGGCATAGCTGCATGAGCTATATGCCCCTACAGTGTCTAAGTCTATTCTTAGACATTGTAAGTACAGTGTGGCCTTATTAGGTATATGGTCTGGGAGTTGGTCAAACTTCAGAATAATAAACCCGCACTGATGCCAGTCTTGGATGTATTAAAAAATGCACACAGAGGGCATCTTAGAGATGCCCCCTGTATTTTACCCAATCCTTCAGTGTAGGACTGGTCTGTGCCAGCCTGCCACTGAGAGAAGTTTGACCCCCCTGGGGTGAGCGCCTATGTGCTCTCTGGGGGCCAGAAACAAAGCCTGCTTCACACTGCCCCCCTGCAGGAACTGTAACACCTAACGGTGAGCCTCAAAGGTTCGGGCTTCCTGTTACAATGCCCCAGGGCAGTCCAGCTAATGGAGATGCACAGACCCCAGATAAAGTACCACTTTTGGCAGCAAGTCCATAGGGATAATTAGGAAAAAAGAGGAGACACCACCTCAGCCAGGACCACCCCTAAGGTGTCCAGAGCTGAGGTGACCCCCTCCTTGCAGAATCCTCCATCTTGGTGTGGAAGACAGGGACCAATAGGGTTAGGAATGTGCCCCCCTCCCTAAAGGGAGTGGGGCATAGAAAGGGTATAGCCCCCTAAAAACGCCCCTAAATCTTGTATTTAAGGGCTCCCTGAACCAAGCTAGTCAGATTCCTGATGACCTACAAAGAAGAATGATTGCTTAGCTGAAAACCCCACAGAGAAGAAGGAAGACAACTGCTTTGGCCCCAGCCCTACCGGCCTGTCTCCTTCAGAGAATCTGCACCAGCAACGCATCCTGTAGGCCCAGCGACCTCTGCCGACTCAGAGGACTGCCCTACACTGAAGGAGGATCAAGAAGTCTTGTGGAGAGCGAACCTGTCCAACCAACAAAGAAACAATCTTTAAAGGGACTCCCACCTCACTTCAGAAGCGCGATTCCCCAACACTCTGCACCCAACGCCCCCGGCCCGTGTCCAGAGGAACTATCCAGGAGAGGACCCCTCCCCTCCCCCCCAGGCGACTCCGACAACATGTCCACCCTGAGCTGACCTCCCTGCACCCCCACGACGATGTCTGCAGAGGGAATCCCAAGGATCCCCCTGACGTGACTGCCCAGGAGGAAGATATCTGATGCCTGGAGAAGCACTGCACCCACAACCCCGAGGCCCGTGAGAAACCGATCACTTGTGCAGCAACGAGCAGCAGGTGGCCCTCATCAGTGCCCAGTCGGTGGCTGGCCTGAGAAACCCCCCTGTGCCCTGCCTGCAGCGTCCGAGTGATTCCCCCCCGTCCCTCCATTGACTCCTATTGAACACCCGACACCCTGGTTGCCCACTGCACCCGACCGCCCATGTGCCGCTGAGGGTGTGTGTTGTGTGCCTACTTGGGGCCCCTTCTGTGCTCTACCAAACCCCCCCTGGTCTGCCCTCTGAGAACTCTGGTACTTACCTGCAAGCAGCTCTGGACAGGAGCACCCCCGTCTCCATAGGCACCAATGTTATTTTGGCTCCTGGTTGACCTCTGCACCTGACCGGCCCCGTGTTGCTGGTGCTAGGTGTTTGGGGTTGACTTGAACCCCAACGGTGGGCTACCTATGCCCCGGAGACTGAACTTGTAAGTGCTTTACTTACTGTGATAGCTAAACTATACTTCCCTCCACCAGGAACTGTTGAAAATTGCACTGTATCCACTTTTAAAATAGCTCATTGCCATTGTATGAAAAACTGTGTACATTACTGTTTTGATTCAAAATCCTAACTATACCTATGCAAAGTACCTTTCATTGAATGTACTTACCTGCAATCTCAACCTGGTGGTTCTAATAATAAATGAACAAAATATTGTTCTATATAAAAACCTTTTGGCCTGGAGTTAAGTCACTGAGTGTGTGTTCACTTATTGCTTGTGTGTGTACAACAAATGCTTAACACTACCCTCTGATAAGCCTAACTGCTCAACCATACTCCCACAAATAGACTATTAGTATTATCTGTTATTGCCTCTGTCAAGCCTCTTGGGGAACCCCTGGAGACTGCACACTATATTTCATTTTGTTATAGTATATACAGAGCCATCTTCCTACAGTAGCATTGCAGAGCAGCCCAAGGCTTACTTAAGGTGCTCTAGACAGTGGCGTCGCAGAAGAAGGGGAGGAGTCCAAGGAGGAATCATCTTGATTGGCTAAATATCCAGAAGCAGTTACTGCAAAATTTGGAGCTGTGTTAAGAGTGGGAGCACTGACCGAAGTCTCCCTTGGTTGTTCATAGTAGACAATTCCATCCGTTTGAGTTGCATTTGTGTAGTAGTCTTCATTATTTCTCTTGTTTGTTGTAGATTAAAATAATGATACTAATGAAAGATAATTTTCCATCCTCCCCAAGCTTGGGGAAGTTTCAGCATTGCTGCCCAAAACCTGTAGAGGAACACCCTGGTCTGTAGTGAGGGATTCAGGAACTACCCAGGTGTCCACTAGGTGTGCTGTGGAGGATTGGCCATATGGCATTGCTTGACACTATCAATGGAGACAAAATGATTTCCTTTTGATCCAGGCAGTGGTGTAGAATAACACTTCTAGTACTGTGTATTCCCAGGACTGGAACTGATGCACGATATGATGAACCTAGCTACTTTTTCACAGCAATCTTTTCTCATACTAGATCCCCAACTTTCGGAATCCAGCCAGTTGATGTTATTGGTGCGTCCCTTAGTCCCAAGGAGGTGGCACAGGCAGACGTGTTTGTCTCAGAACTGTTGTATTTTCTGCTAGACGGCGGCACGTTCATTAATGTCCAAAGGTGCGTCTGCTGCTGCCGTGCCAGAGCCATCAAGATCTGGAACATACATTTGTGTCCTAAACAGCACCTCATGTGGGGTGTGCCCTCCCATGGACCTTCTGGGCAGATTATTATTTGCTCTCTGGACTCCATACAGGAAACTAAGCCAACTACCACCCGTGCCCAATACTATCTCTGTTAAGGACTGCTTTAAGTCTTGATTCATCCACTGCACTACAATATTACCCTCAGGATGGTAAGGAGACGTGAAATGTAGTTAGACCTCTAACAAAGCCATGGTGTCCTTGAATGCCCTTCACGCAAATGCAGGGCCCTGATCCGAGTGTAAATCTGCAACTGCATATGTACCAATACAGACTTGTAAATTTTTAATAAAAGGTTGAGCGTCAGTTGATCATTGTGGCCATACCCATAGAAATCTGGAGCACGAGTCGACAGCGACTGATGTGTTTGTATGCACCATCAGGTGTCAGGGAACCACAATGGTCCAGGTACACACATTGTAATGGTTTGTTTGAAATTAGGAGGGGTGTCTGCAGTGGGTGTTCAATGATGGACCCTTTTATTTGCTGACAGATGTCACAGCAAAGGACATATTGTTTTGTCTGTTTGTATAGACCTGGACACCACTAGAGGTTTTGGAGTAGAGACATAGTAGCGGCCACACCAGCATGGGCAGAAGCGACTCCCTCATGTGCCGCTTTTATCAACTCAGATCTTTGGTCTTGGTTGGGGATCCCACAATCACCCACCCCTGGTATTGTTACTAAGGTAGCGTTTAGGCTAGTTATTCAGTAGGAATATTTGGCAGGATAGGTCTTTGGTAATGGCTTGCCGTCAGCTGAAGCTTTCACAGCAGCAAGTGTTTATCATTCAACCTTCTTTGTAGATGAGTTATTGCAGCAACAGAAGCTGTAGCTACTGCTGACTTGGCCGCTTCATCAGCCAAGGTATTGCCAACGTTTACTCCTACACATTGATGTCTCAGTATATGAACTACATGGGCATTAGGTAGTATGTCCTTCAGATCAATAACTTTCCCCCACAGAAACTTGTGTTTAATGGTGTTGTCTTTTGAATCTCTGGCACCATTTTGACAGTAGTAATGAAGATATTGCTTGAAGGAATGGACACAGTAGTACGAATCAGACTATCAACGTTAGTTGTTCTGGATCCGTGTGTTCCAGCGCCATCACCAGAGCCTTGAGCTCTGCTAGTTGTGCAGTCCAGTCCCCCAAGGCCTGCATGTAGGTATTTTGTGGATGGAATTCACCATCTCATGTACCCACTCACATCCGCGCAAGCAGCGGGGTATTGGGGTTTTGTGCCTATGGCTGGTTGGGCTAAACCATCGGTGTAAATTATTTATTGATCAATTGGCAAAGTATTTGCCGGAATTGGGTTTTCCCATTTCATATTTAAGGAATTCTTGAGTTTGTAATTTTGGGCCGAAAATGTAGTCAACATCAGTGGCCGTCAGAGAGGTTGCCCACTGGATCCAACGTTGGACATAATGCTTTTGCGCTAGGAACTCTAGCCTTTGTGACAGCATCAAGGGCTGAGACAGGAGGGACGACAATGCGTGTCCCCTGAGCCAGAGGCGTCGTCGTTGATGACGGCCATCTGAACAGCAGTCTGAATTTTTTCTGTGGGAGCAAAGCATTGTTTAGCTGTAAAGTACAGGTGTGATTTGTATGCAGCAGGGACAGTATCACTGTTAAATGTTACGGAGGTGAAACCGATGGCACCAGCAAGTACTCTGATCAATTGTGTTTTGTTGTTCCTTGTGTGTAAATGCTTTGCTGCAAGCATGTCTTGTTGTAATGCTTGGAGAATGCGTGCGTGTTCGACTGTCCAATATTTACTTGAAGTCGGTTTATTATATCATAATTGTTTAATGCATTGTGCATAGTCTAGAAAGTAATTTCTGCCAAAGATTACAACGCCCAATAAAGAATGGAGGTTTTTCATGGTATGTGGTGGTTGCAACTGTGTGCAATTTTCCAGAAAGTGGGGCACTAGGCTCTTGTCTTAATGAGAACTCATATCCCAAAAATAGGGCACTGAGAAAGGCAATTTTCCTTTTTATAAAAATGAATTTGAAGTTGAATTCGGCAAATCACACAACTATGCGAGCCACCCATTTTAGGTGGTGAATGAGATCATCCGTTAGGTATATGTCATCAACATAGGACAACATTTCATGGACAATGTTGTGTAAAGTGGATGTTAAACGTGCTGAAAACAACCCAGGGATGTTTTTATACCCTTGTGGAAGCCTACAAAAAATTCACTGAGCCTAAGGCACTAAATGCCATCAAATTCCTGCTTTCAGGCACTATATTTTGGCAGGAGAAGTAATTGGCTATATCCAAGGTCGTTTTGTATTTTTTACGCACAATATTGTTAAAGAGTACTGTACTATGTGGGTGAGTGTTTAAATGTCTATAACCTAAGACTATTCTATATGAATGGTACGGTTTTACAACTGAAAATAGAGGATGGTTCATTGGTGAGACACAGGGTGCATTTACACCCTGGTACTCTAACTGTGCGAGAATCTCTCCTCACATGAGCATTAGTCTCATGCCTAATAGGATATTGAGGTGGAGGCTGTGACTGGAACCCGAATGGTATCATGTGGTAGGGAGAATCCTTATCCCACCCAACATAGTTGTTATGCAGCACAGGGGCCTGTGCTAATGCCCAATCAAATGAGTATGACTCAATTAATTCTATAGCAACTAGGGGCAAGAAGGAGGGCTTAATGATCTGTTCCCACCGCAGGATTTCACGGCCAGTCTTTTTCAGCCAACAAAATGTCATACATGCCGGTTAATCTTTACCAAAATATAATGTCAATTGTGCGCTCAATGTCTCCCTCTAATCATATTTTCATTTTATACAGCCTATTGAGGGGGAGACGCACATGTCCGCAGTCTTGACTTCTATGAAGTCAGTTGATTTCACCTCCAGATATATTTTCAGGGGCCTACAACAAGTAGCTCATGAGCTACTAATAGCTCTTGAGCAACCCATAAATAGCTTTCCTGATTCTCCTCTGTCCTTTTTAAATGTTTATTTATCCCAGCATTTTTCAGAACCCTCAGTTGCTTGCTTGGTAGAATCCTTATTGGTTTAACCCTGTAGTTTTGGTTTATCAGGTCTGGCTCACAAACTATCCTGACCTATACTTGAATAGGTTTCGGCAGTAATTTTTTGGCACTCTTGATCCTGTATATTAACATCCTAGAGCCACATGCACACTGCTAGTGCTACTGATTCCCCTTTAAGGTTACTTATTATGGAGGACACTAGCAAAATTAATTGAATCACCAAATCTAGGACCGGGGCAGCCCCGTATTCATCTTGAATTTATTTTAACACCTCCAGAAGATTGGCAAGTGTTGATGTATTGTGTGGGGTAGTGTAGAACATGGCAAATACCATGCCCCAAGTCTTCCAGGTCTCCACTGCAGGAACCATCCCAAATTGCAAGCACAGTGAGAACTCTGTTTATTTTGAGGTACCTTATGGGGAAGCACAGTTTCCAGCTCGTTTATCTTTTGAGCTAACCAAAACGGAATTGTCACGTTTTGCGGGTACTTTACCTATGATCGAATGCACCATTGCAGGGTTAAATCACTGGTGTGACTGCGCGCAGATGTGCTGGTGCAGCACATGCTGTGTTAGTATTCAATGTATGCATTACAAACTGCACTAAGTCTATATATTGCTACAAGCTCAATGTATAAGTGGCAAACCTCAGTTAGCGCCAATTTGCCTGTGTCTGGATGTGATGTGTATGAGGCAAATAAAGGCCAGGTAGGGCCATCCCTGCTCAGAGGACCTAGCCTAACATGTAGTGCTTTGATCGGAGCCATCAAGCCAGTTCTGGTGGTCTTGAAAAGATAGAGGTAACTATATATGAGTATGCTCTGTATTGTGCAGGTACATTAGCATGGGTATAGTGATGAAATGTATTAGTGTTCCCATCAACTGCTGGAAAACTGACCCAAGAGTAGAAAACTTCTGTTCTATATACTGGGTAAGCCTCAACCACAAATGTAATTGCACCCCCCTGGGGCCATGAGGCCATTAGCCAATAAACTATTAGTCAGGGGAGTTCATATGTTTACTGCAATTACCACCTGTTGCGGGTTTGCCATGGTAAATATACCTGTTCAGAGATAAGGACATCAATTGGGGATGAATCCTTTTAAGGATCAAGCTTGAACAAACTTCAGTCTAAAATAGGTTCTACCTATCTAGCTGAGGAGGAAATCCTCAATACCACGGACGTCTCCATATATAGCATTAAGGTGTCTAGCACATATTGAGACATACTCAGGGAGATCCGTAATTTAGTGCCCAACCAAACTTTGGTGGCGTACTGACGTGATGGCTCATTGCACCAATGAGAATACTGGATTTGGGTGGCAGCACCACCAGGTTGTAGGGAACTCAGTCAAATTCCACACCCTGTGACAACTGTCGCCCTAACCCTTTTGGCCAGCTAGCAGTACCTGAAAGTAGCTGTGATTTGTGGCAGCCATGCATATGACATTCTGCCTTCTTAGGAGAAATCATGGTGAAACTGATCTAATCCTTTTCTCCAGTTCCATTTGTCTCACATGCAAAGAAACATAAGTAAAGATTGGTACAATATCCTTAGCACAGCAGTGTTAGCCCTAATGCGCCCTTCAGAATTCGTAGGAAAACACCATCCCCCATACCTGGATTTGGTAGTAGTGAAGAGAGCTGTTAGTCTACTGAGAGTCCTCTCTAATGTAGGCAGGGAAAGACGTTAATTCTAAGCAGACAGTTGCAATGAAGCGACAGCGGTGGCAATCTTCTGGTTGGAACTCTCCCTCTAATATATAGGAGGCACTGAGATGTTTTATAAGAAAACACCTAATGTTCTAGGAAAACTGCCCTAATGTAAAAAAGCCATGTTTCCATGAAGTGGCAGAGATTGCGGTGTCCCCCTTTGTGCTATCAACATATTGGAGACTGCTTTGTGCACAGCTCAGAACGAGAATGTCCGAATACAAAGAATTAAAACAGTTTCTGTGCTAAAGCATCCAAGATAAGGAAAATAAAACATCACTGCAGAAGAGATTCTGCTCAAAGTAAAAATGAATTGCAACTAGGCTAAAGGGCACAGGTTCAGGCCTATGGCTAAAATAACGTGCCCATAGAAAGCCACTAAGGCACCCTCAGGACAAAGGGAGGTGGTGTGGGCTAGTAATCACCATGACTGTCCAGTCTGTGCTTTTTCTTTTGATAAAGTACAAGTACATGTATTACACCCACTACTCCCTACTATGCAACAATTTACAAATATACATTAAGTTGATGGAATTACTTTTGGATAACCTTGCGTAATCATTCTGGTCTCTTGAGGGGAGATAATCCAACAACCCATGTGGCTAAACCTTTACTTGTATCCCAATGCAAAATGTGGCTGTAACTTGAAGTGAAAGCAACTAATACTGGTAATAAAGTACACCTACTTTGATTACTGGTGGCTGTCAGTCTCATTAAAATTAAATATATAAATAAAATGAAAAAATTATTTAAAAAATAAAAAAAAAGTGAAAAATATACGTTTTACTCTCTCATACGCTTTACTCTGTATCCCCATCACCCTATGTCTGTATCAATCTATCCTTCATCCCCAGCCTGACTTATCCCAAACCCATTCTACTTTGATCTCCAAAATAACCCTCCCTAAGCTCTTCCCTCCTCTACTGCATCTAGCTCACCCCAAACCTCAGTTTACTACTATGATCTCCCAAACAACCCTACTAAATTCTCACTCATTTATCTCACTTTTGACTCATCCAAAACCGATTATGCTACTATGATCTCCCTAATCCCTTTCCACAGACTCTTCCCTCCTCCATCTCTCCTTTACTGATCCCAAGCCTCACCCTATTACTATTAACTCCAAATGAACACTTCTGGATTCTTCCCTCCTCTATCCCTCCATTACTCTAGTCAATCCAACTAACAAACTCACATAATCTTTACTCAAATTAACTCCTATTACTGTACTCCTATTTCCCTATACTAATCCACCACTAGTTCCTCTTGGATTCCAGAGTAGTGTGCTACTTGCCAAAAAGCACTTCAGCGCTTCGTCAGGGGTAGCAAGCGCTATATAATTACAATTACTCAAATAAGAATGAAGAAGCAGCATGTATAGGCATGCTGGAATGACGTATGCTGCTATGATTACTCTGATTACTCTCAACATTATCTACGCAGTCTAACACCGGTAAAGGGTGTGGGCAAAGGTTCATCCTATTCCACATTGAAGCCTACAACAGAACCATGAGGTACAGTTGACCATCCCTAAAGGACATCACATTGTTGTTAAACATTGTGTAATACTGTCTTTCACTCCTAGAGGGTGCCTTGCCATAAGACCCTTCACAAGTCATACCACTGGTCTCACTGACCACATATTTTTTAATGCATTTGGCATAAGATGATACCATTTGTACCATAGTCCCTAAAGGACATCATTACTGTAAAAATGCCTGCAATTACAGCCTTTCACCCCTAGAGGGTGTTGACTATTATAAGAATCCTGTTGTCATCACAATTCTGGGCACAAGATCTGCAGCCATTATCTTCGCCCTTAGAGGGCACAGCTCCAGCACTCCAGAGCAAAGGTTCCAGCTAGGACTTTATTAAAAACATGTTGGAAACCAGGAGGTGGGGGGTGGGTTATTTTCAGGTCCCACCCAACATTGGTTGGGGACACAAACCTTTCTGCTGGGGGAAGTTGCACTGCTCCTGCAGCTCTCCCTGTCCATTGTCTTTCTGTTGGTGGTGACCCCACCTTCCTGGGACCACCACAAGCTGAGTAAGGGCCAAAAACACTGTGCCTCCCTCGGAGCGTGCATTTTAAAGTAACTGCTCTCCCGCTAAGCCAGGAAGAGACTCTTCCTTTTCTTTTTTCCTGTGCGGCCTCGCACCGCATCCTGCTTCCTCTTGGGGGCCCATATGGACACCACCACTGTGATTCTGCCTCTTTGGAAGCTGCCTCGTTGAACCAACAGTGCTCCCCGGCTTGGGTTCTTTGTGGGGTCCCTCGATGGAGTCCAGGGCCCCTTCAGCGTCATGTCTCCCAGCTTTTCTTCTGCGTGGGGCCTGGGGCCCCTTGTTGATCTTCACGGGAAGTGGGACGGCACTCCTTGGTTTCTTTGGCCACAATCGGTGGCCATCTATGAGGGGGGCACAACAGCGTCCCCATTCTTCACTTCATCTGGGAGGCCCCTTCCAGCATTCTCACAGGGTGAGGGGGAGCACCACAGCATTCCCTAACTTTGCTTGGGACCTGCGACCCTGCCCACAATCGCAGGAGCACAACAGCATTCTGCGCCTTTGTTTCTTTGCCGGGCTCCCAGGATTGGGTCCTGGGCCCCTCTGCTCATCTTCGAAGGAGCACGACTGTGCTCCTTCAAAGCTCCATGTTTTTCTGGGGACACCTGGCGGTGCCCCGGCTTCCTTCTTAATGGGGGTAGCCCCCTGGACCACAGAGCAGCATAGGAGATCCACATGCTTCGCCACTTGCTCCAGAAAGGTCAAAGGTCGCAGACCTTCAGGCAGCCATAACTTGGGCCCTGTGGACAATCTTGGTGTTATTTTGCTCCTGGCGGGAAGCCCTTGCCACCAGAAGCACTATCTTTAGGCCGCCTTCTCTAGGAGATTCCCAACCTTGTTAGGGAGCCAGTCCCACTGACTCCCTGCGCCAGCCTTCCTTCTGGATGCCTTCTTTACTTCTGGGCAGTGCACTCTCCTTGCGCCCAGGTCCAGATTGTCCCCTAACTGATCCTCAGGGGGTCTCAGGGTACCAGTGTTACCTGGCTCTGGTATGCGCTTCTCTGGTTCTGAAGTAATTCAGAGGCAGAGTACTTGCCCCAGTGGGCAGTCATGGGGTTCTTCTTTGCAGTTGTCCAGGACGCCCATCCTCAGTCCCAGTGTTCTACAGGGAAACAGCCAGGAGAGCAAGCCATCCCCTGTGCAAGACCTTTTAAGTGGGGGCGGAAGTGTTCAGCAGTGCTGCACCACTGGCCCAGCCAGATGTGCCACATCACTTCTCGGTCCCTGTCCCAACGTTCCTGCACAATTTTCTTAGATAGCTCAAAATGGTTCTGTCCAGGAGTTAGTTGCCACATGTGCTCTGAGATGCCCCTCCTCCCAAACATTCCTCCCAAGGCCTCTCAGGCCCAGTTCCTGACATGGAAAGACAGCTGGCTGACTGACCGATGCATGGCCTTGCTCCTACACCTGGACAGAGCAATACTGGGCCGCCCTTATCTGGAGCGGAGTCAGAAAGAGGACACTCCTGGATAACCCATAAGCTGATATACTTTTGTACCCTACTGCATTATTATTTTCATACAGGTTACAGTGTACATTGATGCAACTTGAGTCTGTGGACCCTAGGGAACTGGAGTTGCACCCTAGGCCAACCTTTACCCATTGACATTTAATAATGTCAATGGAACGACGGTAAGCACACCGACTATCCCTCACATGGGTACACCCATCTCATAAGGACTACTCCATGTCACTATCCACTGCATTGTCTAATCTGCACCAGGCTACCCAAGTGCAGTTCTTGAGCTGTGCACGCCAGGAATCCTCAACGCAGCCCTCACACGGGTGTGCACACATGACCACCTGTAACCAGCCCTGGGCCTCCTAACCTTGCTGCGTCACAGCAGCCGTGGCTTAATAAGGCGGTACAGGCGGTAAACATGCACAGTCCATTTTAACATAAGTTTATTTTGGGAGAGTCCCAAACTATGAGGCTCTTCCCACAGTAAATGGTCAAAAACCAGGTGATCCAAAAGCAAAACAATCAGGGCAGACCAGATATTCAGAACAGTTTTCTCACAACCAGGCATTGATGGCTGAGTTTGTTCGCTCTGGAGTTCAGTGAGCCTGCCAGGTGTTGAATTGACAGGGAAATGCCTGGATGTTCCAACCATGTCCAGAGGCGCAAAGCTTCTTGAGAGTCCAAGACCCCACCTTGCTTGTTGCAGTACCACATGGCAGTGGTGTTGTCTATGAACACCTGCCCCACTCCCCCTTTGAGAGAAGGAAGAAATGTTTTCAATGGCAGTCTGATTGCCCTGAGCTTCTAAAGATTGATGTGGAGTCTGGACTCTGACAGAGAACAGATGCCTCTGATCTCTGCCTCTCCCATGTGGCCACCCATCTCAGGAGCGACATATCTATCACTACTGTCAGATCTGGTTAGGGAAGGGAGAGGGATCTGCCTCTGACCAATTGTGGTTCAAAATCCACCACTGCAATCTTGCACAGTTCCCACCAAGAACTGGACCATGTCAGAGAGGTTCCCCCGATTCTGTGCCCACTGGAACTTCAGGTCCCACTGCAGAGCCCGCATATGCAATCTGACATGTGCCCCTAGCAGGTTACAGGAGGCCATAAGGTTAAGCAGCCTCAGAGTCATTTGCACCGAAAACTAGGTTAGAAGCTGAAACCCCAGTATCAGCCTGAATATCCTGGACTTGACACTCAGAAGGCTAAGCCTGAAACTGCACTGTCTAGAACAGCTCAGATAAAGGGGAGTGTCAGTGGGAGTCAGGTGTCACTTTGGGCACGCTTATAGTGAACCCCAGAAAATGCAGGAGGTTCCCTTTAGTCTGGAGGAGGGAGATGACAGACTGGGGTGAGCCCACCTTCAACAACCAGTCATTGAGGTCTGGTAAGACTGAAACCCTTGGCCTGCGCAGATGAGCGGAGACCACCACCATCACTTTGGTGAACACCTGAGAGGCACTGGTAAGAACAAAGGGGAGCATGATAAACTGAAAATGGCTCATGGCTTATCGTAAACAGCACATTAATGTCCGGACAGGCAGGATGGGAGTATGGAAGTAAGCGTCCTGAAAGTTCAACGCTACCATCCAGTCTCCTGGGTCCAGTGCAACTAAAACTTGAGCAAGAGTGAGCATTTTGAACAACTTCTTGAGGAAGAGGTTGACGGTCCAGGATAGGGCAGATGCCGGTCCTTTTTGGGTACCAGAAAATAGCGGGAACAACCACCATAACCTACTTCTGGCACAGGGACTCTCTATGGCTCCCTTGGCCAAGAGAGTTGTAACTGCCTCACAGAGAAGTGCCAAGTGATTCTGTGTGATCCGATTGTAGGATGGTGGTATGGAGGGAGTAGTAGTCTTGAAGGAGAGGGAGTAACCCTTTCCGCCTATTTGAAAAACCCACCTGTATGACGTGATGGACTGCCAGAGGGGCAGGTGGTGGTGAATCCTGCCTTTGACTGGTACCCAGTGGGGAAGCATCAGATTAGTAAGAGTTGGAGGCTGCGGAGGATGGTGGTGGGGGTGGGAGTTGTTGGGTAGGGGGGTGGACAGGCTAGACTGCTGGCTCCCCAATCCACGAGGACGTTTTATTCCATGCCTCCGGCCACGTGGAGGCTGGGCAGCTTACGTGGCACAGTGTCTGGAAGGAACTGACCTGGTGGGACATACCTTCCGTAGCCACGAAAGGGGCAAAAAGCAGAATGAGGGGGCGAGGGACAGCTGCAAGGAAAAAGGACCTGGCTGTAGCCTGGACCTCCTTAAAGCACTCTAGCACCAAATATGCTTTGTCTTCGAAGATACAGGTGCCATTAAAGGGCATGTCCATAAGATTAGACTGGACCATCCCATGAAAAACCAGACATCCTCAACGAAGCGTGGCACCGTCAATGCAACTGATCTGCCTAGAGAATCGGTCCTGTCCAGCCCACATCGCATTCTGAACTTCTATACGTCTCTCCCATTATCAACAGCTTGGGAGAGAATGGCCTGAGACTCCTCCGGGAACTGTGGCACTTGCACAACTGTGTCCCATGAGGTATGTGTGTAACAGCCCAAAAGGCTTGAGGTGTTCACTGAATGCAACGCTAGGCTGGAGGCAGAAAACATCTTCCCAAGCTGGTACAACCTCTTGGATTCCCTATCCATGGTTGCGGAAGAGAATGCGCCTGGGGACATGGAGGCTTGGATAACCAACCTCTCAGGGGGTTAGTGTTGCGCCAGGAACACTGGGTCATTTGGAGCTGGTCTACGGCAGTGGGTGATTGTCCTGTTTATAGGAGCCCCTGTGCTGGGTTTGGACCAAGTCCCCAGCAGGACATCAGTGAGGACTTAATTAACAGGCAACTGGAGTTAAGGTGGTCGAGGCTGAAGCACCTGTCAGGAGGTTAGCCCTGAGTGAGATGGCAGCTCAAGGCCCAGTACCTCAGCTTCTCTCCTTACCACCATGGAGTGGGACGCTCCCTCCTCCCTAGCCACAGTAGGGAGGAGAAAGCATGCCAGCACCAGGGGATGTGTCCAGACCACTGTTCTCGCCCAGGTCCATCTCCCAGTCCATGGGATCTTCAAGCTGGTATTCCAGAGGGTCTAGCGACCCCTCCCAATCCTCACCATAGCCCAACCCAAGGGAAAAAGGGTCAGGATCCGACAGAGGCCATATCGGCGAGGAGGCTGGGGTTGACTCCAAACATGGGCAAAGGTGGCGTCTGAAGCATCGACATCGGAACTGTTGTCGGGAAGGTTGAGGTGGTGTGAAGGAACGGTTTGATCCATGGGTACCCTCTGGAGCCAAGGCTCAAGACGCCGGAGCAGAACCCAGAGGGGACCTCTGCCAGCTCCACAGAGTCAGACTGCCCAAATATGATGCGCATAGCCTCACAGAACTCATAGTTGGGCAGGGGTCACTCCAGCGCCCAGAAACTTGGTGATGTGTGGAGCCGACTCAGATGCAGGCTCAGAGGATGGAGGCCTGGAACGACAACGTTCCTTTTCCTTCGTTGCATCAGCCAGGATGAAGTTGAAGAATGCTTGTTCTTTGACGACTTCTTATGCCTCAACTTACCCAATCATCTAGAGGACTGGGAGTAGGATAATGAAGAGTGGGGGCTCCGTGGCCATTCTCGGGACCTTTCTCTTGACCAAGACTGGAAGTGACATGGAGCGGAGCACCAAGCCGCAAGTAGCTTTCAGATTCCTGACCTGGTACTCAGAGCATGATTTCGGGTCGTGGTTGTGCGCCAAACACAAGCACACAAGGTGCAGATCCCTCACAGACATCGCCCCTATGACAGGATCCGCAAAAGTTGAACCCGGTCTTGCAAGATGACATCTTGATGCAGCAAGAGTGAAAACACTCAAACTTTGACAAAACATCGAAAAAGATCAGTCCAAAAATTGACTGATGGTAGCTCTTCAGATCTGCACTTGGCTAGCACGGAAAGAAAAGAACTGACAACAGCATGCCAGGGTGGTCTCTACATTAGTACCAAGACATATCTGGCATGTACAATGCTGACGACGGACAGAGAGCTGACAGACACCACCTAACAGCGTGCAGGGCTACTGCTCAAGAAAAATTTCTGGATCCAGACCGATGCCTGGGGGAAATTCTAAGGCAAGGAATCTGCAACTAGAAGTCTATCAGATAGCATGTTCAAGAGGTGGGGTCCCAACAATCCTACGTAGCGTTTACAGAATACTGCAAGAATCCCATTGGATCCCAGGGTCTTGTTAGAGTTCAGGTTCACTGTGGCGGCTTGAACTTCTGCCAATGTGATTTCAGCATCAAGCTCAGCACTTGCCCCCGAATCTAATACGGGAATGGTTATGGACTGAGGGAGTGTTCGATTTGGAGCACCTCCATCAGGGGCCTATCCGTGTAGAAGTCCTCATAGTAGCGAGCAAAGACCCGGCAATGACCTCATCACTATAAGCATAGTCTCCCCCTGGTTCAATTATTCGCTGCACCCAACTTGCCTCTGCTTCCCTCCTTCCTAACCATGCCAGGAGCTTCCCGGCCTTATCGCCAGCGTCTTACAACCTGTGTAGTATAGCGGACATTTGGTTCTTTGCTCCCTCTTGTGCCAGGGCTCGTTATTCGTTTCTCTGGAGTTCTAATTTCCTAAGTTTTGGGGGGGGGGGGGGGGGGGGGTGGGGGGTCTGGCTAAAGTCCCAGGCCTCCCTCGATCTCCAGAAGCAGACCCTCAAGCTGCTCTCGGGTTCCCACTGCACTCCTTTTTTCTCGATCAGGTTCTGAGCTCCGTTCCAGAGGACCATTTTATATGGCTCCCAGTGCACCATTTTGGACGTGACTGAGCTTTCATTTTCCTTAAAATAGAGCTTGGAGTCTACTCTCAGCCTGAATGCTATAGGAGGCTGGCTCAGTTTATGGTCTACACCTATGGTGTGGCACCCTATACTGAGTCTAGGCAACCCTTAATGATAGTGTTTAGATGTCCAGATAGCAAAAGCTCTCTAGGGGTAGCTGAGACGAGCAGCTGAAGCTTATCAAGGAGGAATATAAAGCACTTGCAATACCACAGTAGTCAGACAGTACTCCCACAGAAGAAATAACCACACCCCTTCACTCCCATATATCTACCCGATGGATCTATCCACTTTCGTTTCTAGACAGGACAGTTTCTTCCTGACCAATACGGCTAACACTCCCCCTCGACCCCCCCCCCCCCCCACCAAAAAAAAAAAAACCCCGGACCCAAATGTGCCAGTGTGGTGTAAACTCCTCTCCAAGAATCTGCACTTTGTCCCCTTGAGATGGGTCTCTTGAAAAAGTACCACATCTGGTCATAGTTTAATGTATTGGGTCACTACGCCTCTCAACCTTGTCATCCAGACCATTTACGTTCCAAGATAGGAGGATAGAGTACTCATTATGTCACTGGGAATGGTGGGAGAGTGTGGAGGAAGGAATAACTGCCAGAGTGCTCACTGCATGATTATGTAATGCACTTGTCCCCAACAGGGGCCAGACACTTGCTAACGTGTCTGTATCTTCCCTGTAGGAAGTTGGCTCTGTATATACTATCTCAAAGTGAGAGATAGTGTGCAGAGTCCAAGGGTTCCCCTTAGAGGTAAGATAGTGGCAAAATTAGATAATTCTAATGCTCTATTTTGTGGTAATGTGGTCGAGTAGTAGGCTTATCAGAGGGTAGTGTTAAGCATTTGTTGTACACACACAGGCAATAAATAAGGAACACACACTCAAAGACTTCCTCCAAGCCATTAGTTTTTATATAGAAAAATGTATGTTCTTAATTTATTTTAGAACCACAAGTTCAAGATTTGAAGTAAATACATAAAATGCAAGGTACTCCACATAGGTAAGTTAGGAACTTTGAATTAGAGCAGTAACAAACAGTTTTAGTTAAAATGGCAATAAGCTATTTTAAAAGTGGACACAGTGCAAAAATCAACAGTTCCTGGGGGAGGTAAGTATTGGTTAGTTTTTCAGGTAAGTAAGGCACTTACAAGTTCCTGGGCATAGGCAGCCCACCGTTGGGTGTTCAAGGCAACCCCAAAGTTACCGCACCAGCAACACAGGGCCGGTCAGGTGCAGAGGTCAAAGAAAGGCCCACAACACATAGGTGCTTATGAAGAACAGGGGTGCTCCGGTTCCAGTCCGCCAACAGGTAAGTACCTGCGTCTTCAGAGGGCAGACCAGGGGAGTTTTCTTAAGAGCACTGGTGGGGGGGGGGGGGGGGCAACAGTAGGCACACAAAACACACCCTCAGCGACACAGGGGTGGCCGGGTGCAGTGTGCTTAGCAGGCGTCAGGTTTTCAATAGGAGTCAATGGAAGGACCCCAGAGGGGTCACTCTAATGGTGCAGGCAGGGCACAGGGGGGGGCTTCTCGGGCCAGCCAGCGAATGGACTAGGCAGAGGGTCGCCTGATGGTCACTCCTGCACTGGAGTTCGTTTCCTTCTGGTCTTGGGGGCTGCGGGTGCAGTGCTTGGTCCAGGCGTTGGGTTCTTTGTTCCGGGCAGTCGCAGTTATGGGCAGCCTCCGGATCCTCTCTGCATGAGTCGCTGTGGGGGTTCAGGGGGGTCATTTCAGGTTACTCACGAGGTCGCAGTCGCCTGGGAGTCCTCCCTGCAGTGTTGGTTCTCTGGAGCTCCAGCCAGGGGCGTTGGGCGCAGTGTGTGAAGTCTCCCGCTTCCGGCGGGAAGAGTGAAGTCTTTAAAAGTTGCGAGAAAGTTGCAAAGTTGTTGCTGTTTTAGAACAGAGACGCTGTTCTCGGGAGTTTCTTGGTCCTTCAGGTTCAGGGCAGTCCTCTGAGGCTTTAGAGGTCGCTGGTCCCTATCAGATGCGTCGCTGTGCAGGTTCTTTGAGTCTGGAGACAGGCTGGTATGGCTGGGCCCAAAGTCGTCTCCGTTGTCTCTGCAGGGCTTTCAGGTCAGCAGTCCTTGCTGTAGGTTGCAGGAATCTGATTTTCTGGGTTGCCCCTAAATGCTAGATTTAGGGGTGTGTTCAGGTCTGGAGGGCAGTAGCCAATGGCTACTGTCCTGGAGGATCGCTGCACCCTCTTTGTGCCTCCTCCCTGAGGGAAGGGGGGCACATCCTAATCCTATTGGGGGAATCCTCCAATCTCAAGATGGAGGATTTATAAAGGCAGGGGTCACCTCAGCTCAGGGCACCTTAGGGGCAGTCCTGACTGGTGGGTGACTCCTCCTTGTTTTCCTCATTATCTCCTCCAGCCTTGCCGCCAAAAGTGGGGGCAGTGGCCGGAGGGGAGGGCATCTCCACTAGCTGGGATGCCCTGGGGTGCTGTAACGAAACGCATGAGCCTTTGAGGCTCACCGCCAGGTGTTACAGTTCCTGCAGGGGGAGGTGAGAAGCACCTCCAACCAGTTCAGGCTTTGTTTCTGTCCTCAGAGAGCACAAAGGCTCTCACCCCAGGGGGGCAGAAACTTGTCTCAGTGGCAGGCTGGCACACATCAGTCAGTCCTGCACTGAAGGATTGGGTAGAATTCAGGGGGCAGCTTCTAATATGCGCTCTGTGTGCATTTTGTAATAATTCCACCACTGGCATCAGTGTGGGTTTATTATTCTGAGAAGTTTGATACCAAACTTCCCAGTATTCAGTGTAGCCATTATGCAACTGTGGAGTTCGTTTTGACAAACTCCCAGAACATATACTTAATATGTACACACTGTAGTTACAATGTCTAAGAATAGACTTAGACACTGTAGGGGCATATTGCTAATGCAGCTATGCCCTCACCTGTGGTATAGTGCACCCTGCTTTAGGGCTGTAAGGCCTGCCAAAGGGGTGACTTACCTATGCCACAGGCAGTATTTTGTGGGCATGGCATCCTGAAGGGGATGCCATGTCGACTTTGCCTTTTTCTCCCCACAAACACACAATCTGCAATGGCAGTGTGCATGTGTTAGGTGAGGGGTCCCCAAGGGTGGCACAACATGCTGCAGCCCTTAGGGACCTTCCCTGGTCACAGGCCCCTTGGTACCACTGGTACCTTTTACAAGGGACTTATCCGTGTGCCAGGGGTGTGCCAATTGTGGAAACAATGGTACATTTTTAGTGAAAGAACAATGGTGTTGGGGCCGGGTTAGCAGGGTCCCAGCACACCTCAGTCAAGTCAGCATCAATATCAGGCAAAAAGTGGGGGGTAACTGCAACAGGGAGCCATTTTCCTACATTCCCCTTCTGAACTGTAAAAACTTTTCACCCATTAACTTGAGTCTGACTCTCCCCCCCCCCCCACCCTTTGTCCGTAAAGCGTCTGCGACTGTGTGCCCCCCAAATGCAACTAAAAACTACTCAATAAGGGAATCTGTGAGGTCTGTAGCCCACCAGAACCCACCAATAAATTCAACCCTTAACTCACACAACCAGAGCCACCTGCGCCCTGTACATGGTGGTTCAGTACTTGCTTTAGAAAAATAGTCTGTTCAGACTCTAAGCCGTTCATGTTATAGCAAGGAGAATTTGACACTCCATGGCCCCAGATATCATTCAGTCCCACGATTATGGTGCAAATGCCAGACCAGATGCTGTTGTGACCCTAAGTTCATGTTCTAAATTTGCAATGGCGGCTGTTAGGGGTCTCCGAACCAGTCTCTTGGTCAACCCCTGTATATCAGTGTGCAGATTCCCTCTCTAGAATAGTTATCTTGCTCTTTTTAATGGTTGCATTCTGGTCCCCCACGAAGTCCGAGTAGACCTCCAGTCGCCTCTCTGGGCTTGTTCCCCTTCAAGGTGTCCCCCATACATCACCTCTGCGGGAGTTGGCCTCTCCTCCTGGGCTGCTATCTGTCTTTGGGTAGAGCCCCTTCTCCACCAGCAAGGCATGAGCTAGGTTCATGCCCCTTGTGCCTCTGCATCCTGGTACACTCCTGTGCTTCCTCAGGTGTCTGGAAGAACAGCAATTGCCACTGAAATAAGACATTCAGTTTAGCAGGGAATAAAAGCATATACTGCAATTAGAGACCCCGCAGTCTGGCCTTCAGGGAGTCATATGCACCGTTGCCGCTGCACCTCCCAGGTGTAGTCTGGTAAAATCAGGATCTTGGAGATCTCATGGTGCACCTCTCCCATTTTGCGTACTTTGGTAAGGATCATGTCCCTATCCCCAGGAAGCATGCTATCACAGGCCTCTGGGGGGCCCCCAGCAGGGGTCTGCCCCCCACTGCTAGGTGTGACCACTCCACAATAAAGCAGTAGGAGAGTTTGTCCTGAGGCAGGATACGCCACAGCCACTCATCCAGGAATTATACCACATTCAGGCCTCTCGACTCAGAACCCCCCAAATCTGATTGTTCTGCCAGGCCCAATTTTCAGCTGCCTTCAGTCTCCACACCAAGCCTTTGGTAGTGGCTCCGGCCTTCATCACTTCTTGTGGGGGCCCTGGACTGTGTCCTCTAGCTTAGATTTTGGTTTCCGCCGAGGTGACACCCCTCTACACATTGTGGAGACCCTGGCACAGGAGTGTGATCTCTGAGCACACCTCACCCACTCTCCCCTCTAAGGCCTCCTGGGAAGACTGAACAGCTAGGAGAAGAGCAGCATAATCAGGCTTTGCAGGTACAGCGTTGTCTGCAGGAGGTATTACTACTTTTGTGTAGCGGTCCAGTAGCTTGTGACTAGGGGTTTAGGTTCTCAGTCACAGGCCATGCTGCCAACTCCAGTGCACTACCAAAGATTGCCTCAACTCAGTTTGGCCTGCAAGTGATAGGACAGCAACCTGAGCAGAGTCCCACAGAGACTGGAGTGCAACAGGTGGTCACCCCCGCATCCCAAGTCAGGGGTGGGAGAAGGTCGCCTTCTTATCCATTTATCTCTTACATCACTGTGGTTCAGAAAAAATTTCTGGTGTGCCCAGCACAGTTGCTCAGCAAGCAGGGGCGGCTCCTCAATTAGAGCGGAGGAGCGTCAACCCCCACCCCCGACACACACACACATCCCCACCAGCAGAAGCAGCGACACTTTCGCCATTAAGGGATAATAAACTAGGTTAATCCTTTCATGGTGAAAGGGGCGGGCATTGGGGATGACAGCGCACTCCCCTCAGAGCGCATGTGTGTTTGGCCGGCTGTCTTGGGAGCCTGTGCCTGCAGCTGGAGCGAGGAGGGACAACGGAGCTGCGGCAATGGAGGAGGTACGTTTTTTTTCCCTTTATTTTTAATTAAATGTTCCCCCCCTGCACCCGGCCCTTTAAATACTAGCGAGCCGTGCTCAGCAGGATCCCCTCAACCAGGCTCAGGTCTACCCCACCAGGGGTGACACCCAGTTCACAGCCACCCAGCCAAGCTAGACGCTCGAGTAGTACGGCATCCTCACGTTTCACCACCGGTGTCCCGTTCCAGACCACAGATCACTGGATGTACAGTGGCAAAGCAGCACTTTAGCAGTGTTTCAAATCCAGCAGCCCCCACGACCTGGGGATGCAGGGCTAAATTCAGCATGGCAATCATGGGGTTGCTAAAGATTTTGTAGGATTAAATGTGGGCCCGGCAAGGAGCTCACTCAAGGAGCGCCTGACTCCGTCACAATCTTAGCTGCGCCCCCATGTGTTTTTATTTTTAAGCCCTTTGCCAACATACTTTGCATCAAATCACCAACCAAACGTGTGTGCCTGTAATTAGGAGCAACAGTTGTCCAGAACACATCAGATCATAAGACAGATTATTTTTTTCTCAGTTGTTGGATGGAGTGAGTTACATTAAACCTAATGCTGACCCCACAAAAGAGGTGATTGGTTTAATTAAGAGGATAACTGATGAGGGTCTGGGCATGGGGTACCTTACGAAGTTGGAGTATGACTTTTCCTAAATAAACATCCCGTACCCTTACGATCTATACACTTAAGATTCATAAAGATTTAAATAAAACCACCAGGCCGTCCCATAGTATCGGGGTGTGGTTCAATATTGGGACCTCTATGTAAATATATAGATTTTTTTCTGAAACCCAAGGTTGAATCAATAAAGGCATATTTGAGAGATACTATAGAAACCATAAAGCTAATTGAGAATTTAGCGTTAAATCCGGAAGAACAAAATTTTAGTCACAACGGACTTTGCATCTTTGTGTACAAATATTCCCCAACGATTAACATTAGAGGTAATTAAAGAGGTACTAGATAATAGACCACAACCTGTACAGGTACTCACTACTTTGATTGACCTTTTAAAAATCGCCATGACAAAAAAGTTCTTCTTTCAGGGAGATTGTTAATAGACAAAGGGAGTTGCCATGGGATCTACTTTTGCACTGGATATAGCAATTCTATATATGAAACATTATGAAGGACAATACATCTATGAAATATCTATGCCATATTTTGAACATATCACTATGGAAACGCTATATAGATGTCTTGATATGGACAGGGACCGAATAGAGACTCTTGGAATTTCTTAAATGGTTGAATGATCGATCTTCTGACATACAGTTTACCATACAGTATAGCTCACAGACAATAGATTTCTTGGACATTACAATCAAGATAGAAGAGAATCACTTGTACACTACTCTCTTTAGGAAGAATAGTGAAAGGAATTAATTATTACAATACACTAGCCACCATCCTAGAAATCTCAGAGATAATCTACCTCACGGACAATTTCTCAGTCTTAGAAGGAATTGTGCATGTAAGCCGGATTATTTTGATGAATCAGATGATTTAATGAGACGGTTGATTGAAAGGGGATATCCCATGAGTTTGGTAAAAAAGGCACAGAAGAGGGCATGGTTCTGCCCAAGGGAAACCCTACTTGAACCTAAGCCACGGATGGAGATGTTTAATAATAGAATGACATGTGTTACAACATTTTGTACCCATATTATGGAAATAAAAAAGATAATTAACAGTTACTGGACAAAGGCTTTGGATGAAATAGTTTCAAGATCCTCCGATGTATGCATTCAAGAGAGGAAAGAATGTCTAGTACTTTGCGGTCAGTTTCCTTTTAAATGAACCACCAAAACCTTCTTTACCATCACTGTGAAATTAACCGCAGATTGTTGGTCATTATAAGTGTGTCAACTGTAAAACTGTAAGGCGTGTCCCTATGAGTTTGGAGACGAAAATCTTCCAGTATAAAGACCAAATGTTTGCTTTGCACGAGCATACCAACTGCAACAGTATTGTTGTCATTTATGTGATTAAATGTCCCTGTGGTCTTTTGTATGTGGGACAAACGAGAACAGGTAAAGGTGTGCATTTTACAGCAATGTAGTCACATTAGATATAAAGTACAAGGAGCACCCTTGGTTGATCATTTTACAATTCAATCATTTGGTTGAAATTATGAGATGGTTTGAACCCACGTGGTGGAGATTTAGCAAATGTTCTTAACTTACGGGAATGCAAATGGATTCATCTTCTTGACACAGTAGTCCAGGGTTTGAATGAATATGAGAAAATAGCTAGACAGGTGGCAAGTTTGAATAGTGGATGATATGGATTTTGAGTTTGTGAACTGTCAGGATTTTGTTCATTGTTTGGCACTGGGGTGAGAAAACAAATTTATAACTTAAATTTATAATTTAATTTCAATATTTTTATATCAGGGTTGTGAAAGTGCTGTTTTCGTTTGGAGGCCTTGTGAGTGCAGTCCTCGTTTTAAATTGTGTTGTCCTTGGTTCTTTGTAATTGTATCTGAATCATGCTACTGTCATGATTGTGCTTGTTAATATTGTTCTTCCCTAGTTTGGACTTCATTTGGTACAGAGAGGGTTAATGATCCTCCATTGGAACGTAGCTACGTCATTTCCCCTTCCCGTCAATGTGCACTTTGACGTTATGGGAATTTATTTAGGCGGGGTTGTTTATTCTGCATTGGAAGGAGAGTGGAATCACTGTACCTCCTCTGAATACTAAGGTGGGTTAGCTGTTTGGGGTGGTTTCATTTTTGTTTTTTCAGACCAGAGTAATAAGTACTGAATTATCGAGTGAATGGGTCTGTTCTGTGCTTTTTGTTTTTTGATATTATAGTAAACCTACGTTTTGGAATCAGTGGGCCAGACGACTAAAAATTGTTCAGTCGATTGACTGTGAAAAATTATCTTTAAAATCAAATGTGGCAATTTGAGAAAGAGAAATACATGTTCGGTCTTAATACGGAGGAGAGTGAATTGATAAAGATGTTCCTCACTCTTTTAAGTTTTGGATTGAACTTAGTACGAATTTTCTGATGGGTTTTCGTTTTCCCAGGTATGGGGATATGGATTTTTTTGAATGAAGTGATCGATGCACCAGTTCGATGAGCGTTGTCTCACCATGTGATGAAATATTTTAGGTGAGTGGAAAGCAATTGTTACCATGCAGCATATAGGATATTGTAAGGAACAGTGGATTAAGGTTTGTGTCCTTTTTTGAAGGTCGCTCCTAATGTGTTGTGTCCTGATGAAGACCCGCAATTGAGGCAAGAGTTGGCCCTGTTTATTTCGTCAGGTCAAAACTTCAACGACTATATTGAGCCTGGATTGGTTTGGGGACAACCAAGAGGCAATATGACTCTGTACCTGTATGGAATGAGATACATTTTGTGTGTGTTGTAGAATAGTTAACTAACAGGCTCTGGTATACATAATCTTTGTATAGTAAATAAGATTGATCTCTTTATTTTCTTTTTCACAAGCACTTTTTCTCGTAAACATTTTCTTTTTGGTATTCTGGGGCAACAATTTTGAAATTTAAGAAAAAAATGTATATTTTTATGAGAATTGGTTTTTGAATATTTGAGATGATGAATGTTTTGTGCTGCATGCATATGTTGCAATTTATTTGCTAACAGAATTCTGTTTTGCGCTTAAAAAAGAAATAACTTTTTCCCCCCCATTTGGACCATTGTAGTTATGTATTGTAATTAGTGGGACTGGGAATGCATCATCTGCAAAGATGGGTGTGTAACCTCTAGAAATATATATAAAGTATAGGTTTCAACAATTAAACATTTAACATTAATCAATTAAAATGTGTTCTGTATACAGTACATATAAGTCACACTGCCGTATGCAAGTTTACATAATTTACAATGGCCACTAGTCATTGAATCAATTCTCACAATTTAGTAACTCCTGAGTGCTGCTTTTGAAATGTCTACTCCAATACATCTTAGTCACAAAATGTCATACTTAATGTTTTTAATTAAACATTTTATCCTTAGCATTATTTAAAACTATATAGCCAATAATTGATAAAAGGTCAACCCCATGGAGTTAAAACTATGGTTTTAGATGGCGCAATGGTGCGAGAAGGTCAGGATTAAGTCCCGAAGCTGTTCATCCTTCAGAGATCAATAATATGATTGGATTTAAAGTGGCTAAGAACTCATTTTATTCAGCGCTTATAATCTTCATACTGCCGTTTTAAGCAGTACATACAAATGTTATTTTATTTTGAAATGGCCTGAACAAGAACCACTGAGTGGGCAAATTCATTCCAGGTTATCCAAGCTCCTTGATGTGCAAGTACTGCTAAAAGCTTTATTTTTATGTAACAGTATCAGTACTAAATTATTTTTTCCCAGGTCTCTAAATCTGTCCACAGTCTTTGTGCAATTGGATTTGCAACTAAAAAGCCATCCTATTATACTAAATACAATTTGGCAATAATAAGGCACCAACTTACAAGGCAGGTCTCAGTTTTATGAGCAATAGAGGAAAAACAACTAAAAATGGGTATGTGTAAGAATGTTACACATACAAGAAACATTAAGGTCCACAGTACAAGAATTCATGGTATGATTGAAAGAACAATTTGCGCCAAAAATGTAGCAAAAGGGCGACGGTAACAGATCAGGACTGGTTTGCTGGCGCATTATTAAGCAACAAATTCACCACTCCTACGTCTTACCTTTGTATCCACTTGGTGAACGGTATGAATTAACTAAACCTCTTCCACCTCTAGTTGCTCCTCTGACTGAACCCCGGCAGTTTATGTAAGGTGCAGCGCTCCTACCAAAGTTGCTGCCTTGCGCTTGATAAAACGAGGCATTTCCATTACTCATCTGAATAGTTCCATCAGTTTGATAAGGAAGGGTCACTTAAAAAAAAAAAAAAAAAAAAGAACGGACTTTAGTATAATTAGACATCATATACACTGTAAGTCGATTTCAAAAGTACAGAAAGAAAGTAAAATACAATGTATTACAATCCCAGTGACAAGTATGCTTGGAACAAGCTTGGACTCTAGCTATAACACCTTCCAGCATGAATCAGGACATGTAGCAAGCATAAAAGTCCCCAGCCCTACTGCCACAAATAACTCTTGTACAGTTCGAGAACATCTACTTGAAGGATTCTAGTGCCAATGATTTACACTAAATATTTCAGTATCACAGGATAATCTGTCAGCACACCAAGATAGATTAATAGTCATTAAAAGCACTTAGCAATTGAGGAATCCCTTTTCAAAGGATTGGAAATGTAAAATTTTATAATAAAGTTTGGTGTTTTCAATGAAGCCTGAATTTTAATTTCTACAGAGAACATGAAGTAATTTTGGTCAGAATGTAAATCAAGTTAACTTGCAAATATTTACAAAATGGTAGGTTGAAATATGAAATTGGAACCTGTTCAAAAGGGGCCTTGCAAACTACCATGCAAAACGTCTTCTCCAAATACAGGTCACAGTACTCAATCCCCCACACCTCCAATCTAAACTAGACCAATTTAATTTTAGGCACATTAGAACTATTTGCACACCAGCTGGCCCTATGCCTTAAAAGGCTTCTGCCTGAACCTCATCCTTGGTGTCTAGTGAGAGCTCTGGTTTCCTACTAGGCTGCCCTCTGCCTCTCTCCTTTTTTCTGCCTTGCTCTGTGTGCTTTCTCTTCCGTGTCTGCCCCCTTTGTGCTCCTTTTGCCTCGCTTCTGCTTTACACTCCTTCGCTTTTCTCTCCCTGCACTCCGCTCTCTCCCCCCAGGGCTGCTGCCCCTGCGGCCCCGCCCTGTCCTCTCACTGCACTCCTGCCGCTGCCCCCGTGGCCCTGCCCCCTTTTTTCACGTTTTTGCCCCCACTCCCAGCTGTCCTCTCCCCCCCCTCTTCCCCCTCCCCCCACTTGCCTAAGGCAAGCCCGCCTGCACACAGCACCGGAACCCCTCGTTCTTGCCCCCCCCCCACAACACCCAACTCCGCTACAACGCCGCCACCACCCTCCACATACTCAACACTGGCCGCTTATCCACCTGCCATCAAGCCACCCCGCAGCTTACCCACGGACCATTCTCCTGCTGGAACTGCTAACTTCATTACAAGGTAAACAGTTTTTAAATTAAAAAATACTTTTCCCGTTTCAAAAATCGACAGAGCAATTTTCAGAGTCCTCAATGTTTACCTACAGGAGGAACATGAACGCAGTTTCACAGGTAAGTACACAACTTACAAACCCAGTCTTCAGGGTTCCAGACTAACACTGATCAAGGTTCAGGTTGGTACCAAGCGTGCACCCACAGCGGCACAGGGCGGCTGGGGGCAGAGGTCAGAGTCGTTGCCCTATGTTAATCAATGGAGACTCGGGGAATGAAGACGCACTACTTCCAGGTAAGTACAAGTGATGTCAGAGGTTGGTCTCTGGGGGTTGAGGTAAGCACTGGGGGGTGGAGGGACCACAAGACCGCACCAAACTTACACCCTCAGCAGCACAGGGGTAGCCAGGTGCAGAGTGCTAACAGGGCTTTGCGCTATGTTGGCAGGCTGCAACTGTTGCTGTGGAGTCCGGCAGGAGTCAGCCCACAGTGGTCACCTTCACAGGACTGGTGGGCCACTTGGTCACGCGCGGAGGAATCGGGTGTACAGGTGGTTCCAGGCAGCACTTTCATGGCTGCTCAGGCAGACTGCTTTAGAGATGGTTTCTTTTGGACAGGTATGCTGTCCATGGGAGTTCTTGGTCTTTATCCAAGGCGGGGGGTCCTTCCAAGGCTTTGGAGGTCACAGGGCTGCAGGACAAGTCATCTTCTGGGTGCTGGTTCTTTAAAGGCTGCAGACAGGAAGTACGACCTGAGGTCAAGTCAGTTGGTGTGTTCAGTCTTCTCTGCTGGGACGACTTCTGTGTTGTCTGTGGATTCTTAGGTAAACAGGAATCTGATTCTAGGGTGCCACCTAAATACTGAATTTAGGGATGTTACAGGAAGTGCCAGGTGGTAGCCAATGGGCCACTCACCTTTAGGGCCTTCCTATGACCTCTTCCTTTGGGAAGTTGAATAGCCCTAACCCTACTGACCTAATTCCTTCAATAGAAGATGGAGGAATTAAAAAAGTGGTGTCCACTGCAGCTTGTCCAGCCTGGGGGGTGGGACTCGCATGAAGTGGGCACACCTCTTAATTTACTTAATATTCCCACCAGTTCTGCTGCCAAAAACAGTCAAGAACTTGGGGTCGGCCTACTATACCATATGAAGAGGCCTGGGTTGCAGTTTAAAGGTGGCAAGGCCTTTGAAGCTCCCTACCCTGGAATGTCCATCCTGCCTGGACAAGGTGGTCACAACTCTGCCCAGGGCAGGCTTTTGTTCTGAGCCCTTTAGAGCACCGGCTCTCACCTGGTTGCCTAGACCTTTACACCCCCAACAATTGGCATACTGGGGCCCCTTAGGTAACCAGGGCACTAGGGCACCAGGGGTTCCCTTCATGGGCTGCAGCATGTATTATGCCAACCATGGGAGCCCATGGAAAATGTGTCTGCAGGTCTGCATGCACTCTTTCACTACAGGTGACTGCACCAGGTCACTAAGTCAGCCCTAAGGTAGGTCAGAGAGTCCAGTGGATCCCAAACTGGACTGCAGAGGAAAAAGTAGATTGGACTAATGCTCTATTTTTGTGGTAGTGCGGACAAGCAGTTGCATTTTTTGTACTCAGAGGCAATAAATGACACTCAAATAATAAACCCAAGACCAAATTAGAAAAATAACACTTCTCGTATGTTTCAAAACCCAAGAACTTTGTAATCAGGTAACTAGTTTTTCAAGCAAAAAAAATAAAATAAACAGCCCCAATCCCTTCAGACCGCGCCTATGGCGCCTATAACAGTCAAGCGAACTTGAGTTACGCCGACTGACTCTACGTCTCCAATACAGAATGGCATTTTTTTGTCCCCAATGGGGACAGAGGTTGTAGTGGCTGGGACGAGGATTTTACAAAGATGGTATCCTGCGATGCACCCTATGAATAAGTAAGTGAAATGCCTCAGGGCATTTTGACGTGATTCAGATGGGCATGACACCCTCCGGGGAAAAGCTTGATATCATCGATACGTTTTTTCCCTGCACGCATATGGGAGGTTTCCACTACATTATTTTTTTAGACATTACATGCATATGAGCATACCTACACTGATTATCTATACACCTGATGGTATGCAGGGTATGGACGTATGCATGTTATCTGGGTAGAGGCATCTTCCGGCGTTTGATTACTGAAATGAGAGCTGTTTCCCTGCATGTATTTTTTGAGCGTTATGAGGAATAGTGACCGCTCGCTAACTAGAATCCCGGGGTGTTGGGGTGTGTGTGTGTGTCGGGTCTTAGCCTGATTTATACCAAGGAGATCAGCACACCTATCCATGGGTCCCCAGTGACTTTTGCCTCCCTACATATGGGCAAACGCAATTGTATATGGACAAGTGACTTCCAGTCAGCTATAGGATACCACCATGATGTTGGGAATAAAAGTAATTAGAATACCTAATACTTGCAGAAGATACCTTGGCTAGTCTGTGTAAGCGTATGTCTAGTATGTCTTCACCTTTCCCACTAAGCCGGGATAGTAAAGGCTTTTTAGCCACCTACTCTTTCTACAGAGGGGTGCCTGTAATAACAAGCTCACACAACTATTGAGATGTATGTGTAGCTTTAAATACTTTAGATACAATGGCGAAGGTTTTGAAGAGCACTCCTTCCCTTTGCATGTTCATCATTTGGTCTATCAATGATTTGTTTTGTTAAAGAAAACAATGGTTTGATTTAGAAATCGGTTTTGACTAGGTCCTAAGTGACAATCTCAGGTCCTAAGTAAGTGACATTCCCAGGTAGGTCCTGTGCAATTTACAACTATCTCTATTCATGGACTTAGATCTCATTACTAAGTACACCTTTCCAGTGTGTACTTAGTAATGAGTAGCCCTGAAGAATGCACCTGACCAGTAGAGACTTGAAAAGTGGACAGAAACATGTTGGGTTATCCATAGATTAGCGGACCATTGCACTCAAGCTCATCTCTTCTTGTTTTTATTCATGCCAGTGGATACCATAATAAAGGTGGAGTGAAATACTGGTATTCCACTAGGAATTTAAGTGTCTGGATCCCGCTTTTGTCCAGTTTACTTTATATAAAAACTCCCTCTGGTAGGCCCAATCCTGATGGTTGAGTCTGCCCTTGTGATATTATTCTATCCAAGGGTGGGTAGGGGAGGCCTATGATGAAGCATGACATTACTAGGTGTGTGATACCACCCCTTCCATAAAGGAAACCTTCCCCAGTTAAATCTAGGCAGAGAGTGATTTCACATATAATTAAGGAGCTTTTCTTTCCAATAAATGGTAAAGTCATCTCATCTTCAACTGGTAAAAGTACGAGATCTGTTCCTGATGGGTGGAACCTCTAATTGAGACATTCTACTGGGAAAACTTTCCTTGTTTTTCCAACTGCCAACCTCCCCCCCCCCCCCCCCCCAAATACCTTTTTGTTTATATAGATTAATCCCTGGGAGGACGTTTGGTGGGGTGTACCTCTCTACCCTCCTTTAGAGTAAGGCAACTCTTCTTTGTCCTTTGCTTCTTAGGTCTTCAGGATCTGAGTTCTAGGGTTCAGGGGTGCCACTTAAATACACAATTTTGGGGCACTGCAAGGAGTGCCAGGCAGTAGCCAATGGGCTGCCCAGCTTTAGGGTGGCTACACCCTTTCCATGACCACTTTTGTTGGGAAGTGGACATAACCCTAACCTTAGTGACCAAATCCTTCCAAACAATATGGAGGAATTTGAAGGGTGGGGTCGGTCATCTCCACCTTCTGGAGAAACCTGGGACACATTATAAAAGCAACTAGGCCTCTGAAGCTTCCTGCCATTGAATGTCAATCCTGCCTAGGTGAGGTGATAACACCCGTGCCTAGTGCAGGCTTTGGTCTCTAGCCCTCAAGAGAAACAGCTCTCACCTTGGGAGGCCAGAAACAAGTCTATGGTGGCTGAACGGGTCAGGACCAGTCAGTCAATCCACAGGAGCTGTTAGGTAGTCAGGGGGCACCTCTTAGGTGTCCTCTGGGTGCAGTTATTAATAAATTCCTCACTGGCATCAAGTGAGGGTTTATTAATCGGAGATGTTTGATACTAAATACCCTTATCTTCAGAGAAGCCATCATGTAGCGGGAAACTCATAGTGACCAGTGTCACTCACTAGGTTTGAGAATCTACGACAGCTGGGGCATAGCCACTTGTGCAGATAAACCCCCACATGTCATATAATGCGCCCTACCTTAGGGCCGTAAAGGCATGCTAGACAGGTGACATACATGTATTGCATGCAGGGTTTAGGGGACATGGCACACAGGCTGTGTGCCATGTTGTGTTTTCAATTTTGGAAGCACCTTGTCATGCAGCCTGCAATGATAGTCTGTATAAGGTTGGTGCTGGGAGCCTCAGAGTGGTACAAGTTGTGCTGTAGCTCTGAGGAGCTCTCTTCAGTACCCATGCCCTAGGTACCAGGGGTACCATTACTTGGGACCTACGTACTCGGGGCTGAATGGTCTGGTCACTTGGGGATCAAGTGACCAGGTGTTTTGTTTTAGGGAATGAACATTGGCACTGTGGACTCAGTGCACTTCAGTCAAAGTTGCATCTAAAAACAAGGCAAAAGGGGGCAGGGTACTGCAACCAGAACCCAGCACCCTACAGTGCACCTATTGAAAAATACAACTTTTTCAGCCATAGTAGCTTCTGGACTTCTACGCCAGAGGAGAGCCCTCCAATGCAGTTATATGGCAAAATCTTCTCTTACAAGGCCCTGGCTGGATTTCATGGTTTCTTCACAAATAAAACACCCTTTTTGAAAAGTGCTTTTCCAAGGACACCCACACCCTCATACTGTCACTCTGCGGAGGTACCTGTTGTCTTGTAGTCTTTTGACCCCCACCACCCCCATCCTAGACTTGTTGCTGAAGCCAAGTGGGGGAAGCCAGTTTTCCTCCCACTTTTCATCCAGCCTGCAGAGCAGGGAAGAACAAAACACTGGGCTCCTGTTGCTTCAGGGGTGCCCTCACCATACAGAGCCACAACAGGTCCAGGCCCTCCCTGAGGCAGGGGAGGATTTTGTTGTAAATCCCCCCCACCTTTAAAGGGGGTAATGTAATCAGTTGGCAAGGCGCTGAGATGACCAGGGGCACCACCATCACAGGCACCCTGTGGTGGTCTTTAGGATCACACTTTTGATATCCTAAAGACCACATGTACCTACAAATTCAGGGCACCAGAATTATGCTCGAGAATTTCTTGCTGCCTTCTGTATCATCTGATACTGCTTTTTCCTCGTTAACAGTAACTTCGCTGTGGGGCCCGGACCTGCACTTTTGTCTAATACGGGTCATACCTTGACCAACAGGCTTTTCAGCCCCTTAGCAGCCCCCCTCAAGTCCTCTACAGCAGACCCCACACATTAGTCATCTTGGTCTCTGAACCTGCAGTAAGGTGTCCACGGTGCTCAAGGGACTGTAACAAGACTAGTGCAAAGTCCAAAGACAACCCTCCCATGGCAGCCGCCAAGCAAGTCAATCCTCTACAGACCTCGGAAGGAGCAGAGGCAATGAGCTTTTGAGAGAATCCAGAAAAGTCAAGAGTACAAGCCAGGGGCCTCCAGTTTATTGGCAGAGGTGTAGCAGCTCAGGCTGCTTTTGTACCTCTTTTTTGCAGTCTCCTCTGCTCTGGGGCTGTGCAGGGACTTAAAAGATCAAATGGAGCTTCTTTTATTTGGTGGTGTTCCTCCAGAACTGTGGCACATTTCTCCCTCTGAACCAAGCTCCTCTCAATCTGTCCTGGGTTCCTCCCTCTAAGGCTTCATAAAACCCAATGTGGTGCATGACAGATCTACTTGTTTTACATTTAGCTTTGACAATCTTCCTACATGGGACAATTAAATAGAGGCGCTGTTAACAATATGGAAATTCCTACCCCCATTCCCATCATGAGAAGCCTAATATTGCCCAGATGGCCCTATTGCATTCAGGGGTCTTTGATCTGCCAGCTGAGTAGAACAATCAACTATCCCATAAGTTGCTTATGAAGACTTCCGCTGGGAAGTGGGCATAACCCTAACTCTAGTGCCCTAATTCCTACCAAATAAGATGGAGGAATTTATGGTGGGTCCAATTCAGCTCATCCATCTTAGGGGAGGGACACGCAAGAAGTAGGCACTTCTCCAAATGTAACTAATTTTCCTGCCTGTGCTGTCACCAAATGTGGGATCAGGACAGGGGGATTGGTCATCACCACCATCTGGAGAGGCCTGGGTCACAGTTCCAAGGTGGCAAGGCCTTTGAAGCCTTCTGCCCTGGAATGTCCATCCTGCCTCAGAGAGGCGGTCAAACCTCTGCCCAGGGAAGGCCTTTGTATCATGCCCTTGATAGTGCCGGCTCTCACCTTGGTGGGACAAAAACATGTCTGTGGTGGCTGAACTGGACAGGACCAGTCAGTCAGCAAACTAGTAGCTGGTAGGTTTTCAGGGAGGCACCTTTAAGGTGCCCTCTCTTTGCAATATTTTGAAATAAATCCATCACTGGGGGTAGAGAGGGTTTATTATTCTGAGATTTTTGTTACCAAACATCCCAGGATTCAGAGAAGCCATCCTGTAGCTGGGAAACTTGTAATAACTAGTGGCCAGCACATGCATTTAAAATGGCTTCTCTATGCACTTCCTATGTCTCAGAATCGACAGACACAAGCCTAAAACACAACCTGTCCCAAAGCCCAGTGTGTCAGGTCACCTACCACCGCATGTGCTGGGTGCAAGTCACCCCTAAGGCAGGGTGCATCCAGGCACATGAGAGGGCATATATGGATGAGCAAATATGCCCCTACTATGTCTGTCAATTCTGAGACAAACTGAAATTGTACTCTATGCATCATGCCGATCATTAAGTTTTTAGCTTAATTTTTTTTCCCCTCAGTTATTTGTGATACAAAATCTTTGATTAAGGTTGCATAAACTTTATAAAGTAGCACTACCTTCTGCTTCTTCTGATATCTGGAAGAAACTGATTCATGCAAAGAGGATTACTAAAGTCCACGTTTTTTATTTGCAATTTTTAAAAAAAACTGTTGATTGCCAATTGGCCCTCATCACATTCCTTTATGGCATAATCCTTCCTTAGCCTCCTTTCCTGATAGGGCAGAATAGTTTCAAACAATTCAGAAATTAATTACTCCATAGTAGGACCAAAAAAGTCTTATATCCTACCACTCCCTTGGAGTCTGTGGAGCTAGTAGCGGATTCAAACTCAGTCAATTGCAGGACTGATCCACTCTTCTCAAGCACCAGTTTGATGTTGTCTCAGGACAAATATGGCTACCTACACAGAATCCGAAATATTTTAGTGATGGGAAATTCCATATATCTTATTTCCTTGGTGCTCTTGCTTTTGCTTTTGCTTTACATATAGGGTTAGGGCCAGAGAATCAATCGGACTAGATTAGCAGTGGTTACTACTTCAATTTGTGTTCTTTTCTAGAGAGGGATTTTGATTTCTTTAAACATTTTTTAGCTTTTCAAAGGTTCATAATGATGCTTCATTGACTCATTGTTACTCAGACATCGTATCACCCTTCGTGATAAATATTGCTATTCATAAGTGTTTGTTTTACACTTTATTCATCCTCATTTCATTTTTTATGGTTTCATTGGATTTCTTTCTCTTGTGCGAATTCTTCAAGAGTGTTCACATTACTCCGAGTGATATCATTTTGACTAGTGTGGAAAATGGAGTATCTTCTTTTCCAGTCAACACGATAGCATCCTTAATCATTATAAACTAGGTTTGTTTTCCATTTCCTCCGTCTCTGTATCAAGTCACTGGGGTCCTAGTTAGCAGGATTCAAGTGAACAGTCAAAAACACACTGATAGACAGAGTGGAGGTAATCATGGCAAAATAAGGGTACTTTCCTAAGTATCCTCCCCCCCCCCCCAAACGAAAGACAATGAAGCTAACCTTGTCAAGATGAGTTTTCATTGTCCAAGTGGAAATATCTAGAGGGTCCATATGTAATGGAGTGGGTACTCCCAGATCTATGTTTCACTGTATAGTCCATTTCCTGTAGGGATATGGACCACCTCAAAAGTTTGAGATTTTCACCTTTCATATGTTTTAACCATAGCAGTGGTCCACCTTCTGCTTATTAAAGCTACTGGTTGATCCTGGCCCTCTGTATTCAGTTGTGACAGTAATACCCCAATCACTACCTTAGAAGCATTTGTCTGTACTATGAACGGCTTGGAGTAGTCAGGGGTTCTTAAAATAGGAGCAGAGCACATAGCCTCTTTAAGGACAGCAGAAGCCTTTTGGCAGCTAGCTGTCCATAAAACATTTAGGCATTCTTTTGGAAGTGAGGTCATTTAGAGGGGCTACAATGGAGCCATAATTCTTAATGAACCCCCTGTAGTATCCAGTGAGGCTCTCACCTGGGTCTGTGTAGTAGAGGCAGCCCATTCCAGGATAGTCTGGATTTTCACCTGTAGTGACTGAATCTGGCCTCCACATACCAGGTAGTCCAGATACACCACCTTCCCCTGCCCTATCTGGCACTTAGAGGCCTTGCAAGTGAGGCCATCCCCATTGCAGAGGCCCTTAAACATTCACTAGGTCGACCAGGTAATCCTCCCAGGTGGTGCTAAAGACAACTGTCGTCTACATAAACTGCACTGAAGTGTTCCAACCCTTGGAGGACTTTATTCACCAGCCTCTGGAATGTGGCAGGTGCATTGTTCAACCCAAAGGGCATCACTGTAAAATGCTAGTTGCCACTGGGGGTGGAAAATGCTGTTAGTGGCTTAGCATCCTCTGATAACTATCTGCCAGAAGTCAGATGAAAGGTGCTCAGATACTTGGCAGATGCCCGTGTATAAGTTCATCTGCCCTAGGATGAGCGTCTGTTTAGTAACAGTATTAAGACCTCTGTAGTCTACACAAAGAACAAGTTACTTACCTTCGGTAATGCTTTTTCTGGTGGACACAATAGCTACCTGTGGATTCCTCACCTTATGAATTCTCCCATGCGCCAGCATCCGACAGAAAATCTTCCCAGCTCTCCATGTCAACGAGGACGTCACAATTGCACGGCTCCACGCAACTCCGTCTGACGTCACCGTGCCAATAAGAGGTCCTCGCCGGCATGCTGACATCAGTTTCACCCATTTATTACGTGCCTTTGAGGCGAACAGGTGAAAACCGACCTCACCATGGCTCCAATAAATACATATATACATAAAACCACCATGATGCAATATAATCAAAACCATCATTTATAATTAGAGAAAAACATCAAAATGTATATACACCTATAAAACCACATATCTTAATGTAACCAGATAGGCAATGGGGAGGCGGGTGGGACTGTGAGGAATCCACAGGTAGCTATTGTATCCACCAGAAAAAGCGTTACTGAAGGTAAGTAACTTTCTTCTGATGGATACAACTACCTGTGGATTCCTCACCTTATGAATAGATTCCCAAAGCAGTGCCTGACTGGTTACCCCAAGAAATCCTGCAATACAGATCGTGCAAAAAGGCCGCACCTCCTAACCTCAGAGTCCAAGCAGTAATGCTTTGCGAAGGTGTGGAGGGACGCCAAAGTTGCGGCCTTGAAAATAGCCACCACTGGAACCCCTCTTGCCAGGGCCGAAGTAGCGGCCTTAGCCCTGGTGGAATGGGCTCCGATACCCTCGGGGGGAAATTTCTTTGCCAATGAGTAGCAAATCCTTATACAAAGAATGACCCACCTGGAGATTGTTCTTTTATGGACTGCTCTGCCCTTCCTCTGTCCAATATACCCCATGACAGCTGGTCCCCCCAGGTGAAAGTCTTTCATCCTTTCAATATAAAAACTAAGAGCCCTTTTAGGGTCCAAACGGTGAAGCCTCTCTTCCTCCTTCGAGGAGTGAGGAGGAGGGTAGAAAGATGGAAAGGTAATGGTCTGCCCTATATGAAAAGGAGTGACAACTTTTGGTAGGAAAGCCGCCCTGGTTTTCAACACCACTTTATCCCGAAAGAACAAGGTAAAGGGGGGTTTAACAGAAAGAGCTTGAAGCTCACCAACCCACCTAGCCGAGGTTATAGCAATGAGAAAAACTGTTTTAAGAACCAGAAACCTTAGCTGGCAAGAGTGCATGGGTTTGAAAGGTGACCCCATTAAAAAGGTTAAAAAAAGATTCAGGTCCCACAGAGGCATATGAAAAGGAGTGGGAGGAAACCTATTAACTAAACTTTTCAAGAACCTAATCACAATAGGCGATTTAAACAAGGGCTGATCTGGGAGGCAAAGAAAGGCTGACAGAGCAGCCAAATAACCCTTAACAGTAGCCACCGCACAACCCTTCTTTGCTAAATCTAAAGCAAATAATAAAATATCAGAGAGGTGGGCCAAAGGATCAATTTGCTTTTCTCCACACCAAGCCACGAATTTTGTCCACCTGCCGGCATAAACTGTCTTAGTGGAGTGTCGCCTGGCCAATAAAATAACATCCACTACATCTGGTGGAAGAGAAAAATAACTCAGGTTGCCCCGTTCAATCTCCAGGCATGAAGGCGCAGGCTCTGGAGGTGGGGGTGTAGAACCTGCCCCTGCGACTGCGAGAGGTGGTCTGCCCTGAGAGGGAGACAGAGCGGAGGGCACAGCGAGAGTTGGAGAAGGTCCATGTACCACACCCTTCTTGGCCAATCCGGAGCTATTAAAATGACCTGAGCCCGATCTTGGTGAATCTTCCTCGGAACCCGAGGAATCAAGGGTATGGGGGGGGGGAAATGCATAAAGCAACTGGTTGCACCAAGAGATCTGAAACGCATCCCAAAAAGCTCCTTGCTCCGGATACTGGAGGCTGCAGAATGATGGGCAGTGCGTTTTCTCCCGAGTGGCAAACAGATCTATCCTTTGAAAACCCCAAATCTGAAGGATGTGTAGGACCAGATCCGGATGGAAACGCCACTCGTGATTGGCCGAAAAATGTTGAAAGAGTGTCTGCACGTACGTTGAGCACCCCGGCCAGATGATTTGCTACCAAGCAAATCCGATGGTCCCGAAGCCAGGACCAGAGTCGCAGAGCTTCTCTGCAGAGAAGATAAGACCCTACTCCTCCCTGCTTGTTTATATACCACATCGCAGTAGTGTTGTCCATCAGGACCTGAACTGACGGACCGCGAAGGGATGGGAGGAAGTCCTTAAGAGCCAGACGTGTCACCCGCAATTCTAAAAGATTGATATGAAAAGTCTATTCCACTGGAGACCAACGACCCTTGATCTCCAGGTCCCCCCAGATGAGCTCCCCACCCTAGAGTGGAAGCATCCGTCATGACCATGGCCACTGCAGTTGGCTGTGAAAGCGGCCTTCCTTGGGAAAGGTTGCCATCCACAGCCCACCATCGTAGATCCGCTGCAGCGTCTCTGGAGATAGTTATCGACTCCTTGAGATCCCCTTTGTGTTGAAACCACTGCCTGCGGAGGCACCATTGGAGAGCCCTCATGTGCCAACATGCACGAGTGACCAACAGAATGCAAGAAGCGAACAGACCGAGCAGATGCAAGACCTTGAGGACTGGAACAACCGCTCCATTTTGAAACATTGGAATAAACACCTGGATGTTCTGGTTCCGCTGAGGCGGAGGATAGGCCCGATTCAATGTAGTTTCCAGTACTGCCCCTATGAACAGGAGGCGTTGAGAGGGCTGGGGGTCAGACTTGGGTACATTTATTGTAAAACCCAAACTGAACAACTGAGTTGTCATCTGCAAGTGACGCAACACAAGCTCTGGAGACTTGGCTTTGATCAACCAATCATCCAGGTAAGGGAACACCGAAATCCCCTTCCTTCTGAGACTTGCTGCCACCACTGCCATCACCTTCGTGAAGACTTGAGGTGCTGAAGTAAGACCAAACGGAAGGACCGCAAACAGGTAGTGACCCCACCACAAACCAGAGATACTTCCCGTGCAACTTGCATAGAGGGATATGAAAGTAAGCATCCTGCAAGTCGACAGACACCATCCAGTCTTCTTTGTTCAACACCAGAAGTACTTGCGCCAGAGTCGGCATCTTGAATTTTTCCTGTTTGAGGAACCAATTCAAAATCCTCAGGTCTAAGATTGGTCTCAAACGACCGTCCTTCTTGGGGATCAGTAAGTATCTTGAATAGTAACCCTGCCCTCTTTCCTGCTACGGAACCAACTCCACCGCACCTTTAGACAACAGGATCTGAACCTCCTGCTGCAACAACAGGAGATGGTCTTCTGAACAAAAGGAGGGACGGGGATGGATAGGAGGAGGAAACTCCTGAAAAGGGAGAGCATATCCTTTTCTCACAATGTTCAGAACCCAGTAGTCTGTTGTAATTAACTCCCACTCATGGAGAAAAAGACGTAATCTTCCCCCTGCAGGAGAAGTGTGGTCGAAAATGGGGAGAAAACTAGGGCTGCTTCCCTTTTTGTTCTCCAGAGGAAGAGGATGATGCAGGGTGCTCCCTCTTGTCCGAACCCTCCCCCTCCCTCTAAAGGTTCGATATGAGAGGTTGGTAGGTTGTTGGACTGTGGTCTCCCATGGAAAACTGCTCCACGCCCAAACCCCTTGAACCTCCGAAAGGACCTGAAAGGGGTAGCAGAGGAGGCTTGGAGACCCAAAGACTTCGCCGTGGCCAGACTATCTTTAAAGCGCTCTAGGGCAGAGTCAGCTTTATCACCAAAATGTTTTTCTCCATCAAAGGGCAAATCCAATAAAGCAGTCTGCACATCAGAAGAAAAACCAGAGGACCTCAACCAAGCGTGCCTCCTGGTAGCAATAGAGGTACCCTTTGCCCTGGCCACCGAGCATGTGGAATCCAGGCCAGACTGGATAATCTTTTTTGCTGCAGCCTGAGCATCCGATAGGAGTTCACCAAATTGACCCTGCACATCCTGCGGCAAGTCAGGAACCATAGCCCTGGCCGAGTCCATCAGGGCGTGGACATATCTACCAAGAACACAGGTAGCATTCACAGCCTTGAGAGCCATACAGCAAGTAGAGAAAGTTTTCTTTGCCAATTGCTCCATTCTTTTGGGATTCCCTGTCCGATGGAATCACAGGGAAGGAGCCTGGTGCAGACCGTGTGGAACAAGAGGCCTGAACAACCAGACTCTCCGGGGTTGGATGTTTTGATAAGAACCCCAGATCTCCAGGCGCCACTCTGAACCTCCTTGCCACAGGCCTACTGACAGCAGGTGATGACACAGGCCTCCTCCATAGTTCTAAGATGGGCTCTGTAAGAGCATCATTAAACACATGCAATGGATCCGCCGAAGTTGAAGAAGGATGAAGGACCTCCGTCAAAATGTTTGTTTTGACCTCTGCAGCAGGCAACAGAAGATCGCAAAAATTTGCTGCCTTCCTAATCACCGTATGGAAGGAGGCAGCTTCCTCCGTGAACTCCCCTGGCGAAGAAAGGTCCCATTCCGGGGAAGTGTCAAGCCCACTGCCCGAATCCAGCCCTTGATAATCTCCCAAGGGCTCCACAATTTCCCTTTCTTCCAGCAACTGCCGTTGGTACTCTTACTCTTCCAAAAGTCTCAAGGCCTTTCTAGGCGACCTCAGTTTGGCCTCCAACCTCAGCGTCAACATAGAATTGGCCAACATCGATGACACTGGCTTCAAAACTGCAAGACGCAGAACATGAGAGGAAGGTTGGCTTCAGTCCAATCCATTATTCGGATCCGGCACGGATCCCAACGGCGCCGTGGACACTTGAGGCTCCATCATCGGCGTCAACTGATGGGGCGATGAGATCAGCCTGTAAGGCGACGTCATCCGAACCGCAGGACCTCAAGGCGACGTCATCGGCACCGAACTGGTCCCCTTAGCCGGATAGAAGGGCATAAACGGCGCTGCCTTGTAAGGAGCCAGGGAGCCCAACGAAAAAGCTAATGGACCCGTGGGACCAGCCGGTGCACCAGCAGGGGCCATAGCCTTAAACAGACAACATGGCGTCACTCACTACCTCAAAGACCGATGGCGCCGGTGAAGCCTGAGGGCTCTGAGGTTGTGGAGTCACAGTTGGACTAACCTCCCACGTTGTACGGCGCTGCTGAGATGGAGACCTTGATCTTGAACGGCTCCGAGCCGAACGACGCCAAGAGTCATGACGACATCGTTTCTTGTGTCTCTTCGACCAAGTGTGGGAAGAGGACCTATGATGACTCTTGTGCCCCTTCTTTGCCTTGGCCAAAAAGAGTTTGGCCTCCATCTCTTTCAGAGCCTTAGGATTCATGCTCTGGCAGGAAACACTCCTCGACGTCATGCTCCGAGCTCAGACACCAAAGGCAATCATCATGAGGGTCGGTAACCGACATGCAACCACGCACTCTCGACAGCTCAAATCCAGACTTCCTAGGAGGCGACATTGTAACTAGAAACTGGATTGCAACTAGTAACAAGATGAAACACCTCCAACAGTAGCGAGAGCTCTGAGAAAACAGTTAGCGTCGAAGGCATGGAAAAAAGGGAACTGACGTCAGCACGCCGGCGAGGACCTCTTACTGGCACGGTGACATCAGACTGAGTCACGTGGAGCCGTGCAATTGTGACGTCCTCGTGGAGAGCTGGGAAGATTTTCCGTCAGATGCTGGCACATGGGAGAATTCATAAGGTGAGGAATCCACAGGTAGTTGTATCCATCAGAAACCTCATTTCTCTTTTTCAGTCTTGGGAGTGAGGTTTTGGGACAAGCACTACAGGGCTAGCCAAAGGGCTATCTGAGGGCTCAGTGACTCCCAGGTATAGCATCTTCTGAACTTCAGATTTGATCCATTCCCTTGCATGGTCAGGCTGCCTGTAAATTTTGCTCGACAGGCAAGCTGTTCCCAGTGTCAATGGTGTGTTCACACCATGTGGCCTGACCAGGTGTTAGGGAGACAGTTCTGAAAACTGTCCTAGGAGGTTTCTGCAGTCACTTTTTGGGACTCAGATGCAGTCAGAAATCACTACCCCATCAACTATGCCACCAGCTGCACTGTGGGAGAAGAGGTCAGGGAGAGGGTCACGCTTGTCTTCCTGTCCCTCATACGTTGCCATGAGCAGAGTCATATCAGACCTGTCAGATATGGGATTAACCTCTTAGCTGCTGGGCCTTTTCACCCCCCCCCCCTAGTGCTGAGCCCTTTTTTGGCTATTTGGGGTAGGTGGCGCTTAGGCCTTCATAACTTTTTGTCCACATAAGCCATCCACGCCAAATTTGCGTCCTTTTTTCCAACATCCTAGGGATTCTAATGGTACCCAGAGTTTGTGGGGTTTCCCCTGGAGGAGACCAAGAAATTAGTCAAAATATAGTGAAAATTTCATTTTTTTTTCAGAAAAAGGGCTGCAGAAGAAGCTTGTGGTTTTTTCCCTGAAAATGGCATCAACAAAGGGTTTCTGGTGCTAAAATCACCATCTTCCCACCTTTCAGGAACGGGCAGACGTGAATCAGAAAACCAAATTTTTCAACACAATTTTTGCATTTTACTGGGACATACCCCATTTTTACTATTTTTGGTGCTTTCTGCCTCCTTCCAGTTAGTGACAGGAATGGGTGTGAAACTAATGCTGGACCCCGGAAAGCTAAAGATTTCTGAAAAGTAGATAAAATTCTGAATTCAGCAAGGGGTCATTTGTGTAGATCCTACAAGGTTTTCCTACAGAAAATAACAGCTGAAATAAAAAAATATTGATAGTGAGCTGAAAAAACCAGCCATTTTTCTCCACGTTTTACTGTAACTTTTTCCTGCAATGTCAGATTTTTTAAAGCAATATACCGTTACATCTGCTGGACTCTTCTGGTTGCGGGATATATAGGGCTTGTAGGTTCATCAAGATCCCTAGGTACCCAGAGCCAATAAATGAGCTGCACCTTGCAATGGGTTTTCATTCTATACCGGGTATACAGCAATTCATTTGCTGAAATATAAAGAGTGAAAAATAGGTATCAAGAAAACTTTGTATTTCCAAAATGGGCATAAGATAAGGTGTTGAGAAGCAGTGGTTATTTGCACATCTCTGAATTCCGGGGTGCCCATACTAGCATGTGAATTACAGGCCATTTCTCAAATAGACGTCTTTTTTACACACTGTCTTACATTTGGAAGGAAAAAATGTAGAGAAAGACAAGGGGCAATAACACTTGTTTTGCTTCTGTGTTCCCCCAAGTCTCCCGATAAAAATGGTACCTGACTTGCATGGGTAGGCCTAATGCTCGCGACAGGAAACGCAACATGGACACATCACATTTTTACATTGAAATCTGACATGTTTTTTGCAAAGTGCCTAGCTGTAGATTTTGGCCTCTAGCTCAGCCAGCACCTAGGGAAGCCTACCAAACCTGTGCATTTTTGAAAACTAGACACCTAGGGGAATCCAGGATGGGGTGACTTGTGGGGCTCTCATCATGTTCTGTTACCCAGAATCCTTTGCAAACCTCAAAATGTGGCCAAAAAAACACTTTTTCCTCACATTTCGGTGACAGAAAGTTCTGGAATCTGAGAAGAGCCACAAATTTCCTTCCACCCAGCGTTCCCCCAAGTCTCCCGATAAAAATGGTACCTCTCTTGTGTGGGTAGGCCTAGCGCCCACGAAAGGAAATGGCCCAAAACCCAACGTGGACACATCACATTTTTTCACAGAAAACAGAGGTGTTTTTTACAAAGTGCATACCTGTGGATTTTGGCCTCTAGCTCAGCCGGCACCTGGGGAAACCTACCAAACCAGCGCATTTTTTAAAACTAGACACCTAGGGGAATCCAGGAGGGGGTGACTTGTGGGGCTCTGACCAGGTTCTGTTACCCAGAATCCTTTGCAAACCTCAAAATTTGGCCACAAAAAACACTTTTTCCTCACATTTCGGTGACAGAAAGTTCTGGAATCTGAGAGGAGCCACAAATTTCCTTCCCCCCCAGTGTTCCCCCAAGTCTCCTGATAAAAATGGTACCTCACTTGTGTGGGTAGGCCTGGTGCCCGCGACAGGAATAGATCACACAACGGTCAATGTTGGTCCTTACATGAAGCAGCTGTTGACCCTGGGGTGATCCATTCCTGACGCAGGCACTAGGTATAGGCACTCAAGTGGGGTAGTGTTTTTATCAGGACAGGTGAGGAATCACTGGGTGGTAGGAATTTTGTGGATCCCAGCATATTCCTGTAGTTTCTGTGACAGAAATGCAAGAAAAATAGAGTTTTTATTCAACATTTCAGCTTTGCAGGGTATTCTGGGTAGGAAAACTTTGGGGCATCCACACAAGTCGCACCTCTGTGGACTCCCCTGGATGTCTAGTTTCCAGAAATGTTTGGGTTTAGTATGTTTCTCTATATGGCCGCCGAACCCAGGACCAAAAACACAGGTGCCTGCCTTACAAAACCAGTTTGTTATGTGATAGATAATTTTGATGACTTCACAATATGATTTGGGCGGTGGAATTTGGGGCTGAACTAAATTGGGGCGCTCCCAAGAGAGCACTCTCTCTCTCTCTCTGCTTGCCACCGCATTCACCTGCTCTCTGGGTTGGGCTAACCCACTATTACCCCGTTGCACAGACTGTGCTTGCAAAGGGACAGCAGGACTGTCCTCATCACCTCCCTTATAACTTACTGGAAGAGGAGTTATCGAATGGGACTCCTCTGACTGAAGAATCACTCCGAGTCTGCGCCATTATCCTATCCCTCAGATGCTGTCTCAGTATCTAATGTCTCAGTCTCTGATCCTATGTCAGAGCTGTCCTCTATAACCCGAGTGACGCCATCTCTGCTATTGGCTAAACTGTTGCTCTAAAAACACTAGCCTACGTAGACAGTCACAAAATCGATGGTGTGTGTGTGAGATACGTGCAACAGTAGAGGCCACCTTACCTGCGCTTCTTCCCTCAATCAGCACGTTCTTTCAAGACACTAAAAAACACCTTGTCACATACCATTCGTCACAGTCTTTAGCACCTCCTGCGCTCAGTCCAACAATCATTATTGGTGCTCCCACTCCCTCCTCCTCGGAATCCCTCATTACCACCCAGCAAAAGTGCCCTTCATCTCTCCATAGCCACCCCCCACCCCGAACATACATTTCATTTGTATTATAGCGCAGGTAATGGCTGACTTTACTAATGTACTCAGCTATTGACATAAAATACAGATTTGCTCTTTGCAGTAGGCATATAAACTTTCTGCGCTTCTTTATGGCACTAAAACTGCCACTAGACAAAAGTCTGATCCTTTTGTAGCAGAAACATAATCACAATACTTACTTGACTTTTTTATTGCTGCCTAAAAGCTACAGTTGAAATACGTCAGTTGAAGTATGTGCATTGCTTTGAAGACGCATGCTGCAACTGCAAGACAACTGGTGGCAAATATATATAAATAAATATAATCACTTATATGTGGGTCTGGTTTTCCTGGGGGCCGATCGCAACCCCCAGGGAAACCACACATGTATTGACAAAAGTGATCTATATATATATATATATATATATATATATATATATATATATATATATATATATATATATATAGAGAGAGAGAGAGCGAGAGAGAGATCTATCTATAGATATATCCATGTATATATCTCTCTATAGGGAAAATGTCACTTACCCAGTGTACATCTGTTCGTGGCATTAGTCGCTGCAGATTCACATGCTGTGCACATCCCGCCATCTGGTGTTGGGCTCGGAGTGTTACAAGTTGTTTTTCTTCGAAGAAGTCTTTTCGAGTCACGAGACCGAGGGACTCCTCCCATTTCGACTCCTTTGCGCATGGGCATCGACTCCATCTTAGATTGTTTTGCCCGCAGAGGGTGAGGTAGGAGTTGTGTATGCTAGTAATAGTGCCCATGCAATGGAGTGAATGCGTATGTACATAATAAAGTTTGAAGTAAGATATTTACAAATGTACAAATGTTTAAGATCTACTTCTAAACGGCTACAGGCTCCCGGGGAGGCGGGTGGGCGCATGTGAATCTGCAGCGACTAATGCCACGAACAGATGTACACTGGGTAAGTGACCTTTTCCGTTCGATGGCATGTGTAGCTGCAGATACACATGCTGTGCATAGACTAGTAAGCAGTTATCTCCCCAAAAGCGGTGGTTCAGCCTGTAGGATTTGAAGTAGTTTGAAATAATGTTCTTAATACAGCTTGACCTACTGTTGCTTGTTGTGCAGTTAGCACATCTACACAGTAGTGCTTGGTAAATGTATGAGGCGTAGACCATGTTGCTGCCTTACATATTTCGTTCATTGGAATATTTCCTAGAAAGGCCATGGTAGCACCTTTCTTTCGGGTTGAGTGGGCCTTTGGTGTAATAGGCAGTTCTCTTTTAGCTTTAAGATAGCAGGTTTGAATGCACTTAACTATCCATCTAGCAATGCCTTGTTTTGAAATTGGATTTCCTGTATGAGGTTTTTGAAAGGCGATAAATAGTTGTTTTGTCTTTCGAATTAGTTTTGTTCTGTCGATGTAGTACATTAGTGCTCTTTTGATGTCTAATGTATGTAGTGCTCTTTCGGCTACCGAATCTGGCTGTGGGAAGAACACTGGTAATTCTACCGTTTGATTTAAGTGGAACGGTGAGATTACTTTTGGTAAAAATTTAGGATTGGTCCGTAGAACAACTTTATTTTTGTGTATTTGAATAAATGGTTCTTGAATGGTAAATGCTTGAATTTCACTCACTCTTCTTAGAGATGTGATGGCAATTAAAAATGCAACTTTCCACGTTAAGTATTGCATTTCACAAGAGTGCATGGGCTCAAAAGGTGGACCCATGAGTCGTGTTAGGACAATGTTGAGGTTCCATGAAGGAACTGGTGGTGTTCTTGGTGGTATAATTCTCTTTAGGCCTTCCATAAACGCCTTTATGACTGGTATCCTAAACAATGAAATTGAGTGCGTAATTTGTAGGTAAGCAGAAATTGACGTAAGATGTATTTTAATGGAAGAGAAAGCTAGGTTAGATTTTTGCAAATGTAGTAAGTATCCTACTATTTCTTTTACAGATGCGTGTAAAGATTGAATTTGATTATTATGGCAGTAATAAACAAATCTTTTCCACTTATTTGCATAACAGTGTCTAGTGGTAGGTTTTCTAACCTGTTTTATGACCTCCATACATTCCTGTGTGAGGTCTAAGTGCCCGAATTCTAGGATTTCAGGAGCCAAATTGCTAGATTCAGCGATGCCAGATTTGGATGTCTGATCTGTTGTTTGTGTTGTGTTAACAGATCTGGTCTGTTTGGCAGTTTGATATGAGGTACTACTGAAAGGTCTAGTAGTGTTGTGTACCAAGGTTGCCTTGCCCATGTTGGTGCTATTAGTATGAGTTTGAGTTTGTTTTGACTCAACTGGTTTACTAGATATGGAAGAAGTGGGAGAGGGGGGAAAAGCGTACGCAAATATCCCTGACCAGTTCATCCATAGTGCATTGCCCTGAGACTGATGTTGTGGGTACCTGGATGCGAAGTTTTGGCATTTTGAGTTTTCTTTTGTTGCAAATAGACCTATTTGTGGCGTTCCCCACATTCTGAAGTAAGTGTTCAGTATTTGGGGGTGAATTTCCCATTCGTGGATCTGTTGGTGATCCCGAGAGAGATTGTCTGCTAACTGATTCTGAATTCCTGGAATAAATTGTGCTATTAGGCGAATGTGGTTGTGAATCGACCAATGCCATATTTTTTGTGTTAGGAGACACAACTGTGTCGAGTGTGTTCCTCCCTGTTTGTTTAGGTAATACATTGTTGTCATGTTGTCTGTTTTGACAAGAGTGTATTTGTGGGTTATTATGGGTTGAAATGCTTTTAGAGCTAGAAATACCGCTAACAGTTCTAAGTGGTTTAAATGAAACTGTTTTTGGTGAATGTCCCATTGTCCTTGGATGCTATATATAGATGGATGCCTATATGCTACCTTTCACGTTCGATATAAGGCTTGCCCTTATATCATGGTCCTTGCACAGGTATACTAAGTCACTTCTATAATAGGCCCTTTAGCCCAAGGGCAGGGTCCCCAGTGTGATGTCACCCCTGCATGAGCAGAGGTGCCCCTCCAGCCCTCAGACTCCAGGAAAGTGCAGGAAAGCCATTTTGAGGTATGATATGGACACTGGTCAACACAAGTAGTCCAACTACATAAATGGCTTCCCCGAACCTAGGCATGTTTGGTATCAAACATGTTGGAATCATGAAACCAATAGAAAACCCGACGCCTGCTTTGCACACTGCACCCAGCCACCCCTGTGCCGCTGAGGGTGTTTTGTGTGCCTACTTGTTGTCCCTCTCCCCCCCCCCCCCCAAGTGCTCTACAAACCTCCCCCCCCCTGGTTTGCCCCCCTGAGGACGAGGGTACTTACCTGCTGGAAGACTGGAACCAGAGCACCCCTGTTCTCCATAGGCACCTATGTGTTTTGGGCACCTCTTTGACCTCTGCACCTGACCGGCCCTGAGCTGCTGGTGTGGTAACTTTGGGGTTGCCTTGAACCCCCAACGGTGGGCTGCCTATGCCCAGGAACTGAGATTTTTAAGTGTCTTACTTACCTCACAATCTGACCAATACTTACCCTCCCCCAGGAACTTTAGATTTTTGCACAGAGTCTACTTTTAAAATAGCTTATTGCCATTTTAACAAACACTGTACATGTTATTGTTCTAATTCAAAGTTCCTAACTTACCTATGCGGAGTACCTTGCATTTTATGTATTTACTTCAAATCTTGAACTTGTGGTTCTAAAATAAATTAAGAACATATATTTTTCTATATAAAAATTATTGTCCTGGAGTTAAGTCTTTGAGTGTGTGTTCCTCATTTATTGCCTGTGTGTGTACAACAAATGTTTAACACTACCCTCTGATAAGCCTACTGCTCGCCCACACTACCACAAAATTGAGCATTAAAATTATCTACTTTTGCCACTATCTTACCTCTAAGGGGAACCCTTGGACTCTGTGCACACTATCTCTCACTCTGAGATAGTATATACAGAGCCAACTTCCTACATTGGTGGATCAGCGGTGGGGTCTAAGAATTTGCATTTGCTGGACTACTCAGCCAATACCTGATCACACGACTAAATTAAAAAAATTGACTTTAGAAACTTGTCTTTTATGGTATATTTTGTACTGAATAAAGTAAATTGATGATGATTTTAGAAACTGATTTTTGAAATTTTAGCTATTTTTCTAAATTTGTAAAAGTACTGCTAGGGCCTTGTGTAAGTCCCTGTTAGCATTTCTTTTAGAGTTTAAAAGTTTGTAAAAGCTTTGATTTAAGTTCTAGAAGTCATTTTTAGATTCTTAAAAAGTTATCCCAACTTTTATAGAAATAATGTCTAGCACAGATGAGATGGTGGTGGAACTCCACCTCACCCCTTGCCTGCATCTAGCGATGTCAGCGCTAAGGACTCTGTAAGCTAAAAAAATATAAAAACTGGGCCCAACCCTACCAAAGTTAAGCTCCAGGAGCTTTTGGCAGAGTTTGCAGAGGACCACCCCTCTGAGGATAACCCTACAAAGGAAGGAATTAGTGAACAAGAGGATGATTCCCTCCCTCCCGTCCTAATTAGGGAGACCAGGGTCCCTCAAACCCAGACTCCACAAATGTTAGTCAGAGATACTAGTTCTTCCACAGGGGAGACCAGTAACTCTGGAAGCATTGAGGGCAGCCTCAATGAAAATTACCTCGTGTTAGCCAGGATGGCCAAAAGATTGGCTTTGGAGAGAGAGCTCTTAGCCATAGAGAGGGAAAGACAAGAGATGGGTTTAGCTCCCATCAATGGTGGCAACATAAATAGGGTCAGAGAGAATACTGACATGCTAAAAATCCCCAAAGGGATTGTAACAAAATATGAAGATGATGATGATATCACCAAGTGGTTCACAGCTTTTGAGAGGGCTTGTGCAACCAGAAAAGTAAACTAATCTCACTAGGGTGCTCTCCTTTGGGAAATGTTCACTGGAAAGTGTAGGGATAGACTCGTCATACTCTCTGGTAAGGATGCAGAATCATATGCCCTCATGAAGGCTACCCTGATTGAGGGCTTTGGATTCTCAACTGAGGAGTACAGGATTAGGTTCAGGGGGGCTCAAAAATCCTCGAGCCAGACCTGGGTTGATTTTGTAGACTACTCAGTAAAAACACTGGATGGTTGGATTCAAGGCAGTGGTGTAAATGATTATGATGGGCTGTATAACTTGTTTATGAAAGAACATCTTTTAAGTAATTGTTTCAATGATAAACTGCATCAGCATCTGGTTTACCTAGGTCCAATTTCTCCACAAGAAATGGGAAAGAAGGCAGACCATTGGGTCAAGACTAAGGTGTCCAAGACTTCCACAGGGGGTGATCAAAAGAAAGGGCTCACAAAGCCTCCCTAGGGGAAGAGTGTTGAGACATCCAAGGGAAAAAGTAGAGTCTTTTTTACAGGGCCCCAAAAACCTTCTCAGGAAAGTGGGTCCAAAGCCTCTTCACAATCCGCATTTGGGTATAAGGGTAAAAACTTTGATCCCAAAAAGGCCAGGTGTCGCATCTGTACTCAGCATGGACACCAAACTGGAGACAAAGCCTGTCCCAAGAGAAGTCCCACAACTACTACTCCAGTTAGCACTGGAATAGCCAGTCTTCAGGTGGGATCAACAGTGTGCCCAGAGCAAATCAGGGTTCACACTGAAGCTACATTAGTCTCAGAGGGGGGGCTGGAACTAGCCACACTTGCTGCCTGGCCACATAAGATGCAAAAAATACAGGCAGCAGCTCTTAATCAATGGGACTAGAGTAGAGGCCCTGAGGGATACAGGTGCTAGTGTCACTATGGTGACAGAGAAACTGGTTTCCCCAGGACAATACCTGGCTGGACAGACATCCAGGCACCAATGCCGACAATCAGACTAAAGTCCATCCCATGGCAATAGTAACTTTAGAATGGGGAGGGGTCACAGGCCTGAAACAGGTAGTAGTCGCTTCTGCTAGACCAGTAGAATGTCTGCTTGGAAATGATCTGCAGTCCTCAGCATGGGCTGGGGTAGAACTCAAAACCCATGCAGCCATGCTGGGTATCCCTGAACTACTGAGTGTCAAGACAAGGGCACATTGCAGGGCTAAGGGTTAAAAAGAGGTGTTGGAGTCCGGAATAATGGCCCAACCTTCCAAGAGAAAAGGAAAGCAGACTGGGGAACCAGCTTCAACAGCACAATAAACAGAACCTCTCTTCCAAGGAAGAAGTCCTATCCTCTGAGGGAACTGAGTCCATGGAGCTGGGACCTCATCAGGTTGAGCTCTTGGGCCCAGGGGGACACTCAAGGGAACAGCTGTGTAAGGGGCAAGAAACTTGTCCCTCTCTTCAAGGCCTAAGACAGCAAGCAGCTGAGCAAGAAAAAGGAAAAATCAGTGGAACTTACAGGGTCTATTGGGAAGATGGACTCCTTTAAACTGAGGTAAGAGATCCCAAACCTGGTGCCACTAGGAGAGTGGTAGTGCCTCAGGAGTTTAGGGAGTTCATTCTGACCTTAGCCCATGACATTCCCATTGCTGGGCATTTGGGACAAACCAAGACATGGGAGAGGTTAGTCAACCATTTCTATTGGCCCAAAATGTCCCAGAAAGTAAAGGAGTTTTGCACCTCCTGTGTCACCTGTGAAGCCAGTGGTAAGACAGGTGGCCATCCAAAGGCCCCGCTCATCCCACTTCCAGTGGTGGGGGTCCATTTTGAAAGAGTGGAAGTAGATATGGTGGGTCCACTTGAACCTCCCACAGCATCAGGGAATCAGTATATCCTAGTAGTAGTGGATCATGCTACTAGGTACCCTGAAGCAATTCCCCTTAGGCCCACTACTGCCCCTGCAGTAGCCAAAGCACTCAGGCATTTTTACCAGAGTGGGATTTCGTAAGGAGGTGGTTTCTGACAGAGGTACCAACTTCATGTAAGCTTACCTAAAGTGGAATGAGTGTGGGGTGACTTATAAATTCACCACACCATACCATCCACAAACCAATGGCCTTGTTGGGAGATTTAACAAGACAGTGAAGGGCATGATCATGGAGCTCCCTGAAAAACTCAAAAGGAGATGGGATGTCCTCTTGCCATGCTTGCTTTTCGCCTACAGAGAGGTGCCTCAGAAGGGAGTACGGTTTTCCCCCTTTGAACGTCTGTTTGGCCCTCCTGTTAGGGGACGACTAGCTCTTGTAAAGGAAGGCTGGGAGAGACCTCTCCATGAGCCTAAACAACATGTGGTGGACTATGTACTAGGCCCACATTCCAGGATGGCAGAGTACATGGAAAAGGCAAGCAAAAACCTTGAGGCCAGCCAACAGCTCCAGAAGATGTGGTATGACCAAAAGGCTGCTATGGTTGGTTTTCAGCCAGGGCAGAAAGTCTGGGTTCTGCAGCCTGTGGCTCCAAGGGCACTTCAGGACAGATGGAGTGGTCCTTACCCAGTTCTTGAGAAAGTCTGGTCACCTACCTGGTTGACCTGGGCACTAGCAGGACCCCCAAGAGGGTGATCCATGTGAACCGCCTCAAACTCTTTCATGATAGGGCAGATGTAAACATGTTAATGGTTACAGATGAGGACCAGGAAGCAGAGAGTGAACCTCTCCCTGATCTCTCCACTGACCATTAAGATGGCTCAGTAGATGGAGTGATCTATTCAGACACCCTCTTTGGCCAACAGCAGGCTGACTGAAGGCAAGTCCTCCAGCAGTTTGCTGAACTCTTTTCTTTAACCCCTGGTCAGACACACCTGTGTACCCATGATGTGGACACAGGAGACAGCATGCCTGTCAAAAACAAAATATCTAGACAGTCTGACCACGTTAAAAAAGCATCAAAGTGGAAGTCAACAAGATGCTGGAGTTGGGAGGGATTGAGCACTCTGATAGTCCCTGGGCTAGCCCAGTGGTCTTGGTCCCCAAACCTCACACAAAATATGGCAAGAGAGATGAGGTTCTGTGTGGACTACTGAGGGCTTAATTCTGTCACCAAGACAGATGCTCACCCCATTCCAAGGGCATATGAGCTAATAAACAAATTAAGTGCTGACAAATACTTTTGACTTGACAGCAGGGTACTGGCAAATAAGAATGGCACCAGGAGCAAAGGAGAAAACAGCATTCTCTTCACCTGATGGGCACTACCAGTTTACTGTGATGCCCTTTGGCTTAAAGAATGCCCCTGCCACCTTGCAAAGGTTGGTGAATCAAGTCCTTGCTGGCTTGGAGTCCTTTAGTGCAGCTTATCTTGATGATATTGCTGTCTTTAGCTCCAACTGGCAGGATCACCTGGTCCACCTGAAGAAGGTTTTGCAGGCCCTGCAAGCAGCAGGCCTCTCTATCAAGGCATCTAAATGTCAAAAGTGCCCTGCCTTTTCTATTTGGGTCACCTTGTAGGTGGAGGCCAAGTTCAGCCACTCCAACCCAAGATCCAGACTATTCTGGACTGGGTATCTCCAAAAACCCAGACTAGTCAGGGCACTCCTTGGCTTGACTGGGTATTATAGGAAGTTTGTGAAGGGATATGGATCAATAGTGACACCCCTCACAGAACTTACCTCCAAGAAAATGCCCAAGAAAGTGAACTGGACCGTTGACTGTCAAAAGGCCTTTGACACCTTGCTGCAAGCAATGTGTACAGCACCAGTTTTGAAAGCTCCAGATTACTCTAAGTAGTTCATTGTGCAGAAAGATGCCTCTAAATATGGGATAGGAGCAGTCTTGTACCAAACACATGATGATGGTCTTGACCAGCCTGTTGCTTTTATTAGCAGGCGGTTACTGCCCAGGGAGCAGCGTTGGAGTGTCATTGAGAGGGAGGCCTTTGCTGTGGTCTGGTCCCTGAAGAAGTTGATACCATACCTTTTTGGTACTCACTTCATAGTTCAAACTGACCACAGACCTCTCAGACAGCTAATGCAAATGAAAGGAGAAAACCCTAAACTGTTGAGGTCGTCCATATCCCTACAGGGAATGGACTTTGTAGTGGAACATAGACCTGGGACTGCCCATACAAATGCTGATGGCCTTTCCAGGTTCTTCCACTTAGAAAATGAAGTCTCTCTTGGGAAAGGTTAGTCCCATCCTCTTTCGTCGGGGGGAGGGGGGTAGATTGTGTAAGGCATGGCATGGTTACCCCCTGACTTTTTGCCTTTGCTGATGCTAAGTTATGATTGAAAGTGTGTTGGGACCCTGCTAACCAGGCCCCAGCACCAGCGTTTTCCCTAAACTGTACCTTTGTTTCCACAATTGGCACACCCCTGGCACTCAGATAAGTCCCTTGTAAATGGTACCCCTGGTACCAAGGGCCCTGATACCAGGGAAGGTCTCTAAAGGCTGCAGTATGTCTTATGCCCCCCTGGGACCTGTCACTCAGCATACACACACTGCCTCACAGCTTGTGTGCTCACTGGTGGGGAGAAAATGACTAAGTCGACATGGCACTCCCCTCAGAGTGCCAGGCCAACCTCACACTGCCTGTGGCATAGGTAAGTCACCCCTCTAGCAGGCCTTACAGCCCTAAGGCAGGGTGCACTATACCACAGGTGAGGACATATGTGCATGAGCACTATGTCCCTACAGTGTCTAAGGGAAACCTTAGACATTGTAAGTGCAGGGTAGCCATAAAGAGTATATGGTCTGGGAGTTTGTCAAACATGAACTCCACAGTTCCATAATGGCTACACTGTAAGCTGGGAAGTTTCGTATCAAACTTCTCAGCACAATAAATGCACACTGATGCCAGTGTGGAAGTTATGGTAACATGCAGCCAGAGGGCATTTTAGAGATGCCCCCTGAATACCAATCTGACTTCTAGTGTAGACTGACCAGTTTCTGCCAGCCTGCAACAACCAGACGAGTTGCTGGCCACATTGGGAGAGTGCCTTTGTCATTCTGTGGCCAGGAACAAAGCCTGTACTGGGTGGAGTGCATCTCACCTCCTCCTGCAGGAACTTTAACACCTGATGCTGAGCCTCAAAGGCACACCCCCTTTGTTACAGTGCCACGGGGCATCCCAGCTAGTGGAGATGCCCGCCCCCTCCGGCCACTGCCCCCACTTTTGATGGCAAGGCTGGAGGAGAAAATTAGAAAAACAAGGAGTCACCCACCAGTCAGGACAGCCCCTAAGGTGCCCTGAGCCGAGGGGACCGCTGCCTTTAGAAATCCTCCATCTTAGTTTTGGAGGATTTCCCCAATAGGATTAGGGATGTGCCCCCCCTCACCTCAGGGAGGAGGCACAAAGAGGGTGTAGCCACCCTCCAGGACAGTAGCCATTGGCAACTGCCCTCCCAGACCTAAACACACCCCTAAATTTAGTATTTAGGGGCCCCCAGAACCCAGGAAATAAGATTCCTGCAACCTGAACTAAGAAGGATTGCTGACCTACAAACCCTGCAGAGACGACGGAAGACGACAACTGCTTTGGCCCCAGCCCTAACGGCCTGTCTCCTGACTAGAAAACCTGAAACCAGCAACGCATCCAACCGGGACCAGTGACCTCTGAAGCCTCAGAGGACTAACCAGAGCCCCAGGACCAAGAAACTGCACTGAGCAGCAAGCGGCTCTGTTCAACAACCAGCAGCATTCTTGCAACTTTCAAAGACCTCACTCTTCCCACCGGAAGCGTGAGACTTCACCCTCTGCACCCGACGCCCCCAGCTCGAGATCCAGAGAACCAACACCACAGGGAGTACTCCCCGCGACCGCGACCCAGTGAGTAGCCCAAGACGAACCCCCTGGACCCTCACAGCGACGCCTGCAGAGCGAATCCAGAGGCTCCCCCTGACCGGGACTGCCTGTAACAAGGGACCAGACGCCTGGACCAAGCAATGCACCCACAGCCCCCAGGACAGGAAGGAACCGAACTTCAGTGCAGGAGTGACCCCCAGGCGACCCTCTGCCTAGCCCAGGTGGTGGCTGGCCTGAGAAGCCCCCCCAGTGTCCTGCCTGCACCGCTAGAGTGACCCCCGGGTCCCTCTATTGAAACCAATACAAAACCAGACACCTGCTTTGCACACTGCACCCGGCCGCCCCTGTGCCGCTGAGGATGTGTTTTGTGTGCCTACTTGTGCCCCCCCCCCAGTGCTCTACAACCCCTGAGGGCGAGGGTACTTACTTGCTGGCAGACTGGAACCAGAGCACCCCTGTTCTCCATAGGCGCCTATGTGTTTTGGGCACCTCCTTGACCTCTGCACCTGACCGGCCCTGAGCTGCTGTTGTGGTAACTTTGGGGTTGCCTTGAACCCCCAACGGTGGGCTGCCTATGCCCAGGAACTGAGACTTAAGTGTCTTACTTACCTCACAATCTAACCAATACTTACCTCCCCCAGGAACTTGATTTGTGCACTGTCTCTACTTTTAAAATAGTTTATTGCCATTTGAACAAAAACTGTATGTTATTGTTCTAATTCAAAGTTCTTAACTTACCTGTGTGGAATACCTTGCATTTTATGTATTTACTTCAAATCTTGAACTTGTGGTTCTAAAAATAAATTAAGAAAATATATTTTTCTATTTAAAAACTATTGGCCTGGAGTTAAGTCTTTGAGTGTGTGTTCCTCATTTATTGCATGTGTGTACACTTAACACTACCCTCTGACAAGCCTACTGCTCGACCACACTACCACAAAATAGAGCATTTGAATTATCTAATCTTGCCACTATCTTACCTCTAAGGGGAACCCTTGGACTCTGTGCACACTATCGCTCACTTTGAGATAGTATATACAGAGCCAACTTCCTACACTAAGTAACTCAGGAGGGGAAAAAAGTAAACTGTTAAGTCAATGGGCCATATGGAAGGTAACCATATTAAGGTCATTGTGATCCATATACAGAGTGAGCAGGTTGGGATTCAAAGCACTTGTAAATGTCGTGGTCAGGTTACCAGCAGAAAGTACAGTTGTTTCCATGCGGTGCCCTAAGCATGCAGGTATCTTTCCCTACAACACTTGTACCTTGTTATACAGCATAGCAGCAGGGTAAAGAATGTTGACCCTAGACATGTAGCAGAGTAGGTACACAAGAAATATTCTGGTGTCCAACTGTCTATCAAAAGGGTCAGGCATAAGGTTCTGTTGTGGGCTTATCCCTTGACCGCGATTCAGCATGCTGCACTGTTCTGCAGGACTTTAGAGAGTTGAAAGCAAAGTTATCCTCCCATTGAAATTTTAGAAGTCTTTTTTGGGGGGCATTATTTCATAGATGCTGTTACAGTAATTAATGTTGACACCATTGTAGGAGGCTGACCTGGTTTGTAGTGGGTACCAAAGGTAGTTACACCTTATACCAGGTCCAGTTATCCCTTATCAGTGAAATGTAGTCAGTGTCTAGCAGCCAGTCTGTCTAGGGGTAACTAAGCAACCAAGGCTGATCTAGGAGCCATGCAAAGCTCTTACAATACCACTGTAGTCACACAGTGATCACACACATGAAAGAAAATACTCAGTGTTACAAAAATAAAGGTACTTTATTTGGTGACACAAATGCCAAAAATACCTTAGAGTCTACACTCCCTTAGGAGGTAAGTAATATACACCATATGTACATTAGTATCCAAAAACAGGTAAGTAAACAGAAACCTGCAAATAGTGAGAATCACAATAGGTTGCAATGGGCCTGGTGGAACACAAACCATATACTAGAATAGTGGAATGCGAAAGTCAGTTTCCCATCTAAGGAAGTGTAGTGTGTAGAGGGGTGCTGGGAGTGTAACAAAACAACAAAGTACAAGTATAGAATCCACCCCGGAGCCCAGGAAAACAGGAGTAAAATCCCAGTAAGTTTCCTGAAACACACAAGAATTCGTGATAGAAGATTATGCAAGAACCAGAAGAGACTGCAAGACACCAATGATGGACTCCTGGACCTGAAGGCCTGTGGAAAAAGGGGACCAGGTCCAAGAAGCACTGAAGAGTCCAGGGAGCTCAGAAGCCCCTTCTAACCTGGATGAAGGTGCAAAAGAAGAACCACCAGTAAGAAGACAAAGTCAGTTATGCACCCAAGAAGACAGATGCGGGTTCCTGGTTGGTGCAGAACATGTCCCACGCCGGTTGGATGATTGCAGCAACAAGTCTTGGCACACACAATCGTGGTTAGTGGAAAATGGTGCTGCCCAGGACCAGGTGGCCTCTACCCAGGAGGGGGGAGACAGAGGGGGCTCTCAGCAACTCAGAGCCCTCAGAAGACCAGGCAGCGTGCACAGGAGTCCCACAGCATGGGGACAAAGAAGGTACAAATGGAGGCCCATCCAGCACATTACAAAGGGATCCCACGCCGCCAGAGAACCACTCAGGAAGCTGTGCATCGCCGGACGGAGTGCTGGGGAGCTGTGCTGTGCACGAAGAACTTCTTGGAAGATCACACACAAGCCTTGGCAACTGGAAGTCACAGTGCACAGGGGTACTGTCTTGAGTGGGGAGGCAAGCTCTTACCTCCACGAAAGTTGGACAGTTGGAACTTGGGACTGTCGGGGTCACTTTAGTCCACCACCCATGATGCTAGATCCATGCTCGTCTGGAGAGGGGACCCACGCCACTGGTCGTCGCTCCAGAGAAGTGCCTGCTGAAGCAGGTAAGTGACTCATTCACTCCACAAGAGATTCTTTTGGTTCTTCTGGTGCAGGCTGAAGACAGGCAGTCCTCAGAGGATGCACAACCTGGATACAGTTGAGGTTGCTGGCAGGAGCTGAAGATACAATGTTACAGAAGTCATCTTTGCTTCTTTGTTGGTTTGTAGAGTTCCTGGATGGTTCAGCTGTGGCTCAGTCAGTAGAAGATGAAGTAAAGGATTCAGAGGATTCCTGCTGGAGTCTTGCAATCCGAATCTGAAGAAACATCCAGAGGAGAGACCCTAAATAGCCCTGAAAGGGGGAATTGGTCACCTAACCAGGGAAGCACCTATATCAGGGGAGTGTTCCAACATCACCTGCTGGCACTGGTGACTCAGATGCTCCCAGAGTGCCCCACCACCTTGGAATCAAAGATGGCAAAACCCAGGGACATTCTGGAGGAGCAGCTCTGGGCACCATCCCTTGGGTGGGGATGGACAGGGGAATGGTCCACTCCCCTTTCCTTTGTACAGTTTCGTGCCAGAGCAGGGACTGGGGGTCCCTGAAATGGTGTACACTGGATTATGCAAGCAGGGCACAATCTGTGCCCTTCAAAGCATTTCCAAAGACTCTGGGAGGCTACCCTTCCCATGCCTGTAACACCTATTTCCAAAGGAAGTGGGTCTAACAACCCTCTACCAAAGGAAATCCTTTGTTCTACCTTCCTGGGTAGGAGCTGCTCAAACAGGAGGGTGGAAACCTGTGTGTGAGGTGGAAGCAGCGGGGCTGCCTGGAAAACTCAGAAGGCTGGAATGGCAGCACTGGGGTTCCACTGTGGAGCCCCCAGAGTGCATGGGACTGTACAACCAATACTAGAATCAGTATTGGGGTGCAATTCCCAGCTGTTAGACACCTTACATGACCATATCCGGGGTTACTATTGTGAAGCTGGACATAGGCATTGACCTATGTCCAGTGCACGTGTAAAACGGCATCCCCGCACTCACGAAGTCCGGGAAAATGGTCCTGGATGACGTGGGGCACCTCTGTTACTGCAGGGGTGCCCTCACACACAGGTACTTTACACCCAGCCTTCAGGGTTGGAAGGCCTGACAAATAGGTGACTTATCAGTGACCTGGTGCAGTGTAAATGGCTGTGAAATGGTGCATACACCATTTCACACGGGCTACAATGGCAGTCCTGTAGAAGCCTTTGCATGGGCTCCCTATAAGTGGCAAAAGTAATGCTGCAGCCCAAAGGGATCCCCTGGAACCCCAATGCCCTGGGTACCTAAGCACCATATACTAGGGACTTAAGGGGGCACCAGTATGCCAATTTGGGTTGAAATACTGGGTTACCAGTATGTAGTGACAAAGTTGGGAACAGAGAGAGCATAAGCACTGGGCTCCTGGTTAGCAGGACTCCAGTGACACAGTCAAGCATACTGACAAAAACAGTGAAACATACTGACAAGTAGGCCACAAACCATAAGCACTGGGGTCCTGGCAGGCAGGATCCCAGTGATACAGTCAAACACACTGACAAGCAGGCCAAAAATGGGGGTAACCATGCTAGAAAGAGGCTACTTTCTCACAACCATCAACATTTGGGTCAATAAAGACTGCGGTAGTGGAAAGCCCTTTGCAAGTACAGGCTAGTGTAATCAATAAAAATCAACACTTTATAGACATTACAGATGTAAACCTAACTTTTGCTTGGAAGAGGTGCACCCTGGATGATTCCCAGCTGACCAACATGGAGGATGGAGTCAATTATCCAATGACTTTGAAATTAAAAAAAACTGACAGTGATGAGGACAATTCTACAGCATCCAGCTTTAGCAGATTCATCACTGTAGTGAAGTTTGATTTGGATTTGTAATCTACAGATCTGGTAGGCTTGTTGGGTGGTGTCATGCAGATATATTGGGGGTGTCTGTGCATTGCACATGATAAATTGTTTCTGTGCAGTGGCAAACTATGAGTCATTGAACATAAAATAATCTAACAAGAGAAAGGAGGTATTTTTGCCTGACTGATGCATGACTGGAATAGAATTTTAACCATTGCAGTTCACGGAGAGCTCTCTAAGGGAGTTATCAGCCCATACAAGGACTGCCAGGTTCATTATTCCTGTTGCTGCAACGCTAAGTCAGAGGTTGACAGCTTATGAGTGGAATTAGACCCTCTGGTTATCAGACATTTTCTGTGACTTAACAGTAGTAGTCCATCTTTTTGAATTACAGAAGACACTGATACATCCAAATTATTTCAAACAAAACAATGCTGTAGGGATCAACTGTCTGTGTCATTAGGCAGCCCGGCCAAGTACCAGGTATCATAAGTAAGACTACTGCATTTTAGTGCTGGTGTCCACATTACAGCACTAAAATGCACCAGACATGCATTTATGGCATCGCAGGGACCACCCTGAGGCATGCTCTAAAACGAGGAAGGGTGCAATGTATTCGAGAAGCAAGTGCACTATCCTACCCAGCAGCGAGATCTGCTCTGTTCTCAAAACACTGGCCATGTCACACTCTTACTTATTCACTGCATCAACTACGTATGCATAGATCCCTCGCTGTGGAATAATCACTCATCAGGCAGTTTACAAGTTCAACTAGACAGCACTGGCTGAGAAATATGAAGGTTTAAGCCAAAGTATTGACAACGCTCAAATCAGAGCCAATAGAGTGAGATCCTGTGCTTGGGAGGAGAAGGGCTGCAAGTGTCTTGTGGCTCTCGTGACTGGCTGCTTTCGTTTTAGAAAAATTAAAAACAAGCACTGGCAAAGCCAACAGGTTTCACCTATACACCGTTTTTTCATGTTGTACACCATTGTGACTGTTGTTCAAAATGGCTAAAAGTAAGTGGCGTGGAGTGGCAGAGGGGATTTGTGGAATGTCAGAGTGGGAGGAGAGTGTGCTAGAGTTGAGGGGAGTGGAGATCAGTGATTCAGTGGCGGAGTCACTGAGTGGGGTGGAATAGGGTTGGGTGGAGTGGACTGGAGTAGAGCAGGGTGTATTTGCTTGGGGTAGAGTGGAGTGGGACGGTTTGGATTCGAGTGGGGTGGACTTAAATGGGTGTGGTTAAGTGGATGGGTGGATTAGATTGGATTGGGGTGAGTGGTTTGGATTGGAGTGATGACTGGATTGGGATAGGATGGATTGGAGTATGATGAATTCACTGGATTTGAGTCAACATACTTCAATATTCACTGCACTGTCGTCCCATAATGCTTTGCGGGGCATTCTTTTACAAAACGTGTTTTCTCATAACTCAGCCTGTGGTGATCATGGGACAATGGGACCCCCTTCAAAACATTCACCACAACCTGTTCTTTCTGTCTAGATCATACTCGGGTCCCCACACTAGGCTAGAGGGAATGCTAAAATAATAAACCCTCCCACCATTCAGTGTCTTTTTAACCTCTCTCCTGGTTGGAACATTTGTTTTACAGCTGAAAGTAATTTGTGTTTTAAGGGTCTTCTTTGCAATATCGCTGCAGTAGTCTTGCTAGTCCCGAAAGTGTATAATGCACTATGTTCTCTAGGGACTAAATAAATGGTTACACTGCATTACTTTTGGTCATTTTCTTTTCATGTGGTTTTGTCCTCTAGGGGATAACTATATGGTCACATTACCATGTTTCTTATAAATGCTATTTTAATCGTGGTGTCCTCTAGGGGCTGTTCTAAACATTACAGTCCAATGCCAAAAGTTTAATTCTGGCAAAGGTTTTTATGAGGTTTATATGATCATAGTATATGTTTATTAATCTCTTTTTATTGCAATTATGACCATGATTCAGGCTAACTTAACATCTTTATTGCTCTGACTGAATACCTTTGATATGTTTAGGTGGCCCGTCTAGTTTATTTCTCTCGGTTCTCCTCCTTGGCTGTCTTGTGTCTTTTTTTGGAAATTGTGTTAGCCAGCCAGCAACTCTGATGGTGGGTAGTAAAAGTGGTATTCTATTGGAATTAGCATAGCAGATTTTAATTAGGATGCTAAATGGCAACATTTTCATTTTTTGCTGCAGACAGAGGAAGAAGGTAAAATTGAAGTGTTTTAGTTATGTGCAGGGCCACTGGAATAATGTGGCAGGAAAAGACCAAATTATGAGGCAGGGTTGGACCAATTTATGTGGCAAGTAAAGTCCAGTTATGAATTTACAACGCCAATAGCTCTAGCTCAAGCAAATGCAAGACCCATTGCACTGCAAATTCTTGTTGTTTATTTTGCCATGCACGCTACCACCAGAGTGGCACGTCATCGACAAAACTATTGGAGGTGGCCGCGCTCTAAAGATAGGATAGCTTGAAAAGTGAGATTGCGGCTTCCCGGTTGCCAAAATGGAAATATATTTTCTCCATATGAAAAATGCCTCAGTAGCAATAACCACAAGAGACTGGCCGGGCAAGCAGCCTGCCTCTTCAGTCAGAAACACACTGTGAAAGTGAGAGACCGTGACTATCAATCCGAGGTCAAGAGCAGGCATGCATAGCAGGCCTCAGCCTGCAATCTCAGCAGTCTGCAGCCAAGTCCAGCTCATTAGATTTAAAGACGCTCTCTGCTGTCTCAGCCTGGCAATCACTTCTGGTTACCACAGATGAGTCCAGGTCCAGCAGTGGTGAGCACTCAACAAAATTAAGTTTTCCAATGAGGACAGTGTCCGACTGGGTGGTGAGGTCAAAGACGCGGTTAAGAAGGGTAAAATATATATATTTTTTTAGTTGGCCGCCTTCAGGTAGGAAATAACGGTGCATACTTAAACACAATGTAAGTTAATGTAATCAGGCAATGTACTCTTAGGTTATGAAATATTATTGGGTAAGGTATTTAAGAAGGAGAGAAATGGAACTGAATAGCGGTTGGCACAGCAGGTATTCCTGATTTCTTATTTATAGTGCTATGAGGTTTCAGCCTGTGATTGAAAGCAAAGCGAGTCATTACTTTAAACTGCCGCAAAATGTGCAAACAGGTTCTGTTCATGGACGTCAATTCACCAAAATGCCAGGGGTAGCGAAACTGACATCACACACCATTTCATCTTTACTTTCACTCGCACACATGCTTACACAAGCACACATTCACTCATACACACTTTTACATAAGCACACTTTCACTCACAAGCATTCATACAACATACATTTAAAATTGTTTTTTTACTGAACTACCAAAGAGGGTCATATTCCGGCTAACTACACTTCATTTTTAATTACACTAATAGTGAATATTATTATTCACTGTTAATGTAATTAAAAAAACAGATTAAAAACAAGAAAGTGGAGCCCTAGGCAGCAGCCATAAGAACGAGCTGCCACCGTGTTCCAGACACTGATTTTACCGCCTCTGAGGCTGGGGGTCGCAGAGGCAGCGCCAGGGGTCGCAAGGGGCAAGCTGGGGGTCACATCTGGGACCCCTGGCAACCCCTAAATGACATCCATGGTTCTGTTTCATATCATGTAGGTTAGTGATCTTCCATTTTTTGGAGTTTTGCAACAGTATCAATACAGTTTATAGCTTCTCATTGCTCAAACAGTTGTAAGTTTTTGATAATGCTCTCCTTCCACGGATGCAATTGGTTTGTTTTACTGGCAGAAAGAGGCTCTTCAAGTGTCACACATTTGACAGTTTAATGTCACTCACAAGTGCAACAGAACCATTGAAATGTCCAATAAGCGGCCTGAAAACCTGGCATCCGTGATTAGGAACGCACTAGCATTCTATTGTTATGTAGGCCTCCTAAGGGTGAGGTGCCTATCTCTCCTAGAAACTCTTTCCAGTAGATGATCCAGGCCTTCCTTAACTACTCTCTTTTGTTCCTCGATATGCATATCTGTCAACCAAACGGCACATTATTCTCCCCTCAAGATGATCTAAAATCTATTTCTAACAGCACTTTGTCCCATATCTCCTAGGTCTCTGGTTGTCCCATCTGGGAAGCTTGCTGCCTCGTCACCTTATAATTAGCCTCGCATTCTCTGTTTTTTCATCTGCCAGACATTTTCGTCTGGTGCCACAACTGGCTTCCTGGACATGGCTATACACTGTTTCACTATCAGGGCTACATGTCTGCACACGTACTTTCATATTTAATCTTTTTGGATCCGGGCATCAGACCCAATATAGAGATCACTGGGACGCAGTCTGCTTTCTTAAGCCTATTAATGGTGCAATCATCAATGTCACTCTTTTCCAGTGGGATAGAAGATCAGGGCAGCTAATCTTTGCCCCCCACATATCTTGCTAATCCTCATAGGTGACCACAGATAAAGACAATATTCATTTCATTTTTATTGGACTTTATGATGCACACTAAACGAGCAAGCCTTGCCTATCGCAGCTCACTCTCTATGCTAGACTGAGTTGTTTCAATAAATGTATTAAAAACTTCTCTTGCGTCTGTCTCGCCTTTTTTAATTAGCACTTGTATAGCGCACTACTCACCTGTTAGGGTCTCAAGGCGCTGTACTCATACCGCTATGGAACCCCTCCTGGCTTTTCCCTGTGAGGTGCCCACTCCTGAGCACCCCCAGGGTGAAGCCAGGCATCCAAGCGCTGTTGGGGCCGTTGTGGAGATTAAGCAAGCTATTGCCCAGAGTTGCAGAGTGGGACCCATGAATTAGATTAGGCACCGAGGCGAGAATTATCTGGTCAAGGTGAATTGAGCCCAAGACCTGCCGAAGCGGGACTTGAACCCTGGTCTTGAGCCAGATCTCTGCTTCAGGGTCTGCCGCTCTAACCATTGAGCCACACTTCTCCACTTTTCTTGGCATGCATGAGTAATATGACAAAAGGGGAAATTTCTGCAACTTCCCTTGGGAGTCCGATTGTGATGCTTAGGTTGCCATAATCACCTTCCACCCCAGTAGGTTTGGGGATTCGGATGAGGCACTGTTCGGAAACTTACTGCAGGTCTGTAGCATGTAAAGTTAAGTTGCAGAGTATATTTTCTGTAAAATTAGAGGAGTCTCTAGCAGACGTACCATGCAAGCCTGATACATTTAAGTGTTGTATGCTAAGTCAACAGCACAAACCCAGCCAAAAGGTAGTGGAGTGCTGTACATGGTCCATCAGTGCGCCAGCACCGGACATTTCAGTACCATCCTTCTCTGTTCCACACCCTGCACTCTGATAGCCCATCTAATTTCCCTTCCACTGCCTTCACTTCAGATGTAACAACCTTTGTTTTACTGATTAGCAACTTTCTCCAGGTGCCTGCTTCGGTTCAGTGGCAGGCACCTCCAAGCCCTCTCCATGTCCTTTTCTGGTGAGCTCTCTCAATTATGTGAGAACAAAATACCCTACAGTTCCATGTCTTCCCAATGGTGCTTCATACAGGTGGAGCTGAGGCGGGGGGGGGATACCTAACCTCTGCAGCATGTGCACACCACACCTGCCTCCACAAGCAGCTGGGTAAGAATGGGAGGCTGCAGCAGGTCTTTCCATCATATTAACCTTCAGTCTCAGCACCAGTGAGGCCTCCCACTTCTCTTCGTACTCGGTTGCTCCTCAGTAATAAATACATTAACAAAAAATAAAGACTTGTGTATAGTGGAAGACACTGTACATCAAGAATAAAATAATTCAACCCAATCTTAGAGCAGGTAACAGGTCACTAAAATATAAAATTCTAGTTACATTTCATTTGAGACTAGACTAGCTAATGGGCAGTTTAAACTTTTAGCAACTTTGGTATTAATCTCCCAAAATCAAATAAAGCACGAACCTCCAGACATGTGACCTCTAGGGACAGGCTAAGGTCATCATAGAGTATGTTGAAATGACTGAATCACATCGAGTTCAAAAAATGAACTTTGCCAACGCAAACTACTAGTGAGCCAAATCTTGAAGACCTTGACGAAGCATATGTTGCACCATACCTAACTTGGTTTGGAAGAGGTCCCGGCATTTGTGCTTGGCGTGTCAAAGCTGATTAGCATTACACGAGGCTAGCAAAACTCCTGAGATGTAAGTGGTATGAAGCATGGGCTGAGTGTTAAAAGTTTACCTGGATCCCTGCCTGAGGCCGAGACGTTTTAAAAGGTTATTAATTCTGCGAAGGGAATAGAAACCCACTGTATTGTAAGAGTGCAATATATTAAATTTATGCCAAAACCTCATTCTAGCTGTGTAAAAGACCAGACAAATTCTCTCAGATGGCTGGCTGCTCAGTGACAGTCTAGCAGACACTGCAATTTAGGGGAGGAATACTTTAGTGAACTCACCATCTTGGTCCTCCTTGGCTCTCCGCTGACTTCTGCTTCCATCCACATGCTCTGGTGCGCCAGGGCCTACAATTAGAGATGACGTAATGAGAAGGGCGGGCTGACACCATTTAGGTATTGAGTTTGACATGAGCAGCAGGTGTTTTTAGGTTGAGTGCTTGCAGGGTTATTCATAATAGATGTACAGCCCAGTCTTCATTGTTTCATTGAATCTCTGGCATGTATTCTCTTTGTGAACAGGTCTGAAGCTGTCTTAAGTCAATGAATGGCGTAATGTAGCGACTTTATTCAAAAATTGTTAAATGAAGTGCTTTATTTGATGCAGGTCTTACAACATTCAGATTACATTTTCAGGTGTCCATCCAGGTTTGTGAAAGCAACGGAAGAGAACCCCAATGAACACTCCAACTGAACAGTCAGGAGGCTATTTTAGGACACTGGCACGGAGCTGCACATCAGAAAACATTTGCTGTGCTAATTCACTTTTTCAGTGTACCCACATTTAAGGCGCCATCATGCCTGCACGCAGTAAACTTCAGCTCACTTCCTTGAAAGAGTACGTTAACATGGAAGTACAAAGTGGCATAAAACAGAAAAAAAAAACCATATATAACAAGAGTTCAGGAAACGACCAAAGCACACACTAAAAATGCAGTTCAATAAGGTGTACACAATTCACAAGATTTTTTATGGCGTTCTATTTTAGCAAGGAGAACTTGATAGGCGTACAGAAACACGCATGCATCTTATCCTGAGGCATGAAGCAGGTGCCTTCATAATAGCGAATAGAGCCAGTGCTGGGCGATTAGAATTAGTTTCTTCCTCCTCCATGCTGACGAGTATTACTTTCCTCTGAAGAGGGAAATGCAATCCTACCACAACAAGTCTCAAGAACTACCAAAAACCCCTATGAAAGATCATCACCTTGCCTGAGCTAAGCAGTCCTTCATGCAGGGATCACTAGAAAAGGGCTGCAAATTCTATGTCAGGACCGGAGGCTTCTGATTATGCTTCTCTTTCTTTACTGACAAAAAACAGCAGCCAATGAAAATTAAAACTACAAAACCCATGAGGTCACAGCCTTGACATCACCCCCAATCAGGGTTTACCCCTTCCTATATATGACATTTCCACCAAAGTCCGTCCTCTTTCGCTGCTGCTGCAGCATAGAGATAAGTCATTTCAACACTTCTAAGTTGTTATATATATATATATGTATGTCTCGAGCACGGCCTAGTGCCTACAAGCGCCCTTATGCCTCTGTTTATTAGCTTTTGACTAGTCAATTTCATTCGTCATAAAGTGAGTCGAACTTCGCGCTCACTATCTGTTTGGTGAAAACTTCCGTCTTTCAGTCGGCAAAGTGCATGTTGGGTTAAGCGCCTGCTCGCACGTATTTTCCTCTGTTTATTTTCTGATTATCTCGGATTTATTGCTGTTTTTCTTCTTTATACGTGTGCGCACATTTTTTCTTTTAGAAGCCGGCTGGTGAGGAGGCCTGAAGCGTTAGGGCAGTTCCTCTAATTGCCTTCTCTCCCGGGAACGCACGCATGCGCACATTCTCCTCTGTGCGAGCGTGTCCTTCCCAGCGAGAAAAAGTGCTTTCTCCCGGTGCAAACACATGTATTGCCTGAAACGCTTCAGCTACGCCCAGAAGAGCTGAAAAAATACCAAAGAGTTTGGCTCTAGGAAAAAGTCTTATCTGCAAAGTGCTATCCTCCTCATTTAACCAGTACTTTTTGAATTACAAAGCACTTGGGGCTCCCCGCCCCCCCCACTTTACATCTGTGCATTGGGACCTCAAAATATATATTGACTTAGCACAGATATATGGCGCATTTTAATGCTGACCAGTATGGGGAATACAATGCTTGCCAATATGATCAGCATATGGAAGAGCGCCTTGTTGAAGCCCTTGACTTCCATGTACAGGACTCTGTTAACAAGGCATTGGTCAAAGCCTTACGTCCTTTTGCGCAACCTATTTTTAATTTTGGGTTCAGGTGCTTTGGCGCAGGCTCGGGGAACCCCACCCCTGTCGAAGTCGATATTACTGAGCCTGGCCGGTCATCTGATGACCTACTTGACCAGACCATTAATTCGGTCTTAAACTATCATGAATATAGGGCTTTTCGGTCTATTTCTACACCCTCTGGCCAAACTAGCCAGCATTCTGGTTCAGATTCATCCACTACGGATAAATCCTCTGTTCAAGAGAAAATTCCGGGCAAACGCAAAGCCCATCATACTGATGACGCCGGCACCCCAGTTATGGTAAAGAATTTACAATTTGACCCGGTTTCCATCTTTCATCCTCGTTCTACTGAATGGGTCCCATGTCAAGAAGTGGCAGAGTACGTGCAAGCTAGATTGCGAAAGGGCTTTGAAAAGGATGTCGGAAATACCCTACGGTCTGAGTGTCCCCGCCCGGCACTTTCAGGCAAGGTCGCAGACACCCCTGAACTGGATCCACACATGGTGACTTTCCTAAAAAAAGTACGCGAAGGACCCTAAGAAGGATATTGACAGGGCCTGGCGAGGGTGCCAAGACAAACTGTTGGATTTATCCGGCCCTCTTACAAAAATCTTCGTTTTGGCGATCCACGCCAAGGAGTCACAGGAGGTAATTGACCCAGAAGTGCTACTGGAATGGGCCCAACGAACTATGTGCCTATTAGGGAATGCCAACTGCGCCACTTCTACGGAGCGCAGGAAATCTCTCCTTTTGCGCATTGATCCCAAGCTGACTGACTTGGCCCAGGCTGATGCGGGTCCTTCGGCTAATGGACTCCTGTTTGGTGACCATTTTTTCAATGATTTAGCCAAATATGTGCCTACCTTCTCGGCGCTAGATAAAGTCCAAACCTCCATCAAGAAGGTCTTCAATAATGGCCTTTTTCGCGGGGCCAGGCGTTTCGGAGGTCGAACGTCAGGCGGTTCAGTCCTCAGACTTCCAGACCCTACTACAGAGGCAGAGGTTCTTCAGGTTACCAGACCAACACCAACTTACATAGGACGTAACCCCAGAGGACCACATACAGGACAATATGGCCAGAATTCCTCCCAAACAGATATTTCTTCTTCCTTCTGGGGAAGTAGTTCTGGGGGGCAGAGTGGGTCTATTTGTACACAATTGGTCTCGCATCACTCAAGATTCTTGGGTATTGGAAACTGTTCAAGGTTATCACCTAGAATTTTACTCAAAACCAGAACAAAGTTCCATTCCTCCTCCTCCTCCTCCTCTCCTCCCCCCCCCAACCCCCCAACAAGAGTTCTTTCATAGATCTGGAGGTCGAAACCTTACTTCAGAAAGGAGCGACTGCTCTTTTCCTTCCCCACCCAAGAGGCTTCATCAGCACAATCTTTTTGGTCCAAAAGAAAGAGGGAGGTTCGATTAGTTCTCAATCTCCGACACTTCAATTCTTGGATTGTCTATCGACATCTCAAGATGGAGGGTATTCATCTCCTTCGAGATCTTCTATTAGAAGGGGATTGGATGGTCCCATTTTTCCTCCTCATCGATGCTTCCTTCAGTTCTTTTGGAGAACAAATTTTTACGAGTTTGCAGTTCTTCCCTTCGGGCTGTCTTCAGCTCCCTGGTGTTTCACCAAGGTAATGCGTCAAGTGGTGCAGTGGCTTTGAGAAAAAGGCGTTCGGCTTATTTTTCTGGACAACATTTTAATCATGGCCCAACAAAAGCACCCAATACTTTCTCCATCTTTCCTGGACCATTCAGTTGCTCCAAGACCTGGGGTTTATTATAAACAGAGAAATTTCAATTAATTCCAGCCCAACAGATAGATTCAATTTCAGCCCAGTTGAAACTTCTTTTGACAGAGATTGGCCATCAAGAATGAGTTGAGGAGAGCATTATCTGCTATCCAATGGTGGTTGACTCATATGGATGCATGGAATGACAGAGCAATCTTTGCATCGATTCCGGAGTTAATCAGAGTCAGGCGCCAGCAGATGGGTCTGGGGAGCCATATGTGGTCAAATGGAGACGGGAGGACGTTGGCCCCTGGAAGAGCTCCGAAAGCACATCAAGTGTCTAGAGCTTCTGGTGGGCTCTTTTGCAGTGAAGACGTTGTCCCCCGTCAAGACTCAATGTTGTATCGTCCTGAAGATGGACAACATTTCCGCTGTCAGATATATAAACAAACTTGGGGGTGGAGGGGTGGGGGAACGTTCCAGAATGGTTGAGGATATTGCGAAGGATTTCTGGCACTTTTGTCTAGCCCATCAGATATCTGTCACGGCGGACTATATTCTGGGCTCAGTGAATGTAGCGGCAGATTGGAACTCCTGGTATCTTCGGGATGTCAGCAATTGGAGGTTACACCCCAGAGTTCTTCGCTTCCTCAATCACCTTTGGGGTCCTTTTTCAATAGATCTGTTTGAGTCTCGTCTGAACGCACATCTGCCGAGGTTTTACAGTTGGAGACCTGATCCTCAAGCTCTCAAATCGGACGCATTTCCTCAGATATGGTCAGAGGAACTGACTTACGCTTTTCCTCCTTTCTCGATGATTCATCGAGTACTTTCCCAGGTTCTTCGTCAGAAGGTAGAAATGGGTCTGGTGACACATTGTTGGAAAGCTAAATCTTGGTTCCCAGTGGTTCTAGACCTTTGTTGCGAATCCCCTGTGCAGATCCAGAGATCGGAGGATCTACTGTTAGACCAGATCCTCTCATTCTGGAGGGGCAATTATCCCTCATGGCTTGGAGAATTTTGGGGGATCGCAACAAGTCTCTCAATTTTCAGAAAACACTAAATTATTTATCTCCCAATCCTTGGCACGTAGCACACACAAAAGATACGCTTCTGCCTGGAAGCAATGGTTGGATTGGTGCAATCAAGGGAATGTGGATCCCATGGGGGCCCCTGTGCATTTAATAGCAGGTTTTTTCTCTCATCTAGCCTCTCAGGGCCTGGCTTATAGGACTATTAATAACTTCAGATCAGCCATCTCAGCTAAACACCCCAGAATAGATGGTAAACCAATTGGAGAACACCCTCTGATGCCACGCAAAAGTTTACAAATCAGAGTAGTTCGGCCCCCTCAACCTAAGTATTCGGTATTATGGGATGTTAATAATGTCTTAAAATGTTTGGTGGCTTGGCCAGACAATGAAGATTTAACTAGAAAATTATCGGCGAAACTAGCCAAGTTGCTCTGTCTTTTTTCCTGCAGAAGGGTATGAGATGTTAAAGCATTGGATATTGCAGGTAGAGTATTTACTCCTTCGGGGGTTGCTTTTAGTATTTCTAAACTTACCAACTCTTATTCTACTTGCATTTCCTATCCTAGTTTTAGAGATAATGCTAAATTCTGTGTAGTTAAATGTTTAAAAGTATATGAAGATGTCACTCATCAATTTTGTAGGGATTCGAGTGGACAGTTGTTGATTTCACTTCAAAAACCTTGGCCAGGTGGATCAGATGGTTGCTTCAAGAAGCAGGCATGGACACTACAGTCTTTGGAGCCCATTCTGTGAGAGGGGCTATGGCTTCCAAATCTTTTAGTGTGGGTTCTAGGCTAGAAGATATTATGAAAGCCGCAGACTGGTCTTCCGATTATACATTTAAACTCTTTTATCATAAACCTATTGTGGATGTGGCTTCAGTAATCGTTGATCAGCTTTAAACAAGCATAATCAGAAGCCTCCGGTCCTGAAAAGAATCCAAAATTTTCTAGCTTACGCAACAAGAATTTTCAATTCTATCAAGGACACAGAGGCAATGATTATCCCACCGATGTTTTTTCATGGAATAAAAAGTAATGTAAGATACTGTATTATTTTAGTTGATTATCCCTCCCAGAATTGATATATATGAGTATATTGTTTATTAGGCAAGAAATTATTGCACTATATTTCTGTTTTCAGATTAGAAGACTTCCTGGAAGATCTCCATGGACTTAGCCTTGAAGTTGGATGTTCCACACTGGTTGCGTTGCCCCTAAAGTTGACATGTTATTTGTAAGGAAATGGCTCCCTGTTGCAATTACCCCTCACTTTTTGCCTGATACTGATGCTGACTTGACTGAGAAGTGTGCTGGGACCCTGCTAACCAGGCCCCAGCACCAGTGTTCTTTCACCTAAAATGTACCATTGTCTCCACAATTGGCACAACCCTGGCACCCAAGTAAGTCCCTTGTAACTGGTACCCCTGGTACCAAGGGTCCTGATGCCAGGGAAGGTCTCTAAGGGCTGCAGCATGTCTTATGCCACCCTAGGGACCCCTCACTCAGCACAGACACTGCTTGCCAGCTTGTGTGTGCTGGTGGGGAGAAAATGACTAAGTCGACATGGCACTCCCCTCAGGGTGCCATGCCAACCTCACACTGCCTATGGCATAGATAAGTCACCCCTCTAGCAGGCCTTACAGCCCTAAGGCAGGGTGCACTATACCACAGGTGAGGGCATAGGTGCATGAGCACTATGCCCCTACAGTGTCTAAGCCAAACCTTAGACATTGTAAGTGCAGGGTAGCCATAAGAGTATATGGTCTGGGAGTGTCAAAAACGAACTCCACAGCTCCATAATGGCTACACTGAATACTGGGAAGTTTGGTATCAAACTTCTCAGAATAATAAACCCACACAGATGCCAGTGTTGGATTTATTAAAAAATGCACACAGAGGGCATCTTAGAGATGCCCCCTGTATTTTACCCAATTGTTCAGTGCAGGACTGACTGGTCTGTGCCAGCCTGCTGCCGAGAGACGAGTTTCTGACCCCATGTGGTGAGGGCCTTTGTGCTCTCCGAGGACAGAAACAAAAGCCTGCTCTGGGTGGAGGTGCTTCACACCTCCCCCTGCAGGAACTGTAACACCTAGCAGTGAGCCTCAAAGGCTCAGGCTTCGTGTTACAATGCCCCAGGGCACTCCAGCTAGTAGAGATGCCCACCCCCTGGACACAGCCCCCACTTTTGGCGGCAAGTCCAGGAGAGATAATGAGAAAAACAAGGAGGAGTCACTGGCCAGTCAGGACAGCCCCTAAGGGGTCCTGAGCTGAGGTGACTGACTTTTAGAAATCCTCCATCTTGCAGGTGGAAGATTCCCCCAATAGGATTAGGGATGTGCCCCCCTCCCCTCAGGGAGGAGGCACAAAGAGGGTGTAGCCACCCTCAGGGCTAGTAGCCATTGGCTCCCCAGACCTAAACACACCCCTAAATCGAGTAATTAGGGGCCCCCAGAACCAAGCAAGATAGATTCCTGCAACCTAAGAAGAAGAGGACTGCTGAACTGAAAAACCTGCAGAGAAGACGGAGACACCAACTGCTTTGGCCCCAGCTCTACCGGCCTGTCTCCCCCCTTCTAAAGGCACTGCTCCAGCGACGCGTTCCACAGGGTCCAGCAACCTCTGAAGCCTCAGAGGACTACCCTGCATCTAGAAGGACCAAGAACTCCTGAGGACAGCGGCTCTGTTCCCCAAAGACTGCAACTTTGCAACAAAGAAGCAACTTTGAAACAACACATGGCTCGACTTGTGGAGAACAAACACCACAGGGAGGACTCCCCAGCGACTACGAGACCGTGAGTAGCCAGAGTTGACCCCCTGAGCCCCCACAGCGACACCTGCAGAGGGAATCCCGAGGCTCTCCCTGACTGCGACTGCCTGCTTCAAAGACCCGAAGCCTGGTAAAGACACTGCACCCGCAGCCTCCAGGACCTGAAGGATCAGACCTCCAGTGCAGGAGCGACCCCCAGGTGGCCCTCTCCCTTGCCCAGGTGGTGGCTACCCCGAGGAGCCCCCCCCCTTGCCTGCATCGCTGAAGAGACCCCTTGGTCTCCCATTGAATCCTATTGCAAACCCGACGCCTGTTTGCACACTGCACCCGGCCGCCCCCGTGCTGCTGAGGGTGTACTTTGTGTTGACTTGTGTCCCCCCCCCCCCCCCCCCCCCCCGGTGCCCTACAAAAACCCCCTGGTCTGCCCTCCGAAGACGCGGGTACTTACCTGCTGGCTGGCAGACTGTAACCAGGGCACCCCCCTTCTCCATTGAAGCCTATGCGTTTTGGGCACCACTTTGACCTCTGCACCTGACCGGCCCTGAGCTGCTGGTGTGGTACTTACTTGCAAAACTAACAAACACTTACCTCCCCAGGGAACAGTTGAAAATTGCACTAAGTGTCTAGTTTTAAAATAGCTATTTGCCATTTGTGTGAAAACTGTATATGCTATTTGGCTAATGCAAAGTTCCTAAAGTTCCTAAGTGAAATACCTTTCATTTGAAGTATTACTTGTAAATCTTGAACCTGTGGTTCTTAAAATAAACTAAGAAAATATATTTTTGTATACAAAAACCTATTGGCCTGGCATAGTCTCCGAGTGTGTGTTCCTCATTTATTGCCTGTGTGTGTACAACAAATGCTTAACGCTACCCTCTGATAAGCCTACTGCTCGACCACACTACCACAAAATAGAGCATTAGAATTCTCTTTTTGCCACTATCTTACCTCTAAGGGGAACCCTTGGACTCTGTGCATGCTATTTCTTACTTTGAAATAGTACATACAGAGCCAACTTCCTACATTATTGGTTGGACATTTTGTTTTATTAAGTTCTTCTAGAGCAAAGAAAGAGGATGGACTTTGGTGGATATGTCATATATAGGGAGGGGTAGACCCTGATTGGGGGTGATGTCGAGGCTGTGACCTCAAGGGTTTTGTAGTTTTAATTTTCATTGGCGGCTGTTTTTTGTCAGTAAAGAAAGAGAAGCGTAATCATCGCCTTCGTGTCCTTAATAGAATTGAAAATTCTTGTCGCGTAAGCTAGAAACGTTTGGACTGTTGACCTTCATTATGCACTGGCTGGTCTAGCTGTAAACGCGCAGAAACCGAAAGTGGCTTCTAGCACTAATCTTCCAAATTAAACATCATTTGCTCAACCCACTCACCCTCGGCTGCTAGCAGGAGAAGAGAGGGACTCCAATAGCAAGAAATATGAAACATCAATCCTCAAAATGAATCTGCTGTGACCAAAGGATTCTGACATTTAAGGGCCTCTGAACGCTAAGCAGGTCATGTAGGAGTGAGAAAAGTCATTACAAAATTTAAGACAATACCAGTACTTTCAGGCCTTGCTCACCATATATGTTCTATATCTCCACAGTGTAAGGGGTATTCTCTGGGTCCAGGAGCAGCTACTGGTAGTACAGTGGTAGGGGCATTTACAGAGGACCTCCCGGTGGTCCTCTGGTACGACTGTACTCCAACTGGATACTCACGATTAACATGTCAGATTATACGTTTGGGTACTTAAGAACTGGTTTACAAGACAAAGGTACAATGTCTATTTGGAGTCCGAGATTATAGGCAAATCATCACTTACAATTGAAGGACGATCAGTTATTGTTCTCGCCTTCTAATGGCTTCCAAGCCATTATCACGGTCTGGTATCAAAAGGAGTGTAGAGAGATGGTTCAAACTGTTTCATAATCAGGGAAACCAGGACAACACATACTACCATAAGATCTACAGAGAACGGGGAACACTTGCATTTCTCACGAAATATAAAACAAAAACAAAAAAAATATAAGAGGTAGACGAGAGCTCCAACTGACAAATATCCCACAGACGGTCAGATAAAAACAAGCTCATAATCCACAGTCCTGGAGTGTGCACTGCAGATCACTCAGCCCTCTTGCAAAGCAGATATCTTTAGTTTGGGTCTGGCCAGCTGTCTCCGGTTGGCTCCTTTCTTGCAAGCCAGCTGGGCCCGTTGCATATCTTGAGAGGTCAGCTCCTTTTCATACTTTTAACGACAGGTCACAACAGCAGGGTGGAGGTTTCAGAGATCCCAGTTACACATCACATATGGCTTGTGCAGAAAACGTCTCCTGGGTAATACAATATCAGTTTAAAGGGGACAGTTTTTACCCAGAGCCAAAGGACAACGGATACCCTTTTTGTGAGATAATTGTGCACTCATCTTTGTAGAAGACTGTCTGGATAACAGACTGCCACATTGAGGAATGAGCTACGTGCAAGTCAGTTACCTAAATAAAAGGCTATACTAGTGCCGAGCTGGAAACTGGCATAACCATGTGGTCTAATCCGTGCGGGTCAGAATTTAATTAGCAAGCACAGCGCCGACCCTGACATATTGGATCATAAATCAATCGAGGCTAAACCTGCAATACGGTTTGTAGAGCAGACCTAGGAGCTGCTCCAACCACGGGAAAAACACAATGGCCTTCCGTTGGGAAGGAATCCACTATCTTGTGCTCCATGGCAAGTGCTTGCAAAATGCCATTCAGATTTTTCAGGATCTTAATATATACATCCAAAAACCTATGAAAAAAGAAGAGCAGTGCTTACACAGTTGCAGCATGCTTCACATAAAGCCGGCCAGTGAATGGCTCTTAGGGAAACTAGTGAAGTCCGTGCCCTTACTAGGATCTCACCTGGCTCTTATAGTCAGTTACCCTTTAGGCAGAGGGGTCAGTAATGAACAAGTTATTTACCTTCAGTAATGCATTATCTGGTTGAGACTATCAAGCTGCAGATTCCTTACCTTAGAATTTCCTAGCATCAGCGTGGAATCCGGAGGTTTTGCTGAGCAACACCCTTGTGCGTGACGTTGGGTGAAGTAGTTCGGATCTGCGTGGCGTCATCATTGGAGCAATCTCGGATGTCAGTCATTTATAGAGTTGCTTAAAAAGGCACCACCCAGGCGCGTGTATATCAGTTCCTTTTTCCACTAACTTCCACGCCAGAAGTGCAGAGCCATAGAAAGAACTAACAGTTTGTCTGTGCAAAAACTGGGGCCCTGAAAGGGACACTCCCTTACCCTATCAGATCTGTTCACAGATTGGGGAGGCATAGATGGGTGTAAGGAATCTGCAGCAAGGTAGTCTCTACCAGATAATGCATTAACCAAGGTAAGTAGCTTGTTCATCTGATAGACGTCTAGCTGCAGATTACTTACCTCAGAATAGATACCCAACCAATAATCCCTTGCCGGTGGGCTGTGGACAGATCTCCTTATACTAGAAAGTTTTGTAGTACCGAACATGCAAAATGCCCGCCTCTACAGACCTGATTGTCCAAGCAGTAGTGTCTTGCAAACATATGCAATGATGCCCATGTTGCTGCCTGACAGATATCCAGGACTATAACACCTTGTGCTAGCGCAGTGGTAGCAGCCTTGCCCCTGGTGGAATAAGCCCTCAGGAGGCTGCTTCTTAGCCAGTACACAGCAGATCTTAATGAATAGAACAACCCAGCGCAAAACAGTTTCTGCACTGCCAGACCCTTCTTTGCTCCCCCATACCCTGCAAAGAGTTGATTATCTACCCAGAACTCTTTGTGCCACTAAGGAAGAACAACAACGCTCTTTTTGGGTCCAGCCAGTGAAGCTGCTCCTCTTCCTTAGAGGGATGCGGTGGAGCAAAGAAGGTGGGCAGGGTGATGTTTTGACCCAGGTGAAATGGGGTCACCACCCTGGGAAGGAACGAGGCATGAGTTCTGAGTACCACCTTGTCTGGGAACATGGTGAGATACGTTGGCTTAGATGAGATAGCCCGCATCTCACTCACCCTCCTGGCAGATGGTATTGCCACTAAGAAGGCTGTCTTGATGGTGAGCAGCCGGAGGGAACAGTTATATAATGTCTCAAAGGGAAAGTTGTGAACAAGATTTAAACCCCACTGAGGACCAACAAAGGGCATAGGGGGAAACATATGTACAAGCCCTTTGAGAAATCTATGCACAATAGGTGACTTGAATAATCAGGCTGATCAGGTAGCCGAAGGAACGACGATAGGGCGGAAAGATCAAATTTGAGAGTGCCCAAGGCAGAACCCTGCTGGGCAAGGGATACGATGAAGAGAAGAATGTCAGAGAGAAGCAGAAAGGATCACTAGATCTCTCTGCACAATAAATTTACAAATCGTTTCTAACGGCAGGCATATGCCGTCTTAGTGGAGGGATGCCTGGCTGCCAGAATAACTTTACAGACTTCGGGAGGAACGTCGAAGGCTGTCAACTGTCGCCACTCAATCTCCACACATGAAAGCGCAGAGTTAACAGTTTCAGGTGAAGAACCTTCCACTGCTGCTGAGACAGAAAATCTTCCTGAAGGGGCAGCCTGATCAGAGGATCAATGCTCATTTTCAGAAGCTCAGGATACCAGACTCTCCCAAGCCCTGTCCAGAGCCACCAGAATTACTTGGGCCCGGTTGTTCTTGATCTTCTTGAGAACTCTGGGTTGAAGTGGTAAGGGCGGAATAGCGTACAGGAGGGCTGAACTCCACTTGTGACGAGCGAGTGCCACCTTGGAAACTCCAACACGCAATACTGCTGACATTGCGGATTCTCTCTGGAGGCGAACAGATCTAACCAAGGCTCTCCCCACTGCTGAAAGAGTCCTTATGCCACCTCCGAATGGAGAGCACTTGTGATCCACTAGGCATTGACTGCTGAGTTTGCCTGACCTGGTGTTCAGAGAACCTGCCAGGTGTTGAACCACCAGGGTTATGCCCTGCTGTTCCAGCCATGTCCTGAGACGCAGGGCCTCTTGACAAAGGGTCCATGATCCCACATCGCCCTACTTGTTGCAGCACCACATTGCGGTGGTGGTGTCCATGAACACCTGCAGCATCTTCCCTTTTACAACAGGAAGAAATGCTTTCAATGCAAGTCATATCACCTGTGGCTCCAATAAGTTGATCTCTGATCTCCACCTCTCCCAGATGGCTGCCCCGTCCCAGAAGTGACGTATTCTTCACTAATGTGAGATCAGGTTGGGGTAGAGAGGAGTCGGTCTGATGCAATCGCAGTTTACTAACCTCCGAGATCTGAACCGTGTTGGTAAGATTCCCCTGATGCTGTGCCCATTGGAACTTCAGGTCCCAATGCAGAGCGCTCATATGCCATTTGGCATATTTGACTAACATGATACAGGAGAACATGAGGCCCAACAGCCTCAGTGTCTCACCAAAATCCAGGACAGAGGCCGAAAAATCAGTATCTTAACCTGAATATCCTGGACTCACTGCTCAGGAGGATAAGGAAAAATGGACTGCGTCTAGATCAGCTCTGATGAAAGGCAGCTTCTGAGAGAGTCCGATGTGAATTTGGCATATTTATAGTAAACCCCAGCGAATGCACACAGGAAAACCAGCAGGAATCTGTGGAGCCTCCAGTAGGAACCATCTCGCAGCAGGCACAGGGAGGCCTCATCAGCGCCTCAAAAGGGGATGCTCACGTTGCAGAGAGGATGTCGTTCTTGAGCTGGAGAGTGCTGGAGGCCAGGGCTTCATGGAGCTAGGAGGTCTTTGGACTGAAGAGCCAAAAAGCCTTGGCAACGACAAGCAGACAGTGCACAGGGGTTCCAGCCAAGCAGTCCAGAGAAGGACCACGGGCTTCACAGTTGCAAGGAAGTTGCAACTGAACCACCACTTATGTTGTAGAGCTAGGGGACAGCAGGATCCACAAACCGCTGGACTATGATGAGGTGCCTGCGGATGCATGGGAGTGACTCCTTCACTCCAAGGGAGATTCATTCTTGCTGTCCTAAGTGACTCTGGAGGATGCATGGCCATGGAAGTTGCAGATACTTTGCAATACATGGGGACACAGTTGCAGTAGGCGCCCTCCTACTAGTTGCAGTCTTGTCTGGGTTACCAGTGAAATCGAGCAGTGGTTCCAGTATCAAGGATGCAGAAGATTCTGATGGATACAACTACCTGTGGATTCCTCACCTCATGAATACTCCCATGGCGCCAGCATTCGACGGAAATCTTCTTACTAGTCTCTGCACGTCGACGAGGACGTCACTGTCTCGCACGCGACGCCGTCTGACGTCATACAGGCAATAAGAGGTCCTCGACGACGTGCAGACGTCAGTTCCCTTTTTTCCGTGCATTCGAAACGGTTATCTTCGAGGGAGCAACTGTTACTCTTGCGGTTACAGTGTATATCTTGCTGCGTACTCTTTCTCTGTGGAAATAATGTCGCAGAGAAAGTCTGGATTTAAGCCTTGTCGTGAGTGTGGAGGCAAGATGTCGGTGACGGATCCTCATTCCGATTGCCTTTGGTGTTTGAGCTCCGACCACGACGTCTCGACTTGTGATTCGTGTCAGCACATGAATCCGAAGGCCCTTAAAGAACGCGAGGCGAAGCTGTTTATGGCCAAGTCAAAGGAGAAGCATCACAAGAAAAAGTCTTCTCCAAGACATCGGCGTCAGAGACTCCCGGCGCCGTAGAGAATCTCGGCGTCATTCAAGGGAGGCTCGTTCCAGGTCTCCGGATCGGCGCCGGAGGACATGGGAGGTCAGCCCCACGGTGACGCCGCATCCTTCGACGCCGTTGCTCTCTCCGGCGTCTCCAACTTCGCCTGGACAGGCGTCGGTGATTGAGGTATTGGAGCCTCAAGTGTTTTCTCCGGCGCAGACGCCGAGGCCGGCGTCGGGGTCGCCTCCGAGTCAGGCACCCCAGTATCCGGCTTTTCCCACCCCTGGAGCCGATAGTTCCGCATTCTTGAATGCGATGTATGCCATCTTCCAACAGATGGCTCCAGGGGGTGCTCCGGCTGGGCCTTTGGCCTTTTCTTTGGGTGATCCTGCGCCTCTTCGGCCGGCACCCTTTATGCCCTTTCTCCCGTTTGGGAACGTGGGCTCGGCGCCAGTGTCGGCGCCGGTGGCCGCTCCGATGGCTTCGGACGGATTGGCCCCAGGGATTTCCATCCCGTCGACGTCGAGATTTCGGCCTGTGACTCCGGTGGGTCCATCCGTTTCATCTGCTCTTCAGTCGGCGCCGAAGTTACCTGTGGCGCCGGATGCGGCGTCGGTGGCTTCGGAAGATCGGCGCCGATCTCCGACTTCGGCCGAGGTATTGTCGACTCCTTGAATGCAGTCGTTGCTCAATCCGCGGAGGCGTGCTCTCCGGGTACTAGAGGAGCAGGAGTACCAACGAGCCCTAGAGGAAGGAGAGCTAGAGGACTCGGGTGATGGGCTGCGTGGACTGGAGTCGGCCAGTGGGCTGGACACTTCCCCTGAGTGGGACCTTTCGTCCCCGGGGGAATATACCGAGGAAGCTGCTTCCTTTCATACAGTGGTACGGAAGGCAGCTAGTTTTTTGGACCTGCCTTTGCCGGTGGTGGAGGCGAAACAAAACCTTTTGACAGAGGTGTTGCATCCGGCCTCAGCCGCGGCGGAGCCTCTATTACCTTTTAATGACGCTCTGCTGGATCCGGTTTTAGAGGTGTGGAAGAAGCCGGCATCTTCCCCAGCAGTTCACAGAGCCGTGGCCAGGAGGTATCGGACGGCTCCAACTGATCCTGGTTTCCTATCTAGGCACCCTACGCCGGAGAGCTTGGTTGTGCAGGCCTCCTGTTCGTCCAAGTCAGCGCCTGGTTCTTTTCCGACGGTGCCGGGGGACAGAGATTCAAAAAAGCTGGAGGCGCAGTCGAAGAAGATTTTTTCGTCCTGCAGTCTGGCTTTAAAAGCCACCAATGCAACCTGTATCCTGGGGAGGTATATTCATGCTCTGATGGATGACATCTCCTCTTCGTTTACAGAGCTTCCCCAGGGTCTTTTGGATCTTGTCTCTGATGCTCAGGCTGCTGCGACCCAAATTATCCAGACGGGACTGGATACCACCGACTCGGTAGCCAGAGCAATGGGCACAACTGTGGTGGAAAGGAGACAGGCCTGGCTCCGTAACTCGGGCTTTTCGGCAGATGTACAGTCCACATTGTTGGATCTCCCGTTTGATGGGGACAAACTGTTTGGGGCTAAGGCTGATTCGGCCTTGGAACGGTTTAAGGAGAGCAGGGCCACGGCTAAGTCGCTGGGACTCCAAGCTCCTTCTTCCACGGCCTCTTCCAGATTCTTCAGGAGGTTTCGTGGATTTGGGCGTGGCTCTTCCTCCTCTTCCTTTCGGGGAAGATATCAGCAACCTGCCTCTTCCCATCCCTATAGATCTTTTAGGGGGAGGGGTAGGGTCCGCACCAGGGGAGCTTCTCAGCAGCACTCTGCCTCTTCCTCATCCTCTGGCGGGGTGCAGCAGGGGAAGCAGCCTTAGGCTTCCACCATTTCCCACTCACTCCTCTCCTGTAGGGGGAAGATTACAGCATTTTCTCACCAAATGGGAGACTGTTACGTCGGACACTTGGGTTCTCAGTGTTGTGGGAAAAGGCTACACCCTTCCCTTTCGGGAGTTTCCGCCCCTCATCCCGCCCCGCCCTTCGTATTGTTCACAAGAACACCTCCTGTTGCTAGAACAGGAGGTAGAAGTCCTCCTTTTAAAGGGCACGGTGGAGTTGGTCCCGGAGCAGGAAAGGGGTCAAGGAGTTTACTCAAGGTATTTCCTGATTCCCAAGAAGGATGGTCGTTTGAGACCAATTCTGGACCTGAGGATCTTGAATTGGTTCCTCAAGCAGGAAAAGTTCAAGATGCTGACCCTAGCACAGGTGCTTTTGGCGTTGAACATGGAAGACTGGATGGTGTCTGTCGACTTGCAGGATGCTTACTTTCATATCCCGATACTCAAGTCACACAGGAAGTATCTCCGGTTTGTGGTGGGATCGCAACACTACCAGTTTGCGGTCCTTCCGTTTGGTCTTACTTCAGCACCTCGAGTCTTCACGAAGGTGATGTCGGTGGTTGCGGCAGAGCTCAGAAGGAAGGGGATAGCAGTATTCCCTTACTTGGACGATTGGTTAATCAAAGCCAAGTCCCCGGAGCTTGTGTTGCGTCATCTGCAGTCAACAACCCAGTTGTTGTTCGACCTGGGCTTTTCGGTGAACGAGCCCAAATCTCACCTAGAGCCCTCTCAGCGCCTCCTGTTCATAGGGGCAGTACTGGATACAACATTGGGTCGGGCCTTTCCTCCGCCTCAGCGGATTCAAGATATTCAGGATTTGGTTCCAATGTTTCGAAATGGAGCGGTAGTTCCAGTCCTCAAGGTCCTTCGTCTGCTCGGTCTTTTTGCCTCCTGCATTCTGTTGGTCACGCATGCTCGCTGGCACATGAGGGCTCTTCAGTGGTGCCTCCGAAGGCAGTGGTCTCAACACAGAGGGGATCTAGAGGGTACTGTCAAGATCTCCAGAGATGCTGCTGTGGATTTGAAGTGGTGGATTGCAAGCAACAATCTTTCACAAGGAAAGCCGTTCCAGCAGTCGCCACCAGTGACAACAGTCATAACGGATGCTTCCACTCTAGGGTGGGGAGCTCATCTGGGGGATCTGGAGATCAAAGGTCTTTGGTCTCCAGAGGAACAGATTTTTCACATCAATCTGTTAGAGTTACGGGCTGTACGTCTGGCTCTCAAGGCCTTCCTCCCTTCCCTTCGTGGTCAGTCGGTACAGGTCCTAACGGACAATACTACCACGATGTGGTACATAAACAAGCAGGGAGGAGTGGGGTCGTACCTTCTCTGCAGAGAAGCTCTTCGACTATGGTCCTGGGCAAAGGACCATCGGATTTGCTTGATAGCAAACCATCTGGCCGGAGTTTTGAACGTGCGTGCGGACAGTCTCAGTCGCCACTTCTCGGCAGACCACGAGTGGCGTCTCCATCCAGATCAAGTCCGTTTAATCTTCCAGAAGTGGGGGTTTCCTCGGGTAGATCTGTTCGCCACTCGAGAGAACGCGCATTGTCCGTTGTTCTGCAGCCTTCAGTATCCGATGCAGGAAGCGTTGGGGGGACGCGTTTCAAATGACCTGGTGCGGCCAGTTGCTTTACGCGTTTCCTCCCATACCCTTGATTCCTCGAGTATTGAGGAAGATTCGCCAAGACCGGGCTCTAGTAATCTTAATAGCTCCGGATTGGCCAAGGAGGGTGTGGTACTCCGACCTTCTCCAACTCTCAACGTGCCCGCCGCTCCGTCTCCCTTTCAGGGCAGACCTCCTCTCACAGTCGCAGGGGCAGGTTCTACACCCCAACCTCCAGAGTCTGCACCTACATGCCTGGAGATTGAACGGGGCAACCTGAGTTCCTTCTCTCTCCCGCCTGAGGTAGTGGATGTTATATTAGCGGCCAGGCGACACTCCACTAAATCTATCTACGCTAATAGGTGGTCTAAATTTGTTGCGTGGTGTGGAGAGAGGCAGATTGATCCTTTACATGCTCATCTATCGGACGTTTTGTCTTTTGCTCTATCTCTGGCGCAGAAAGGTTGTGCAGTGGCTACCATTAAAGGTTATTTATCGGCCTTGTCAGCCTTCATATGTCTTCCAGACCAACCATCTTTATTTAAATCCCCTATTGTTATCAGATTCTTGAAAGGTCTTCTAAATCAATATCCTCCAAAGCCATTCGTTATGCCGCAATGGGATTTGTCCTTAGTCCTGACTTTCCTTATGGGGTCCCCTTTTGAACCTATGCATTCTTGCCCCTTGAGGTATTTGGTTTTAAAAACAGTCTTCCTGATAGCTATAACATCAGCAAGGAGAGTGAGTGAGTTGCAGGCCTTATCAGTAAAACCCCCTTATACAACTTTTTATGGGGATAAGGTGGTGTTGAGGACCAAGGCTGCTTTCCTCCCGAAGGTTGTTTCACCCTTCCATTTGGCTCAGGCAATTACTTTGTCCACGTTCTATCCTCCGCCTCATCCTTCCAAAGAGGAAGAAAGACTGCACCGTCTGGACCCAAAGAGAGCGTTGAGCTTCTTTATCGATAGAACAAGGGATTTCAGGCTGGAGGATCAGCTGTTTATTGGATACGTGGGCAAGAGGAGAGGAAAGGCAGTCCACAAGAGAACACTATCCAGGTGGGTTGTTCTTTGCATTAAAATATGTTACTCTTTGGCAAAGAAGGATCCTCCTGAGGGCATTAGAGCTCATTCCACCAGAGCTAAGTCGGCCACTTCGGCCTTAGCCAGAGGTGTTCCTGTGGTCGACATCTGCAAGGCCGCAACTTGGTCGTCCCTTCACACTTTTGCAAAACATTACTGTTTAGATTCTGAGGTTAGAAGGGACGGTCATTTTGCACGGTCAGTGCTGCAGGATTTCTTGGTTTGACCATTTAGGCACCCACCGCCGGGCGTGGTACTGCTTTGGGACTCTATTCATGAGGTGAGGAATCCACAGGTAGTTGTATCCATCAGAAGAACGAGTTACTTACCTTCGGTAACGACTTTTCTGGTGGATACATTAGCTACCTGTGGATTCCTCACGGTCCCACCCGCCTCCCCGTTGCCTTTATGGTCTTGCCAAGTAATCCTTGAGTGCGCTCCTCTTGGTCCTTGAGGGTGCAATAGATGTATATATATAATATATTTGTATATATATATGTGTATATGGTATATACTTGGTGTGTGTATATATTTTAAAAGAGAGAGTTTTATATATATATATATATATGTACATAAAAAGATTTACAGTTATTCATACAATGTGGTGTATTTTACAATATAATGGATGTTGCCTTGCTCTTTCATTGCATTGCCTGGTTGTTCTCATGCACGTAAAAAATGATTGGTACTGACGTCTGCACGTCGTCGAGGACCTCTTATTGCCTGTATGACGTCAGACGGCGTCGCGTGCGAGACAGTGACGTCCTCGTCGACGTGCAGAGACTAGTAAGAAGATTTCCGTCGAATGCTGGCGCCATGGGAGTATTCATGAGGTGAGGAATCCACAGGTAGCTAATGTATCCACCAGAAAAGTCGTTACCGAAGGTAAGTAACTCGTTCGTCTTGCAGATGAGGCTAGGGTCCCACCCTCAGGGGAGCTCTTATGTAACCCAGGAAGGGGGTTGGACAGCTTCTGCTGTGACCCACCCATCAGGGAGCGAAGGGGGAACAGGTCTGGTGGACTGACCAGTCAGATGCTCCCAGGGGCCTCTGCTCATCTCATTTCCAAGATGGCAGAATGAGGGGTAACTTACAGGGTCAAAGTGCAGTGACCGGGATAGAAGGTAAGCCTTATATTGGGGTGACAAGTTTATGCCCCATTTCACGCAGGCCTGCAGACATGGTTTGCATGGGCTCCGATGGGTGGCACAATACATGCTGCAGCCCATGGGGGACCCCTGGTGTACAAATGCCCTGGGTACCCAAGTACCATATCCTTGGTGTATATATAGGGGTACACCAGTATGCTATTTGTGGGGTGTAAGTACTTACCAAACCAAATTTAGAGGAGAGCACTGACACTGGGGTCCTAGTTAGTAGGATCCCACTGTACTACAGTCAAACAGAAGGATGCTACGTTCCTACAGTGGAGGTTGGAAAGCAAAGGTAAGAGTACTAAAATCACCTTGAGGCTTTTTCTTTTGTCCATCATTCTGCTCTCAATTTGCCTACCTAGCTGGGAAATAAGACTAGACAGCAAGTGAGAAATGAGATATGCCAGACCAGGGTTCAAGAAAACTGGGTACACACAGTATTCCAACGAGAAGTACTTTCTCGAAAATGCAACTTGCAATGCCTGAATAAAAACACAAAGAATACCGCACACTGTTCATGTCTAAAGTTGGCAACAGCTATGTTTTTGGAAGCAGACCATTGCTCCCTTTGAAGACTTTGCCCCCTCATTCCCCAAAAAGATATACTCCCCCAATGTAATCAACTGCACATGTATGAGATACATTTAGGAATAATAAGTCTAGGTGCTTTAAAAGAAACAACCAAAGTCCCAACGTGTTCTTGTGAAAGGCAATACTCTTTAGAGGTCAATGAGGTTTTCAGATCTCCTGGTATGGAGAAGATTACTACAGAAAAGGGAATCTTCCAGGAGATCTTAGGCCCACGAAATCATTGGTAGCATAAATAAGAGTCCAAACTACTTCACTAACTCATTTTAAGAGACTAAATTGTAATCTATAGTGGTTGCCAAATCATGCTTAGATGAATGCAACACAATGCCTGCAGCAGCCAAATAGGTAATGAAACATATGGCATTATTAATGGTAGCTTTGAAATAATTTAGTTCTCTCCTTTAACCAGTAGCAGAGCATTACCGATTGGCTCCCTGGCTGATTCTTGCTTAGTTATGCTCTAGATACAAGTACTTTTATAGACAACGATTCTTTGCCTTTCTGTTCTTGGAACCTCTTTTCAGACTGAGTAGAGTTTCCTCCCTCTTTGCCTCTCAATGGGAGCCAGAGCATTAATCCTTAGGAGATACTTCTGTCTTGGTTCTCTGTATCTAAAGCACTTCTGAACCTGCAGAAAATTACTCAGTCTACAAAGTGATGTTCTGCAGCTAAAAAAAAAAAAAAAAGTGGACGGTTCCCGAATCACCTTTACTATAGTTTGCATAGTCTTTAGTTCCTGAAGTAAAGGCTTTTAATAAGGGTCCTGCGCTCTGGGAGGACTGTTGATTTACATTTGCTTGAATTTAAAGTGTAAAGTTATACCTCTTAAAATTAATCCTGCCTTTGTTCAGGGACTCACAATGAAAATCCTAAATACAGACACAAATCATTTAAAACTTAAGATATCTATAAATCGGACCTCAAAGACTATGGTGCTTTCTTAAGAATAAATTCAACAGTATTAAAGATTTAGGTTTTACCCATGCAGAAGTGTCCAGAACATAATCAGATGATTTTAATTTAAAGTTGTTGGTGTCTAATAAGAACAAAGATGTGCAACGGCAAAATATTTCATGGAATCCAGTGATACACTTTCACAAAGGCAGGATTATTCAGGTGACCCCCTATTACATTTTCTTCATGGTTTCACAGTCCTCTAGTCCTCTATGTAAATGGAAAACTTAGTATGGACAAGGGAAATTCATGCCCCCCCCCCCATCTGCTCACCACTGTGGAATACAGTAGACTATTACAAGCTAGTGACCTTGGAATTGTGCTCAGGTACAACTTTCAATTATTAAGCACCATCCTCAGCTTTTCACAATCTTATATTGCATTTTTGGCAAATACTTTAATTAGCATGGGGCATGTATTTGAAGCTGTCAAATACAGGGACAAGATTATCCTTTTTGGAAGGAAAAGCAGCAAACTGTTGTCACATCTGAATAGTCTGCTTCATAAACACAGAGTAAGACAGGATTAGTTCGATTGCACTGATTAGAGCAGTTCCGTGATGCAAAATGAGGCTTCCTGCAGAATCTGATGAGGGGCACTCGAGTCTCCCATATATCGCAGATATTCATTAGCCTTGGGCTGAATGGGCTAATGCCTAAAGGGCTGGGGGCATGAAGAGCGGGGGGGGGGGGAAGGGGCAGGGGGGCTACCCTGCAGGGGCTTGCATAATGTTCCTGTTTTGAAGACGGAGGAAACTGTTGAGGCCATTGACTTCAGAAGTTACACTGAATAGGTGGTACTCAAAGAACCATAGGAAAGGAAAAATACTCCGCAGGGAAGGATATTGAATAAGTCTAACACCCAAATCATCTGACTCAAGTATCTTTGTTGAGGAAAGCAGACAATAAGTGCCTGAAACGTTAAGCTGAAACATATGGGCTGACCTTTATACAATTTGTGCTAGAAATTTCAGGAAGTTTATGAACAATCTTGGCAAGGACATTGAATGACCCCCTGATAATATTTAGGCTCATTCCTGGACTGATCACTGAGCATTTGTACAGCAGAGACACTGCTGCAGCACCATGTATACCTCAGGGCAGCAATTATTTCATCATTGCCTGCTTCAAAGGGTAGAATGAAGATCCTAATATGGACAGCAGAAATGATAGGTCCTCCAGAACCTTCCATCAAATTGTCGAATCTGTTTAAGGAGGACACACACAATTTTGGGCTATAGTTCTTTTAGTTTTCCAGAACTTTTATTGTTTTAAATCGAAGGAAAATTACTTCACATTTCACATGGCTGGGAGTTCTCTAGAGAACAATGAAGGTCCTTTATATTCACACCTGAATGAAAGTAAAGCACGACTTAAAGGTCCCTATCCTCACATTATGATCACTAGAGATTTCAAAAGGAGTATGTTTAGCACCCTTGCTTTTCAATTTCTACCTGGTTTATCTGGGATTTTCACTTGAATCGATGTGGGTTTTCTATCTTAAACCTGGATCACATTTTCCACCAATCTTTCAGTATGCTGTTCACGTTCTTTTAGGAAACCATCATGGTTAGGTTGCAATGCTTCATGACAGCTCTGGCTGGTAACTGCAAACTGTACTCTTGAGATCAAGACTTCAAAACGAGCATTTGCAATGCAATAGGTCTCGCATATTTTGAACAAGTTAATTGTCATCTTGTGACAACCGTGCCCACGAGCAAACAAAAAAAAAAAAAACACAAACTGAGAGAAGACTACTTGGCAAAATAAAAGTTAGCTTTAAAATATAAAACTTCACAATTTTGTGCCTGCTGGGGACGTTCTGGCTAGTCACAAGCCTTCTGTTTGTGGGGTACTTGAAGTTAAAAACAACAAATAGTACCTTGATCCCGTCGAGCGCAGCAGACAGGCACTAATTAAGTTGCATCGATTTGTGCTTGATTTCTGCTCCACACAAAGAAATAGAAGTGATGCCAGGCGTGCCTTGATGAATTACGAGGCTATAAAGAAGAGTGCCATGCAAACCAACAAAGGGTGAGCAACAGGCGGGCTTCCAAGCCCTGTACTGAACACAACAGTCTTGTAAGCGAGACATGCACTAGTGCATGTACTCGCAGGATTGAACCTATAAAACTAAAGAGGAATTTCTAGAAGCAGATTTCGTTATTAGTTGTTGAAGAAGTACAAACTTGAGTTTGCAATTCAAAATATCAGAAAATAGTCTTGAGAGAGAGAAAGAACCCCATCATCACTTGTCTGATTTGCTCTTCTGAGGTCCACAGGCCACGCACAGTTAGAACAATTTGGGTTGGAATAATATCAAACATGCAGAGATTTTCAAAACTGATGGTACTGTGGGAAGAAATTATACTTGCTGCCTCCTATAAATGAAACCGATGAACCAGCTTATTAAATGTCATACTGATAAGAAAATGTGCAATCTCAGAATCAGTCCAATATTAATTAGGATATTTAAAAATAAATAAATCAGTTAATACATATTTAGATCATTTACATTTGCTTAAAGATGTGGCAATGATCTTGTAATGCCGACATATTGGTCTTGTTTGAGGAAGAGCCATTTTAATCAGTCTTAAATGTTTCATACCCAGTTAAGATAAAAATTAACATTAAGTTTACAAACTTGCGTCTTTGCTTTCAGTGGACTCACAACCTTGCTTGCAATGGTGTAACAAAGGCCCTCGCCGTTGGGGAGGAGGGGGGTAGCTCCAGGGGGTCCCCAAAGCACAGTACACTGTTGACGGGCGGCAGGCCCCTGTGTAGGTCCAGTGGGAGAGGGACCCCTCCAGGTACTTTCAGGGAGACTCCTGTTTCGTTAGACATGTTCTGTGTCGCCCCAGCAACAACCTGACCAGTGGTGTAAGACCAATGTTTCTAAAATCTGGAGTTACAACCTGTCAAAAAGCAATACCGCTGTGCCTGAAAGGGTAAAACCTACAGCTCATTTCTAGATTTCTTAAATAAACGGATTATGCTGCTCACAATTAAGAATGCATACGTTTTTCTTCATCATCCCATTGCTAACGTTTACATTCTGTACTGCGGCTCGGATGGGCAGTTCTTTTTGTTAAACTGTTTGGCGAGTGTCTGTAATTTTATCTGCTATGAATTTAAATTACTTAGCAATAACCTTTTTGTTAAAGCATAATGTGCCTGTAATAAATTATAGGAAAATACCCCTTTTAGCATGGTTACACCCCCTGCTAACCAGGTCCTAGTACCAGTGTTCTTTCCCAAAACTGTACCACTGTTTCCACAGTTAGCACACCCCTTGCACACAACTAAGTCCCTTGTAAAAGGTGCCAGTTGTACTAAGGGCTCTGTGACCAGTGAGGGTCCCTAAGGGCTGCAGCATGTATTGTGCCACCCTAAGGGACCCCATACCAAACACATGCACACTGCCATTGCAGATTGTGTGTGTTGATGGGGAGAAAAAGGCAAAGTCGACATGGCATCCCCCTCAGGATGCCATGCACACAAAAATACTGCCTATGGCATAGGTAAGTCATCCCTGTAGCAGCTCTTAGAGCCCTAAGGCAGTGTGCAATATACCACAGATGGGGGCACAGCTGCATGAACAATATGCCCCTACTGTGTCTAAGTCCATTCTTAGACATTGTAAGTGCAGTGTGGCCATATTGAGTACAAGGTGTGGGAGTTGTCATTACGATCTCCACAGCTCCATGATAGCTCCACTGAAGACTGGGAAGTTTGTTATCAAACTTCTCAGCACATTAAACCCACACTAATGCTAGTGTTGGATTTATTGTAAAATGCACATAGAGGGCTTCTTAGAGATGCCCCCTGTAATTTACCCAACCCTTTAGTGCAGGACTGACCAGCCTGCCACTAAAAGACAAGTTTCTGACCCCCAGGGCACTTCAGCTAGTGGAGATACCCACTCACTGGACCAAGCCCCACTTTTGGTGGCAGGTCTGGCAGAAAAATTAGGCAAAACAGGGAGGAGTGACCACTCCACCTAGGACCACCCCAAAGGTGTCAAGAGCTGAAGTGTCCCCCCTAACCCCCCATTGCAGAATCCTCCATCTTGTTTGGGAGGATAGGGACCAATAGGGATAGGGATGTGCTCCCCTCAAAGGGAGTGGCTACAGGAACACAGGAAGAGTAGCCACCTGCAGCGACAGTAGCCATTGGCTACTGCCATCTGAGCTCTGTAACGCCCCCAACTCTAGTATTTAGGGGCTCCCCTGAACCTTACTTACCAGATTGCTGGTGACATCAAAAAAAGAAGGAATGCTAAGCTGAACTCAGCAGGCAAGACTACAGACAGCTGACTTGGCCCCAGCCTGTCTGCAGCTTCAGAGACCCCCTGCTCCAAGAAGGCGACGCATCCTGCAGGACCAGCGACCTCTACAAACCCCGAGAGGACTGCCTGCCCAGCAGAGGACCAAGATCTCCAGAGGACAGCAGCCCTGTCCAGAAGAAATCACCAAAAAGCACTACAGAACCACCCTGGATCCGCGAGCCCTGTCCACGCTGCACCAGACGCCCACAGTGCAGAGCCCAGGGGCCCACCAGTCCAGAGACCCCAGGAGACCCCCTCCTGGCCTTGGTGAATCCGAATGATGGTCCAGCAGGCACCTCTCTTGCCTGTCCAGCCTTTGGTTTCCCAGAACAGACCACCTGGACCACGCCTGCAGAATCTTTTGTGACCCCGGGGTCTCCACAATGAAAAGCATTGGGCGCCCAGCTCTGTGTTTGCACCCTGCACCCAGTTGCCCCTGTGCTGCTGAGGGTGTGTTTGGTGTGATCCTGTGGACCCCAGCCCCCTAGGTCTGACTGAACCCAGAGGCCTGTGTCCTGGAACCACAGGTACTTAACTGCAATCCCTTACCTACTAAGTCCCCCCAGTCCTCATAGGATTCCGCTGCAAACCGGAGGACAACTTTGACCTCTGCACCCAGTCTGCCCCGTGTTGCTGGTGGTTCTCTTTTGGGGTCAGCCTAAAGTTTGACCTGTGGACATCCCGACCCCTGATGACTGGAATCTTGTCATGTACTTAGCTATTTTCTGTGCTAACACTTCGCCCCCAGGACTCTATTGACTCCAATGAAAAATTGCACTGTCAACTTTTGAAATAGAAAATTGCCACTTGCTTGTCAACTGCTTTATATACAAAATCCAAACCTAGTACATTTGATACATATGCTTGATACCTATTGACAACTGTACTTTCCTGCAACAACGTTCTTCTGGTTCTAGTAATAAAGTAACACGCTATATTTTTGCTATGTAAGAACAATTGGACTGGAGTTAGTCATGGAGTGTGTGTACAACAAATGTTTTGCACAACCCTTTGAAAAGCTTAACTTCTCGACCACACAACCACAAAAGAGAGCACCAGTATTATCTACTTTAGCCTCTGTTAATCCTCTGGGGAACCCCTGGACTCTGTCTACTATACCAAAATGAGGTAGCGGGCATAGAGCAAGCTTCCTAGAATAGGTTTATAAAAGGTCACTGAATCTTGTGCTGAATGTGCTCGATAGCTTCCACAGGCAAAGTTGTTTCAATTGAACAAGTTACTTATGATATGTGACACTATCTAGTTGCAGATTCCTTACCTTTGAATTTCCTCAGGAGTCAGACTGGATCCAGAGATTTTTCTTGAGCAGTACCCCTGCGTAGCATTAGGTGGCTTGATCGGCTCCACGTCTGTCGGTGGTATCGTTTGCGCAAGGTATGATGTTGCTGGGCCCATATCGGTGCCACCCCAGCTCAGTTTCTTTTCACAGCTTTCCACGACAGAACCGCAGAGCCAAGAAAAACAACCACTGATGTTTCAAAACTAGGGCCTTGAAAGGGGAGTGCCTGACCCTTGAAATCAGTTAGAGCAGGGGGGATGTGTGGGTTGGTAAAGAAACTGCAACTAGATGTTCATCTGATAGAGGCTTCTAGTTACTGATTCCTTAGCTTTGAATAGATGCCCAAGCAATAACATCTGGTGCTGGGTTTGCAAACTAAGATCATAGTATAAAGTCCTGCAGGAGTGAACAGGCAAAAAAACCTGCCCCTACAGACCTGACTGTCCAGGCAGTAGCGTTTGGTAAACACCTGCAAAGAAGCCCACATTGCCGCCTGACAGATGTGAAGGACTGGAGCTGCATATGCTACCACAGTGGTCGTGGCTGTAACTTGGGTAGAAAGAGTATGCAAACATTCAGGTGGTTGCTTTTTAGCCAGTACGTAGCTGATCTTAATGTAGAGTACAACCCATGTGGAGATGGTCCGCTTCTCCACTGCTTGACCTTTGCTTGCACCCACATAACCAACAAAGTCGACCATCCACCCAAAACTCTTATGATCAAGGTAGAAAGCCAAAGCTCTTTTTGGGTCCAAATGGTGGGGTCTCTCCTCTTCCTTAGAAGGATGTGGGGATGCGTAAATAGTCAAGGTGATGGACTGGCCTACATGAAAGCGTGGAACCCATTTTGGTAGAAAGGAGGCCCGAGTGCAAAGCACCACTTTGTCAGGGTAGATGGAAAGGTAGGGTAGAGTAGATGACAATTCCTGCAGCTCAATCACCCTGTGGGCAGATGTAATAGCCACAAGGAAGGCTATTCAAAGTGAGAAGCCGGAGAGGAAAATTGAGGAAAAGCTCAAAAGGAGAGCACATAAGAAAGGTCCAAACCAAATTCAAATCCCATCGGAGCATAATGAATGGGGATGGAGGAAAGATGTAGAAGACCTTTAAGGAACCTATTAGCAATCGGAGACTTGAAGAAGGTTGATCAGGCAACCTCAAATGCAGAACTAGACAAATAACCTTTCAGAGTGCCCATAGCAGAGCCCTACTGGGCCAGAGAAAGAATAAACAGGAAGAAAGAGAGAGAGAGAGAGAAAGAGAGAGAGAGAGAGAGAGAGAGAAAGAGAGAGAGAAAGAGAGAGAGAAAGAGAGAGAGAAAGAGAGAGAGAAAGAGAGAAAGAGAAAGAGAGAGAAAGAGAGAGAGAAAGAGAGAGAAAGAGAGAGAAAGAGAGAGAAAGAGAGAGAAAGAGAGAGAAAGAGAGAGAAAGAGAGAGAAAGAGAGAGAGAAAGAGAGAGAGAAAGAGAGAGAGAGAAAGAGAGAGAGAGAAAGAGAGAGAAAGAGAGAGAGAGAGAGAGAGAACCATGCCACAAACGTCTTCCAACTGGTGTATCCCGTTCTGGTGGGGGGGGAGGGGGTGACACCTTGCTGTCTAGATTATATTACAATCTTCGGGCTGAAGGTCAAAAGCTGTTAACGGTCACTGCTCAATCTCCATGCAAGAAGGTGGAGAGTTGACAGGTCTGGGCGAAGAACCCCCCTGCTGCTACAACAGATCTTCCCTAAGGGGCAGTCTGATCAGAGTATCGATGGACATGCTCAGCAGCTCAGGATACCAGACTGTGCCCAGTCCAGAGCCACAATGATTATTTGGGCACAGATCATTCTTGATCTTCTTGAGATCTCTGGGCAGGAGTGGTGTGAGCGGAAAGGTGTACAGGATGCCGGAGTCCTACTCAAGACGTAATGCATCTCCGAGTGCTTGTCCCCTTTGAAACACCAATGCGCAAATAAGCTGACATTGTGCAGTATCTGCGGAGGCGAACTGATCTAACTAAGGCTTTTCCCACTGTTGAGACCTTGCGTCACCTCCAGGTGGGGGATGTCATTTGTGATCTGCTAGGCATTTTCTGCTGAATTAGTCTGCTCCGCCATTCAGAGAGTGCAGCAGTTAAACTACCAGAGATATCCAGAGGTGCAGGAGCCTCTTGACCAAGGTTACACAACCCCACCCCGCTTGTTTCAGTACCACACAGCAGTGGTTTTGTCTATGAACACCTGCACCATCTTTTCCTTGATAGAGGGTAGAAATGCCTTCAATGTTAGTCTGATCACACAGAGCTCCAACAGGTTGATTTAGAGTCCTGACTCTGCCGGAGACCAGATGACTCTGATCTCCACCTCTCCCAGGTGGCTGCCCCATCCCAGGAGTTATGCATCTGTCACTACTGCCAGATCTGGTTGTGGTAGGGAGATGGATCTGTCTGACTCAAATACGGTTCATTAACCACCACTACATATCTAGCACAGTTACCTCCATGATCTGGACCTTGTCGGAGAGATTCCCCTGATGCTGCGCCCTTTGGAACTTCAGGTTCCACTGCAGAGCCCACATAAGCCATCTGACATGTGTCACCAACTGAATGCAGGAGGCCATGAGGCCAAGCAGCCTCAGTCATTCTCACAAAAATGCAGGATAGAGGCTGAAATATCTGTACCATAGCCTAAATATCCTAGAACTGAGCTCAGGGGGCTAAGTCCGAAACTGCACTGTGACCACAAAAGCTTCAATCAAAATTACCGTCTGTGCGGGAGTCTGGTAAGATTTCGGCATGTTTATAATGAACCCCAGCAAATGCAGGAGGTCCGCTGTAGTCTGGAGGTGGCGGACAGTGTAGGATGAGCCCACCTTCAAAAGCCAATCGAGATAGGGGGAAGACTGAAACCCCCCGATATGCGCTGATGAGCTGCAATCACTGCCATCACCTTGGGTACACCTGAGGCGCGCTGGTAAGGCCAAAAGGGAGCACGGTGAACAGAAAGTGCTCATGGCTTACCGTGAACCGCAACTAACATCTGAGCAGACAGGAGAGAAATATGAAATAAGAGTCCTGCAAGCCCATCCATTCTCCTGGGTCCAGGGTAGATAAAATCTGAGCCAGAGGGAGCATTTTGAACTTCTTGAGGAAGTTATTGAGGGATCAAAGGGTTAGGATAGGGCAAAGGCCTTGTCCTTTTTGGGTACCAGAAAGTAGCAGGAACAGCAACCATGACCTGCTTCTGGCACAGGAACCCTCTTTATGGCTCCCTTGGCTAAGAAAGCCATAACTTCCTTTGCGGAGAAGGAATAAGTGATCTCCATCATCTGATTGTAGGATGGCGGCATGGAAGGAAGGGTAGTCTCGAAGGGGAGGGTGTAGCCGATTGGACTATCTGCAAAACTCACCCCTCTGATGTGAAAGATTGCCAGCACAGCAGGTGATGGCGGATCCTGCCTCCAACTGTCCCCTGGCGGGGAGTCAAAGTAAGATTAGAGGCAGCTGCAAAGCAGGAGGGAGGTGGGGGGAGGGGGTGGAGAAAGGATGGCAGACTGGCCAGACCTTGGGCTCCCTGATCCATAAGGTCGGTGGATCCCACGCAGAGGCTGGGCACAGCATGCGAGGCACAGTGGCTTGCTGGGAATGGAAGCAGTTGAAGGCCCCTTCCACAGCCACTAAAGGCTGACTGAGGGGATGAGGGGCCACCGTGAGGCCCAAGAACCAGGCCATAACTCAAAAATCCTTAAATGCTTGAGCGCAGTCTTCCTCATCTCCGAAGAGACTGCTGCCATCAAAGGGCATGTTCATCAACAGTCTTGACACCCCCTGAAAAGCCAGACATCCTCATCCAGGTGTGGCGCCTCAGGGCCACTGTTGACAACAGCTCTGCCTTGTGAGTCGGTCATATCCAGTTCACAAACAGATGGTGAACTTTGCTGCATATCTCCCAACCGCAACTGCCTGAGTATAGCCCAGGCCTCCTTCGGGACATGTGGCAGCACTTGTGCAACAGTATCTCAAAGCATGTGGGAGTAATGGTCCAAAAGGCATGCAGCGTTCACAGACTGCAATGCCAGGCTGGTGAAAGAAAAAAAAAAAAATTTCTTCCCAAGTGTATCCAGCCTTTTTGACTATTCAGGGTGCCAAAGGGAACACGCCCTGGGAAGTGCAGGTTTGGATTACTAAGCTCTCAGGGGTGAGGTGTTGCATCAGAAAACTTGGGTATGTTTGGAGCGAGGAAATGGCGGTGGGCAAATCAATCAGGGACTTGAAGAGCGCAGCTCATCACCCATGCAGGCTCAAGGCGCTGTTGAGGGCATGCTGTTCTTGAAGATCCAGGTCTTGAGGTCCTTCCTGAACTGCTTCAGCAAGGCAGCCTTGTCTAAGGTTGAGTGGGAGCGTGTTCTATGTCTGGGCTGCAAGGTAGGAGAAGGATCTGCCTTTAGCTGTGCTCTTCCTGATTCGGAGGATGGTAGTGAGGGCGAGTTGAGAGGATTGGAGCTGCCTGGTGGGGGTGTAGAAGGACAGGTGGTGGTTGAGGTAGGCTGGTCTGATGCTGTGCAGTGCCTTGTAGGTGTGTGTCAGTAGCTTGTAAGTGATGGGCTTGTCGATCAGGAGCCAGTAAAGGTCTCAGAGGTCAGTGGAGATGTGGTTGTGAAAGTGGATGTCCAGGATGAGTGTCTGCTGCGTTCTTGAGTCTCTGTAGTCTTGTTTGAAGCTTCTTCACGATGCGGACAAGCGAGTGGGTAACTGTCCTTTTTTAATATCTTGTGAAGGAGGCGCAGGGTGTTGAAGCATGATGATGAGACGGCATTGACTTGATGGGTCATGGAGAGCGTGGAGTCCAAGATGATGCCCAGGCTGCATGTGTGGTCGGTGGGGGTGTTTCCCAGGGTGGTTGGCCACCAGAAGTCATCCCAGGCGGAGGGGGTGGAGCCAAGTATGAGTTGAGTTTGAGGCAGCTGGTTTCCATCCAGGTGGCAACTGCTTTAATTCTGTATTGGAAATTTCTCTTGGCGGGTCGTCGGTCAAGGAGCGGATCTGTTGGGTGTCGTCGGCGTAGGAGACAATGTTTAGGCCATTCTGTCCGACGATTTTGGTGAGCGGCGCCATGTAGATGTTGAAGAGGGTCAGGTTTAGGGAGGATCCGAGTCCGACACTCTGGTGAGTAAGGATGGACTCAATTTCAGTGTTTTACCATGGATTCCAGCGTCATGGAGTCCTTTGCAGAAGGTGGAGTGGGTGACTGTCAAACATGGTGGAGAGGTCGAGGAGGATGAGGGCAACCTGTCTACATGGTCCAGTATGGCACAGATATCAATGGCTGTGAGGAGGGCCGTTTCGGTGATGTGGTTGCTCCTGAATCCAGATTGGGAGGGGTCTAGGATCTGGTTTGCTTCGAAGAACTCCAGGAATTGCGTTGATGGACTTTTCAGTTACCTTGGCTGGGAAGGGGAGCAGAGAGATGGGTCTGTAAGTCCTTAACTCCCTGGGTCAGCTGAGTTTTTTTTATTTTTTTTTTAAAGGAGCAGGTTGATCTCTGCATGCTTCCAGTCAGATGAGAAGGTGGCAGCCACAACAGGGGTTGATAGTCCGGCAGAGCCCTTTTGCGATGGTGGCACTAACATGGTTGAAAATGTGATGTGGGCACGGGTCTGAGGGTGCCCCTGAGTGGATGGAGTTCATGAGTTTCTGGGTGTCTTCTGCAGAGATAGGGCCCAGTGGTTCAGGGTACGGCATGGGGTCCATGGTGGTGCTTATGGGAGTGAGCTTTGGTCCTTGAATCCTTTGTATGTGTCCTGGAGTTTCCGGTGAAAAAAGGTGGCGAGGTCGTCACAGATCTGGGGGGAAATCGGAGGTCTCTGTTCTGGGATTCGTGAATTCCTCATGGTGAACAGCTTCTTGCTGTTGTGTGCATTGGTGCTGATGCGTTCTTGAATGGCAGCTTTCTTGAAGGCTCTGTTGAGTTTGTGGTGTGTGGTGACTGCACTTTGGTAGTCTGTGTGGTCTTCAGTTGTTTCTCCATTTTCGTTCCAGTTGTCTACAGGTGCGTTTCATTCTTGGAGTTCTATCTTGAACCAGCTTGGTTTCCTACAGTGCTTGTTTCTGGCAGGTTTTCTGAACAGGGCTATGCAGTTAGTGCATTCTGTGACCCAGCAGTGCAGGTTGTGTGCTGAGTTGTTCACGTTTGTGGCATGGCTATGAGCATACGCGTTGTGCTAAGGTGACTTTGCTTTGGCCTCTGTCAGGAAGAACGGGGGTGGCGGCATGCAGTGGTCTTTGTGAAAGCAAAGTGGATGCATCAGTGATCAGTCCAATGGTATATGGAGATTAGAGAGCTGGTGATGTTGTTCTCTGCCCATAAGACTGGTTCAAGGATTTGACGTGCTGAGTAAGTGGGGAGGTTGGCTAGTTGCTTGAGACAGAGGATTGTGAGGTTGTCCAAGATGGTTGTGGTGTTTGGGTCACTGTGGTTATTGAGGTGGAAGTGGAGATTGCCGAGTAGGATGTAGTGTGGAGGGGGGGGGGGGGGGGGGTGACAAGATCAGTGAACTGGGGTCGGGGCCCAAGCAGTCTGTAGACGGGCATACTCTGGAGTGAGACGTTCGGGTTGGTCTGAATCTGTAGAGTGGAGGTGTCCAAGGGTGGTCGATTGGTTCTGTGTCTCGATGGTCGGCAGGCAGAAGGTGTTCCTGTATGCTATAGCGATGCCTCCTCCTGGTTGATTGACTTGGTCTTTGTGGTCTATTTTGTAGCTGTTGGGAATGGTAGTGACAATGTCCGGCTGAGGTGAGGTGAGGTGATCCAGGTCTCTGGGAGGAAGGCAACGTCAGGGGCGATCGAGTCAAAGAGGTCCCAAACGTCTACTGTGTGTTTGACGAGGGAGCTGGTGTTGAGGAGTATGCAGTTGGTGTCCTTCTGGGAGTGGTGTGGAGTCATGTGGTGGGTGGAGGCAGGTGATTGAGCAGAAACGGCAAGAGAATGGTCCATGAGTGATCTTCGGGTTGACTAGGTGGCAGACCTAAGATCTTCCAGGATTGAGGATGTGCAGTGTGTTGGCATTGTGCCAACGGGTGGCATGGGAACCAGTGTCTGTGGCACAGTTGGGCACAGTCCAGGCGCAGACAGGCTTGCCTTGAGCGGGCCTGCTGTGCGGCCCACAACAGCCACTATTAAGAAGGGGAGGCAGCTGTGAAGGGCTGGTCAGCTGGCAGAGAGGGGGGGGGGGAAGGGGAGGCAGTGAAACCACTGAAGACGGGGGGGGTGGGGGAGGGAGATTGGACGAAGCAGCAGGTGGAGCTGAGCAGGAGAGAGCAAAAAGACGCCGACCAGAAGGTTGTCCTGTTCACAGGAGCCCCAGGGCTAGGTTTGACCAGGTACCCAGTAGGGCATCTGTGGGGCCAGGGAGCATGGGCTCTGAGGAGGAAGCTCCAGGTTGAAGCACGTGCCATGAGGTTCATTCTGACTGCCACTGAAGGCAACTCCAGGTCCAGGACGTCAGCTGCTCCTCTCAACATAGAATAGGACGCCGGGTCCGCTGGCACCACCCAAGTCTGTATGCCAGTTCATAGTGTCTTGCAGCTGGTATTCTAAAGGGTCCAGCAATCCCTCCCATTCCTCACTGTAACCTAGCCTATAAGAAAGGGGCTCAGGATCCAACATAGGAGGCAAGGCTCCTGCCGGCATCGTACAACACCCATCCAGCTCTGTTGAAGACAGAGATAAGACCAGTGATGGAGCTACCCATGGGCACGGATCAGGGAAAGTCAAAGTGGTACAACCAATGCCCATTCGGATCCAGAACTGGATCCATGGGTGCCTTTCGGTGCAGAGGCCAAGGCCACCAGTACAGAACCCGAAGGGACCCCTTCCAACTCTACAGTGCCCAAAGGTGCTCCAGCGGAGTTGGACTGCCCAAAAATGAGGCACATGGCTTCACAGAACTCAGAGTTGGGGAGGGATCACTCTAGCTCCCAGAAATTCAAGGAGGTGCAGAGATGGCCCAGGCTCCACAGAGCGAGGCATAGAGCGCTGACGTGCCCTCATCTTGTCAGCTGACAAGCAAGGAGAAGTTGAAGAATGCTTCAACTTCTGGATTGTTCCTTGTTCCTCGACTTACACAATCACCCCAAGGACGGAGTGGGAAGAATACTATTGAGGACTCTCTGACCGATCCCATGACCTCTCTCTCAACCAATATCTTCGGCATGCAGAGTCAAACATTGGGCCGCTATTACCTGCAGGGACTGCACTCTCAAAGCCTACGGGCTGCGTGGTCCAACACTCTGAACATGACATTGGTTTGTGGTAACACTCCAGACACAAAAGACACACAAGGTGTGGACCCTGCCTATGACAAGATCTGTGGGGCTTGAACCTGCAGGGAAAAGAAAAGAAATTAAGTCAGCAAACTGGGGTAGTGCCTATATAGGACCCGCATCATATCAGGTGCAAACAGATACAGAGCTGAATGATGCCACGTAACGGCACACAGGGGTACTGCTCAAAAATCTCTAGATCCTGTCAGACAACAAGGGGGAATTCAAAAGTAAGGAATCTACAACTAAAAGTCTCTATCAGATACTTCTGGTATTGAGGAAGCTTCCAGCCAGGGGCTAGAAGAATGGCTTACTGGCTAGCCCGCCTGGATTTTCAGAGATCGTCCCTTGGGGACTGGAAAAAGGCTATCAGTCTGCCTCCAGCTAGGGGTGCATACAATTAAGTGAAATTACTAGAGGGGTTTTCAGCAATTTTTTTTATCGGAAGGCATTCGGATTTCTTTTTCATATTTTGGGCTGTGTTAGAAATGGAATAAAGCCAAATTATGCTACCCCTCCCCACCCTTGAAAGGGATGAGGATGGGCCAAGTATCCTATAACACAGCTACTTATTGGGCTTCAGGTGATTAGGCTTCACCCAGTATCACATGGGCCCGCGTTATACCCTTGCATCTGAGCGGATGGCAATGGATGCATAGCTTTAAGACAGTCTGTGAATCTTACTTTACTCGACTACGGAAGGCTACAAGGACCAGAAATGTTATGCTGAGGAGTTCTAGATGGAAAACAGAACATAAGTGCTTAATTTGAGCCAGTGGTTTCTGGTGCACGGCACTTAATTTCCCACACCATCACTTTTGACAGTCTGGCACATGGTGGCGCTGTTTGTTTAAATTAGAGATGAACACAACAGTTTATTTATTCAATACACAGTAAAAATTACTAATACCTGCCTCGTAAGCCCGACTTAAGGCTGTGGGGGCCTGGTGTAGTCTAGAATGTCACACCTGTATGGTGTAATGGTTAGAAGTTGTGTAGATACTGTCACTGGCAGCCCTGGCAGGTGAAATGGGTTGTGCAAGCTGCAGTGGCCTCTAAGAGGGCCTTGGCTTTTTTACATTACATATTTTTTTTTTTTTTTAAACAAATTAGGCACTGTAGAACATTGCTTTACCAACAAAGGTCAAGTCCATCATTTTGTTTTGAATATTACTGGCTAAGAGACAAAATCATGCCGGGAAACCCAAACGTCAAAAGCCCACATGGTTTTATCATTTAAGCAATGATCAAGGCCCTATAAAGATCTTAGGTGCTATAATGGTGCATTTCTCCCCTTCCAACAACAAAAGGATTAAATCTTTAGCACCAAACTGCTTAACTCTGCACACAAAGATACTAAAGCTCTGTAGGTTATGATGCAGTGTAAGGCTGGGGGTCATTCCCTGATGGAGTAAATATAGGAACCTACTGTCAACATTGGTGTCAACATCAGAGCAATACGCGCTCTATTGGCGACAAAAATGCAAAAACCCAGCACTCTCAAAACAAAGTAATTTATGCATTGTGCTGATACGTTGTGGTTTAACCTTTTGCATTGCAGAGTTCAATCCTGAAAACTTATTTTTAATATGCTTACAAATACTGTTCCTTTGCAATGTATTGCTGCAGGTTTTCAGAGTGTGTTAGGGTGTGGCCCCTTTCCAGGGCCTTCCAGAAACTTTCCCTGCAACATGCCTGGGCGTGGTTGTCGGCTAGGCCAAGACTCTATAAAAGAGAGCCAGCCCAACTCCCAGTGCTCACTATTCAGAGGTCCCAGTGCAGAGCAGCAGCTTCTTACTGAGCTCCTGTCCCGGTGGCCTATTTGGATCTTCCAGTCTTCTGCCCTAATCCTTCATTGGTGATCATTGTTCCAGGCGGTAAGACGGTGGTTGGACTGTCCCGACACCGTTATTTAGAATATTCATTTCTTGGTTTAAATTCTTAAATGAGTAACAGATTACTTGCGCGCTACCATTTCTTGACATTTATATGGTAGTTTACAAATAGGCAAGACGCACAATTTATTTCATAAAGGTTTGACTTTGTTATTCATTGCGCGCTACCATTTCTTGACATTTACATGGTGGCTTAAGAATCGGCAAGACGAGCGATTCGTTTTATGGTGTTTAAACATTGTTATCCGTTGCGCGCTACTATTTCTTGACAGTTACATGATGTTTTACGAATTGGCAAGACGCACAACTCGTTTCATGAGCATTTAACTTTGTTGTTCATTGCGCGCTACCATTTCTTGACATTTTACATGGTGGCTTAAGAATCGGAAAAAGAAGCGCGATTCGTTTCATTGTACTTTGATCTTGTTATTTATTGTGAGCTGTTATTCCTTGACAGTTACATCGTGTTTTACGAATCGGCAAGACGCGTAATTCAATTAATGATGATTTGACTTTGATATTCATTGCGTGCTACCATTTCTTGGTATTTAACATGGTAACACTCGAATTGGCAAGACGCACGATTCTCTCCTCGAGTTTAATTCATGTTTATTGTATGCTACTATTCTAAGATATTTATTATGTAATATTCGAGTTGACAAGTTATGTGATTTGTTTCCTGAATCCATATTGTGTTATTCATGGTGCACAATCCTTTTATGGTGTTTACTATATATCTGCAATATGCGCAATTTGTGTTGAAACATTTTAAGAGTACACAGAAGGCCAGAGTTTCTAGATGCAATATTGTATGGTCCTAGTATACATTCTCAAAACAGGATTTATATGACTGGTTTAAAATTTAGTCAGAATGTTTTTTCCGATTCTCATGTAAAGGAAAGTACTTGAATAAGAAAGTTTTCATTTAATTCATCTTGATTCCCCTACAGGTATCTGGCCATCTTGAAACTTAGTCATTTTAAACTTAACTCTTAGATTGTTCATGTTTTCAGTGTGACTAGGCTTAAAATCATAGTCTAATATTGATTTCAGGAGATATAATTTTCATATTGTGTGTTCTAACCTTTTTGTTTCCTACAGGTCTCCTTCCCAGCTGTTCCCTTCCTAATCCCCTCTTGGACTCTCTCAGTCTCTGATTTATCTATCAGAGACTTGGAGCTGTTCAGTGGTGGACATGTTGGGAACGTGCACAGACCCCGAGGATCTGGTGACTCTGACAATTGGGCAGAAAGTTTTTCACTTTTGGAAATCCCCATAGCCAGTGCTTCATCTGAATCAGAGGTCAGCACCCATACTTATTTCATGGGACCAGGACATTCTGTCTTCACTGTTTAAATCAGTGTGAATTGGGAAAAGAAACGCTCTAGTGATAATGCATTGATTAGCTGATTATTAAACAAGTCTCTGTATACTGCGATCACTCTAGATCCAGACTGGGGCTGTGGTATTTGCAGGATTAGTCAATCTAATAAACTTGGTTCTTTTCACACTAGTTTTACCCTTCAAAATCTTACACTCCATCCATTGCTCGGGCAACTGTCACCCACGGACTATCAGCATTTGTCCGAAATAAACCCAGTAACGCTGAGGTGCTAAAACACGGGGTAGACAAGCAAAAACTCAAATGGGTTTTAGTTCAATTGTATCAACATTCTTGACTGTGAGGCTTCCCTACCCAGTAGTATGCTTGTCATTTTCGGTGGCGTTTTCTGGGTGTGACTACATCTGATAACATTCATGCCAAGACCACTAGTCTTCAATTTGGCATTTCCTGTAAGAGCTTTAAAATGTATGTCTGAAGGTCACCCCCTCTAACCAAGCTGCAGCAGGACCAAACCCAGTGAACACCACCAGTCTAGATTCCCCCTTACCATGGTGTGCAGCTTCACTCTTGAAAAAGTTCTCTGCATCTCTCAGTAGCTGACCTGCTTCAACATACTGGAGACTGTTATTTGGTGAGCTTGGATTAATTTCTACACAAAATCAACAGGAACTCACACGATATACATGATCCAAAAAGCACAGACTGCATAATCAGAGGCTGAGGGAGGCAAATCACTTTTTTTCTAGTCACTTCGACAATATCAGGAGCGAATTAAGACAACACAACCCAACAATGGGTAAGCTCTATGGAAATGTAAAGAACTTTGACAGGTGGAATAAATATGCACTAGATGGGTAATGCAAGGCTGACAGCAGCAGTCATGCGAACAGAGGACACAGGTGTGCCAACATGTAAGTGCCTTTGTTATTGAATAGTCTCCTAAGCAGTTGTGAAGTTTTGTTATTTAATAGTCTCCTAAGCAGTTGTGAAGCAGAGAGAACACAGTAACCCAAGGACCACAGTCTATGCCTTCTAGTCAATTAGGCAGCTCACATCCTCATAGAGAGCAGTACTGGATTTCTACAGGTAAGATAAATAATGTAGAAAAGGAGGGGTGTCCAATGAATTGGAACTGAATGTGAAACACAACAAAGCCACACACCGGTACTCTACAGACTAGCAGTGCGGAACTTAAGATTGGATCACAAAAGTTGAGACAAAAGCCCGGGGATTGAAGAGGTTACTGCTGGTATTCAAGGATGAACTAAAAGGTGCCAGCAGCAGGTCAGTCATAGGCCTGATATAAGCTGTCCAGATTACATTTATGCAAAAGCATGAATGAACAGCTGTAAATGAAACAAACATCTACAAACCAGCATTGACAAAGTCAATAGGGCTGGCATGGCCTGCCAGCTTTTTGGCTCTGTCAATTCTTGTTTTGTTCGGTCATGGTTTTTGCAAAACGTTAGCTTGAGAGCCCAGCAGCTCCCCCATTGTAAAGAAAAAAAAAAATAAGTGGCTAGAAGTAAAAGATTTTGGTCTAAAAAAAGATTACATTACAAAGGGGCGATGCAGAGGCTTGCAAGGGGCCGATGCAGAGGCTTGCAATGGTCAAACTACAGATAGGTAGAGGTTCAACGACAACTACACAGGCTGGGATGTAGACAGCCATCCGGCCAGATATGCAAACAGATCAGCAAAGATTTAGACCTACAGGGAGATGGATAAGTAGAAAGAAGACAAGTAGCAAACAGCCAGGGTTGCAAAGATAGACAGAACAGGAAATTGGAATAAACAATCCAGCTATTTAACAGTTAAATGTCTATATATGCACAACATAAGCCTTAAATGCAAATTAGAAAGCCAGACAAGAAGGAAATACAGACTAAACAGGTTTACAAGTGTACTTGTATTCCTCAATTAAAATGCATATCAGCAGGACATACAGAATTGCTCTAAACACACTTCATTGCATGCATACTAAAGATGAATGAATATTTTCAAACTGAAGCAATCTGGCATGCTGTGAAATAGATGCAAAAAGAACAGATGATGGACGGAATGCAGAGCAAATCAAACATTCACCCCAGTCACACAGATCTGGGTTTAATCCATCGTGTTTTTGCTCTCCACGCCACCCCAGGTTGGACCCAGCCATATGCAAATCAGTCTTGACCCTGTTCCTCATGGGAACAGTCCAGCCCGAACTGCCAAGCCAGGTCCTCCCTGGACTGGAAACAAGCATCCTAGGACCGGTTTCAGGGTATCACCCTTCGTCAGCTAGGCTAGCTTGAATCCAGTGGCGCAATGAGCACGGGACCCACGTCTGGGCATACCCTTCCCACTTGGGGCGACAAATGCAAAAAGAACAGATGGACAGAATGCAGAGCAAATCATTCACCCCCAGTCACACAGATCTGGGTTTAATCCATGTTTTTTTTTTTTTTTTTTAGAAGCAGAATGGAATCTACAACAGCATTAGCAGGAGACAGAAATGATAAACCAGTAATGTCCCCTGTGCTCACATCTGGTAGAAATCAGCATGCTATCACATAGGAATCTAAACTCAAAGGCGGTTAAAATAAAAAAATAAAAAAAACACTGACACTCAACGGAACTACCTTGAGTGGGATGTGCTCCTGGTGAAAGAGCAAAATGCGCTTACTCAAAGGGAAATTAAACAGTGGCTTAACTTAATGACTTGGAGTTTGATTTTTATTAACTTAATAGCGGATGGTTTCTCTGAGGGATCCAATACTGAGTAGCAGGGGTGACCTGAGATATCATGGGAACGCTTCTATAACAATTGACTGGGGGACGCAAGAGCAGGCTGGGTGGTCATGTTCTGGAATGCTTTTCTTGGGGGCCGGCTCGGGTGAATACCTCTCAATTTCTTGTAGGGGTTATGAATCCTGCACTCAACTGTGCTATTATGTTGGTATAGATGGGGTTTAATGTTCAGGATGTTCAATGTCTGGTGAAATGGAATGCATATTTACGAAATACAATGCTCTTTGTTAAGTTGTTTACCTAAAAAAAACAATTAAAAAAAAGTTTAAAAAACGTTAGAAAAAAAAAAGTGGATGAAGTAGGCTGACCCACTGCCCCATGCTGCAGTGGTTGGAAGCAAAATGAATCACAGCAAGGGACCAAAGAATGAAGAGAGCTGGCTGAAAGCCCCTTTAAGCAAATCTATTAGCCATGTAATTGTAGTAAAATCGAAAGGTCTTGAGTAACAATACCTAAATTAAGTAGTCGAATCAAAAGGTTTAGGTTAACGTTCGATCTAAAAATTACGCTACTGCAAAGGAGGACAGTCTGGCTTCCACAGAAACCACAGCTCCAGCTCACAGACAGATCAGTGCGAGAGAAGCTATTAATTCACTACTGGAGATTCCAGTCAGAGCTTTAAAAAATAAAAAATAAGCATTCCAACACATCACTCCCTGTATTTATTAGGACTATGTTCTCTACACTACGACGGTCAGTATTACAAGTTCAATGTGTTTAAAGCTTATACAAGGTGAACAGAGACTAGTAATGATCCATGAGCAGATGGAACATACTGTGGTCATTTATTGGTGTATAGTTTGTGCTGAAAGGGTGAAGGGAAGGTTCACTTGATGGGGAAATCATGAGCTAAGGAAACCACTTTTTTTTACTTGAGTTTGATTTGTAAAGTTTAAAAAAAAAAATATAAAAAAAAAAAATTAATCTCGAATTAAACGAAATGCACTCATAGAAATGTAAAATATTTTTTTATCAAAATTAAGGAATTCAGCCCTTATATTTCATTCTGCTCAGCATTACAAGATTCAGTCACGTATACTGGAGTACTTTGGAAATGAAATGACAAAGTAACAGTACTTTTGTTGGGTGCAGTGATTGCTGTATGATTTGAATATCAAATGCTGCAGTCTCAGGTATTTTTACAATACACAAAATATTCCACAAATTTCAAAGACATTACCCAAACATCAGTGTATAGTGTGTTCTTCATGAACTGCTCAACACAGCCGGTGGTTGGTACTAAACAGAAGTAATCTGAAGCGAGTGCTACAGTGCAGGTGGTTTTTAAAAATGGCAACTTCAAAGTGCTACACACACACACAATGTAAATATACCACACACACAATGTAGATTTACCACATTGGTGTTTATCTTGACTGCACAAAGGTTTTGTTTACTGTCTTTCAAGCAATTACTCCGGCGGTAGCCCTCTCTGTTTTGCCACTAGCTGTGTCACCTTCCAAACTAAAACCTGCCAAAACTTGTCGATACCCACATTTCCACACTATTCTTTGTGTTAATCAGACTGTTAACTAGACTGTTCATTGTTTTTTTGTTTATTACCACCTTGCGTGCACGACAGCACAGCATAAACTAGGCCTGGGTGAGTCCAGACCCACACAGAAGCGGCTCAGCCAAGTCTGGCTGCGGCTTGTGGAGGAAAACCGGTTTGCCAATCACCCAAAGTGTGGAAGTGCACCCATAAAACCCAGGTTTTCTTGGAGGTGCTGGAGAAGTGATCAGTCGGCCAAGTACGATTCCCTTGGCTGCCTCAGTAAGACCAGCCTCTTAGCAACCTAAAAAGGTACCAGTATCTTGGCTGGAATAGTACTGATGGAGGACCACATGTGCCTGTGCCCCTCAAAACCAGAGGTGTGGCGGCATGAAAGATTGCTTGGTTCCAATCAGGAGCCAGTATTAAACTTGGGTAATTCTCAAAGAGGAGCTCGCGCACTCGTGCCCCGCATCTGAGGGGTGGCAGCGCGTTGTTTCAGACCAAGCAAGGAGGAATAACTAAAGGAAAATCTCAGACAGCAAAGATGAGGTCAGAGAAAGAAAGGACAGCAAAGCAAAATACAAACGCTGTGGGATAGCGTAACTGGATGGACGGAATGCGGAACCAATCAAACATTCACCCCCAGTCACAGATCTGGGTTTAATCCATCCATTATTTTGCTCACCATGCCACCCCAGTTTGAACCCAGCCATATGCAAATCAGTCTTGACCCTGTTCCACATGGGAACAGTCCAGCCCGAACAGCCAGGCCAGGTTCTCCCTGGACCGGAAACAAGCATCCTGGGACCGGTTTCGGGGTTTCACCCCTCCTCAGCCAGGCTAGCTTGAATCCAGTGGCACAGTGAGCCCGGGACCCACGTCTGGGCATACCCGGCGCACTTAGGGCGGCAAAAGCAAAGCAAAATACAAACGCTGTGGGATAGCGTAACTGGATGGACGGAATGCGGAACCAATCAAACATTCACCCCCAGTCACAGATCTGGGTTTAATCCATCCATTATTTTGCTCACCATGCCACCCCAGTTTGAACCCAGCCATATGCAAATCAGTCTTGACCCTGTTCCACATGGGAACAGTCCAGCCCGAACTGCCGGGCCAGGTTCTCCCTGGACCGGAAACAAGCATCCTGGGACCGGTTTTGGGGTTTCACCCCTCCTCAGCCAGGCTAGCTTGAATCCAGTGGCACAGTGAGCCCGGGACCCACGTCTGGGCATACCCGGCACACTTAGGGTGGCAAAAGCAAAGCAAAATACAAACGCTGTGGGATAGCGTAAAAGGACACCTCAGCCGCAATCCAGGAAAAACAAGAAACAGACTAAGCCCTCTTCTTCACCTTCAACACCAAAAGGGGAAGGGAAAATGAAGACAAAGCATCAATCCCTGATCTCCCCTATAGCCCCTTTCTTCAGCAGGATTAATAAAATCAGTAAACTTCCCCCACAAAACTGATTTTCTAAAGGGTCCTTTGGATATAATTTTTTCTTTAACAAACGTCTCCGCGACTATACCCCTCCCAATCTTCCCCATAAAAAATGAATGCAGTATGCTATATGAACAAGACAATAAAAGTGGCCTAAGGAGGAAGGGAGGATTGCAAAATTTACCCCTCAAAAAAATAAGATCCAAATGGAAGGCAACCCCAAAGAAAATGTTTGGGACTCAATCAATGACCTAGAATTACTGAATCTCCGGTCTTCTTCGCCATCCCCCGTTACTTCAAACTTTCCACTTTTGGGCAGCCAAACCAACTTTTCTCATTTAGACTTTCAACCTCCACTTGAGGTTAATGTAATTGTCAAAGGAGCATTTGACTTCCTTAAAGAAACTTGCCCTGAGGCCACAAGAGCATGGTAAAACAAGGAAAAGGAATCTTTCTCTTGAAACTACTCCTTTTTTGGAACATTTTAATAATCTGGACTCGTTAAAATTAAACCCTTTTTGTCAAAATAGGGATTTGAGCCCCTCCACACTCATCTCCAACAAGCCGTTTAAAAAAGATATGTGGTTCCCCTGCAAGGTGAAAAAATTGCAACCTTAGAAACTCAAACGGATATTTGTTCTTGAATATAGATCCCTAAATGTATCCATTTTATTAAAAGATAAAATAATTGAACCCAAAGTAAAGGAGGAAAATAACGAGAATACACTGGATCAAAATGCGGTGTGGAACATCTTTTTTAAAACCTCACAGCTAACGCTGGATGCTTTGTCCTATCAGTCCTCTAAAACGGATGTCCAGGTAGATATAGTGAATACTATGGCTAAATCAGTAGCAGGGATTGACCAGAAGCTGGCAAATTTAAACAACTTGATTAAACGAGCTCAGAATCTTGCTGAAGTGACAATAACAGATTGCTCTTGCAAGCCCATAATCAATAAGCTGGTCATGCTCCCAGAAGCTCTAAACTCATTGATAGTAAACCTTAAAGAAAATTAAAATATGAAAAAGGAGGACGAAGTTATAGCTAAAGAATCCACCCCCGTATCAGGGGGTAGAGGGGGAAAATAAAAACCCGGGAAATAGAGAAAATTGGTGTCTGATAAGACCGACCCAAAACGAGATAGAACCCCTTGAAGAACGGAGAAGTGACCAGAAAAGAGCTTGTAAGGAAAATTTAGGCTCTTCTGCCTCCCCCAAACTAGCGGGTCTTCCATTGCATCCAGTAAAGCCACCTACTAAAAGACAAAAAAAAAAAAAAAAACAACGAAAAGCAAGAAATAAAAAGGGGCTCTCTTAATGGGCCCCCCGGGTATAAATTTGAGCCCCTCTTCAAACCATGATTTAGGGGAGGATATGTCAATGTCCAATGACCCCGTGACAAACACAAAGAGTATCTCAATGGCAAATAAACTGTTCCCACTATTCAACACTAGAGTGAGGGGCCATTCCATCCGAAACCAAAAGGGGCAAACTGAAAAGGATCAATACTCCTATGAGTTGGGATATAAAAAGTAATGACCAACAAATTTTGCCCATGTCAATTGACATAAGCCATTCAAATCAGGACCCTCAAAATATTAAATCGGGATACACAAGCCGTTATGAGTCCTAGTCCCTCAATAAACAGGAGGTCTTTTGAAAAAGAGGGTATAACAATCACGGTCGCAAATTCTGAATATGCAGTGTACCAAGGGGTACAAACCAGAGCCCTACTGGTGCAACACCAGGCAAAAAAAGGAATAACGGCCAAGTCCATTCGGGAAAGAAGAGTACCTAAGCGGACCAATAGCAAAGCGAAAGGCTACAAAATTAGAATGGTCAGATAGAAAGCCGCAGGTAAGGACACTGGTAACAGAACATCAAAGGGCAGTTCAACTAGACAAACAGGTGGTCACTATAGGTAGCTCTAACTCCAGTCTGCCTAATGACTGTTCTCAGCTAGTTCTGTAACCACAATACCATTCTAGGGGTCAATATGATATAATAAATAGAGGAAATATATTAAAGTTATTACAAGCCATTCCTGCATTAAAAGATATAGAAATCCACTGATATTATCTCCATAGAGTTTTTACCAAGGGAAAAAACTAGTGAATGAGGTCAAAGTGAATCAACTCTGGTAACCTGGAGATCATCACATTTGGTAAAAAGAGTTGTTAAAGAAAAACTCTCCTTTTTAAAATGGGGAATCAAATTCAACATACCCAAACAAGTAGGTTATCCTGACCCGTTAGAAGACCAAATTAATATGGCTTATCAATTTAAACCAAAAGAGTTGGATAAGCCCTTCTCGGTTCTGAGATCTGCGACTGGAAGAATGGAAGACTAACCCTCAGGGGGAGTTGTATCGAATGCACACTCCTTACCACAGTTAGACTCAGGCTGGATATCGGAAATAATACATCTAGAAGAACGTCAGTGACTTATGAGTAGTAGGGCGCATAGTAGGTTGGGAACTTTGCATGGTGACCCTCTTCAAGTTTGTCCTGGAACATAAATGGGGTTAGATCAAATACCAATCAAAAAGATCCATCAAGTGTACTAAAGAAATTTAAATTTACCCTTCTCCAGGAGACCTGGGCTACCAACCCCTTCGCAATTGATGGATGTATGGGATTTTTTTTATCCCAGCAACAAAGGAGAAAAGGTATGGTCATCCACAGGGGGTGCGGGGGGAGATTTAGCAATTTGTATCTCAGCAGGATTAAACATATTATGTACTCGATTGTATGAGGAAAACAAACATTCCAGCCCACTCCTGCTAATTAATGTCTATATCCATCCAGATGCCTGATCTAAAAAACATATCTTCTAAATTGATAGACATAATTCTAACTGCCTATCAGGACTTGGGTCCCCTGGAGCTCTTAATAGCCAGGGACTTAAACCTGAAATTACTAAATCCCTTTGAAAGGGACGCACAAATCATCCTGCAAGACCAATTGTGGGCAGTACCACAGCAGTCCCTGGGAGCAATAGAGAGAAGAAAACCTGGCACACTATCCCTTACCTTAGTAAAGCACCTTGAGGCTCTCGGGCTTAGGCTCTAAATGGAAGATAGCCACAAGATACTCCACCAGCAAGTACCTCCTACGCCACTGAAACTCAAGCAACAATTGACAACACTGCAACTTCCTTATTTCTCCTCTCGTTAATTACCATGTTTTATATTGTATTATAATTATATTATAAAAACAGATATGAGTGACCATGGCCAGCAATGCATGGAGATAGGAGGTGGCCTTCCCAATTTTAACCCCGCACTAACCACACCAAGGGATATTACTACAACAAATTATAAAAAAGAAAACTCCGATAGACTGAAAAGTCAAAGGGATCCATAGGTGAACGAGCAATGGTGATAACTGACCAATGCAATATGGACTTAACCAGGGACTTAACTATTTCTACTTTTCTAGATAGATTTGCGGCAGGTCTTCCAGTAGGACAGATCACATAAGAAGTATCAAAACCAGGGGAGAGGTGCGAAAAACAAGAATATAGATTTTTCAGCACACGATTAAATTAAGAAAAGAACGCAATAGAGTCTTAAGATTATATAACAAGAATCCAACTAATTGTTATATTAAGGTAAAAAATCTAAATAATATATATCGGAAACAAATTTGGGAATATAAAAATCAAGAAAACGATTTTTGGGCAAAGGCCCTTTTCTTAAGTAAAACAAAAATCAAACACACAAGGTTTTTGGAAAATGATAAATGACCTGAATAGAGCACCGATGTCTCTGACCAGCTCTAATATTTCGGAAGCCGTCTGGGTTGACTATCTAGGTCACCACTTTGACGAACAAAAGAGCCAACCAAAATTTAGAAGAGAAATTAAAAAAGGCAAGCCTACAAAGAGTAAAATTAAAGCCCCTTGCCCCCAAAAGGGTCCAGAAAAAATAATATGTACAACAGCCGAAATTATGAACTTAATAAAAAAAACAGCAGAAGTGGGGGTGCTCCGGGTCTAAATGCGATCCCAAATGCCTTATTCAAATTGAATCCTGGCTTTTGGGGAGAAAAACTGGCCTTGACTCTCAACCACTGTACAGCGCTAGGAAGTATTCCACAGTCGGTGGGTGGGGGCGATAATCCATCCAATATTCAAAGGAGGTAGTAAATCACAGCCTGAGTTATCGACTAATAACCTTAACAATAGAAGCCCAATACAATGCAGGGATTTTACTGGAGCACCTCCGTAGGTGGGCAATTGAAAATAGTATAATTCCCTCTAATCAGACAGATTTTGTAAAGGGCCTGGGTACGGCTGCAGTTATAACTACAAATGGTTATTGATAAATGTAATTAAAAAAAATTACAAAAATCAACCCTTGTATCTGTGTTTTGTTGATTTTAAGTCTGCTTTCGATTTGGTACAGCGATCCCTTCTTTGGGAGAAATTATCCACTTGGGAGATACAGGAGAATCTGTTAAAAGCAATTCAGCAGCTATACACAGATACATGGATAAGAGTTAAGATAGGGGATGGATCCTTCCTCTCGAGGGAAGTTAAGACAAAACAAGGACTGAAACAGGGTTGTGTACTGGCACCATATCTCTTTAATCTCTTCCTTTCAGACTTGACTGCGGAACTAAATGTAAATGCACACTCTCCAAAACTCGGCAATATGACCATTTCAAACTTGCTATACGCTGATGTAGTACTCCTGAGTCAGACCAAAGTAGGGCTGAGCGGCTCAAAGATATTTGAATATGCTGGGCAGAATGGAATGAAAATTAATAATAAAAAAATAATAATGGTAATCAGTAAAAAAAACTTCTAAACTCAAAAAATGGTTCATGTAAGAGGGTGGTTTGGAACAAATAAATCAGTATAGATACATGGGTGTACTCTGATGAACAGGGCTCTTTTCTCCCCCAGAAACAGGAGCTATACAGAAAAGGAAATGTTTTACTGTTTGCCTTCCGCACTTTAAAAAAATGTGCTTACTGGCCCAAGCTACCGGCCCTTACTTCAAGTCATTGTAGCTAAACTAATTCCAACCTTAGGGTACGGAAGTGAAGCCCTGTGTGGTCAATATTCTATTATCCTAGATAAAATAACTGGAAACATTTTTAGGTCCTTATTCCAGCTACCGGGGCATACCTCCCAAGCTCAAATTAGGCTTGAGTTTGGCCATTTAAATCAATGTATAGACAGGAAAGCCAGTTACATGAAAGCCTGGAAACATTTACAGATAACGAAAGAAAATCAGCTCTGCCGAGCACTCTGGAAAGAGATTAGTTCAAACTCTAAAGCCAAATCCCAACAGTACTTAGACCAGGCACTAAAAGACTTGAAAGCAGTGGAATTATGGGACACAAACCTTTCCTACCTTGCCTTCAAAAAAAATCTTAAACCGAACAGTGAGGAAAAGGTCAGTAAATAAGGACAAAAGCTTATTAGCCACCAGATCGCATTCCTGGATGATAAACTAGTATAAAGTCTTGAAATCTCAGCCATATCTGGAAGCTGGATAGTCAAAATCAGACAAGGACCCTTTCATCAAATATCGTTTCTGTATCATTCCCGGTGGTGCCCATCTAGTCCCGTGGGAGCGCCCTGCAATAATCCCTCAGCGCAGGTTGTGTGGCCGTGGTCAAGAAGATATAATTCATTTGACCTGTATTTGTAACGACCTACGAAATGAACGCAAATCTCTATTGAAGACAGCATTCAATCAAAGGGGCATACGGTCCTGCAGGCAAGCGGTGATTGCCTGTTTTAAACCTTCTGACGTTGTTCTGAATGCTAGATTTACTAAATTTGTACGTTTAATATCAAAAATATTTTAATACAAATTGCTAATTAGTATAAATATAACAAAAAATTCAGAATTTACTGAATTACTTTGATCTTTTATTCCATAGAGTAGTTTAGAGATTGACCAACAAGGGTATGGTTAATTTGTATTTACCTAGGAATAGGAGGTACTTATAAGTAGAATTGTTTAAAATGATATTATCCTTACGTACATTAAGAATTTATAGTAGTCATCCCAGACTGTATATATTTTGTTTTAATTAGAATGATGTGATGTATTGGTTTTGATTAACTATGCATTAAAATAAACTTAAACATTAGTGTTTATTGATTTAGTCTTTCAATTTCTGAATCCATTTAAACAACTTTGGGGAAAAAGTAACTGCACTACAGGACAAGCTTTCTTTGGTTCATGTGCAGCACAGCATGGCCCATGAAAGTGAAGCAATTCACACTTCAATGCACTGTCCAGTATATTTGACTTCAAAGAGTGGTTCAAACCTTTAAGATAGCTGTTGTAACAATCTCAAACCAAGATTGATACAGATATCTAAGTGGCAATACAGACAACACTGAAAGGAGCAAAGGCTCCTGACCGTTGCCCCTCCAATATGCCTACATTTTTATACCTGTAACTTAGAATAGGCATATTGCTAGTGAAAGAACTAAATTATATTTAGTTAAGGCAGCTCATGAAGAGTTTCAGCTCATTCTGGTATCCATACCACTGTATCAGTGCTACAACAATGGTACTGGTGGCCATACTTACTAATGTTACCAAAGAAAATAGGAAAACTGAGTGCAGCAGGGTAACACTTGTCAACAAATTAAACATTTAACTATTATAAGACACGCACCTACTCCCTTACTACCTCAGATAAACCATTTGGGGAATATACCTTGATCATTCTGGTCCATTACAGAGTGTCACTCAATAAAAGCACATTTTGGTTCCTGCTCTAGATTGTTTGGGTTGGGCCATAAAAAAACAGGCACTGCTCGAGCAGTCATAAAAGGCTTTTAGTGTCTTGTTGTAATGGGAGCAGTTCATAACTTTCATCCAGACAAAGGTCCTTGTGGCACCACAAGGCCTGGCTGCAGTCAAGGAGAAACAGAGGCCACGGATCAGAGCAATTGGAACAGTGGCCCGTATGGACAAAAACAGCCGCCCCGAGCAGTGACTGGATCTGGCTGCCTTGAGACGAAAAAGAGCAAGTTGAGCACCCCTAACTGCACTGTACTGGGACTCAAGTTGTTATGGGGGGTCTGGGATTGAGTAGTTTGTGGCTCCCATCAATGCCAGTGAGGGACCTGTGCTGTGCTAGTGTGGACCACAGCGAGGGGCAGCCAGCAAATAAAATCTTGAGGAAAGTTGCCCACCAGACTTGGCATGGAACCCTCCCTTGCCCCAACAGCTAAATGATAATTATGGGAGGGTCCCAGAATAGCAGACTGGAGAAGCTTCCATCCAAGATCCATAAGGAAAATAGGACCCATATCACAATGAGTATCACCAAAAAGAGGCCAGCATGCAGACATGCCCAAAACCAAGTGGCTCAATCGTCCCACGTTAAAGAGTGCACATCAGAAGTGAAGAGGCCACCATGTATACTTATCGAGGTGCCTGACTGACCAATGGCAGCACCTGCCATAAACAAAGGACAGTGACCGAGGTAAGGGGGTGGGGGGAGCACCCTAAGAGGAGCCAAGCTCCGAGAGCAGAACATCCATGGAAAGGGGCTGATACAGAAGAGGCCACAAAGGTCCCAGACAATGGGCTGCCCATAACAGATGCCAAAGTGAGGGGTCACATGCACAGAACAACTATCTCAAGGACAGTCCTATGGTGAGAAACTTGGTTGGTGTATGCACATGGTGCAAGGAGAGCACAACACTGAGGGAAAAGCTTAAAAGGTGTGACTACACAGAGCCTTATTCAAGAATATAATGGGGTACTGTGCTACACTGGACGGCCCCCACCACCCCTTTGGACTTTACCCACAAACAGTGCAGATTGTCCTTCCATCCCACCAGCTGAAGGCAGTAGCAGCAGCAACAATGAGGGTCCACGTGATGTGGATCTACATTAGAGGGGGAAATTCACACACTGCAGACCACTTCCTCCAAGAGAAGAGCAAAGAAGAGGGTGAAGCCGACAGGACCGGGTTGATACCACCAAGGTAAAGCAGCACTGCTACTACTACTACTATTACTAGGGGCACTAGAAGTTGAAGTGGGTGTATTCGTGGTGGTAGGTTCAGGGACTTTACCTGGACAGGGCTTATCCCCTGGACTATGGCCTTTACCTCTGCACACATAGCACCAATGCTTTTTATTGTGTGTAGAAGAGGAAGAAGTTTTATCCCCACCTCCAGAAGAGTGTTGTGGACCTGAAGAGTAGTCTTTACTTATGTTTGTCCCCAGGCTTGTCCTGAGATTTTGCACCATCTTTCTTCTTTTCTTTGTCACCCCCTGTATGAGCTTTTCTGCTCACCCTTGCTCTGACCCATTTGTCTGCCATCTTTCCCAATTCTTGGGGAGAGGTCAGACCGGAGTCTACCAAGTACTGGTAGAACAAATCAGACACAACTATTCAAAATATGCTCTCCCAAAATCAGATTATATAGATCCTCATAGTCAGACACTTTGCTGCCATGTAACCAACCTTCTAAAGCTTTGACAGCACAGTCCACAAAGTCAACCCAATTCTGGGGGGATTCTTTCATGGTTTCCCTGAACCTGTATTGCTCTGTGGTGAGCCCAAAACCATCTATGAGTGCATGTTTAAGAATGTCATAATTGTCTGAATCCTCCTCCCTAACAGTGAGGAGTCTGTCCCTCCCTTTATCAGAAAAGGACAACCAAAGAATAGCAGCCTACTGCCTATGAGGGACCCTCTGAACTCTACAGGCCCTCTCAAGTGCAGCAAACCACTTTTTGATATTGTCCCCCACCTTGCATGGAGGAACAACTTTATGTAAGTTTGAGTCAATGGGGTCCTCCCTGACCCCATAACCTCTGAAACTGCTGTTGCTGCTGCCACGATGGGGAACTAACCCCATCTCCTGTCTTTCCCTTTCCACAGCTAAGGCCTCCCTATCTAGGACCAGCTGTTGCTGCTGCATCCTCAGCCTGGCCTCCTCCAATCTCAGCTTTCTGAGCTCTCCGTCTATGGAGTCATCAACTGGAGGGGATGTGTGGGATCCCTCAGAAACTGAGGTGACATGGGAATATGCAGAAGCAGATCTTTTCCTAGCTTTGGTAACCCTAGTGACCTGACCTCTAGGTGTGAAGGGAGTTCTAACTATATGTGAACCCCTTCCACAGCCAGCTACAGTAGATGGTTTGCTAGGGGGGAAGATTGTCAAGAGCCCTCCCCTGAATCTTCAGGCTGATTCTCTGAATCTAAAGGGTTAGAATTCCCCTCCCTCTCCTCCTCATGATTACCAGACTACTCCTGGTCATCCTGGAGAAGGAGACTTAAAGGAAATTCTTGTTAGGGTTCTTCCCTACCTCTAGGATTCTCTCTGGGCAAAGTCCCCTTAAGACTTTGAAAGTCAGGTTCTCACAGAGTTCCCACGACTTCAGGTGTGGCCTCAGAGGAAGATATGGTAGTGAGTCAGAGTAAAGTGAAAGAAAAGAAAAAGACCTACTCTACCTAACTTTCAGTCTTTTTAGAAAGAAAGGGAAAATACTAGGTAAACTTTTGTATAGCTCTAGGTATAGAGAACATTTTCCTGTGGAATGCACATGTGACAGTGATAAGGCAATAGCAAGTACTTATCCCACCGCAGCCACCATGGTAGGAGGCTGGCCTGTTATGTAGAGGGTACCAAAGGTACTTATACCTTAAACCAGGTCCAGTTATCCCTTATTAGTAAAATGTAGTCAGTGTCTAGCAGCTAGGCTGTCAAGAGGTAGCTGTAGCTGAGCAACCAAGGGTAAACTAGGAGACATGCAAAGCTCTTGCAATACCTCTGTAGTCACAGTACTCGCACACATGAAAGAAAATACTCAATGTTACAAAAATAAAGGTACTTTATTTTGGTGACGCAAATGCAAAAATACCTTAAAGACTATACTCCCTTAGGAGGTAAGTAATATACACAATATATACACCAGTATCCAAAAACCGGTAAGTACACAGTCAGAAAACAGTGCAAATAGTGAAAATCACAATTGGTTGGAAAGGGCCTAGGGGGAACACAAACCATATACTAAAATAGTGGAATGCGAAAGTCTGTTTCCCACCTAGGCAAGTGTGGCGTGTAGAGGGCACTGGGAGTGTAAGAAAACACCAAAGGTAAGTAATAGAACCCACCCCAGAGCCCAGGAAAACATGAGTAAATCACAGTAAGTTTCCTGAAACACACAAGAAGTTGTGACAGAAGATTATGAAAGAACCAGAAGAGACTGCAAGATACCCACAATGGATTCCTGGACCTGAAGACCTGTGGAAGAAGGGGACCAAGTCCAAGAAGCACTGAAGAATCCAGGGAGAACAGGAGCCCCTGCTAACCTGGATGAAGGTGCAAAAGAAGAGCCACCAGTGAGAAGACAGTCAGTTATGCACCAAAGAAGACAGATGTGGGTTCCTGGTTGGTGCAGAAGATGTCCCACGCCAAATGGATGACTGCAGTCTGGGTTGAGTCTCTGGAATTCGCCAACAAGCCTTGGCACACACAAAGCTCGAGGTTGAAGGAAAGTGGCGCTGCCTGGGACCAGGGGGACCTGCTGGCCTTTACCCGGGAGGGAGAGACTGAGTTGCTGAGAGCCCCCATCTGAGCCCTCAGAAGACCAGGCAGCATGCACAGGAGTCCCACAGCACGGGGACAAAGAAGGTGCAAATGGAGGCCCACACAGCACGACACAAAGGGATCCCACACCACCGGAGAACCACTCAGGAAGCTGTGCTTCACAGGATGGAGTGCTGGGGGCCTAAGCTGTGCTGTGCACAAAGAACTTCTTGGAAGGTTGAGCACAAGTCTTGGCACCTGCAAGACACTCGTTGCACGGGGGTATTGTTTTGCGTGGGGAGGCAAGCTGTTACCTTCACCAAAGCTGGACAGCTGGACCTTGGGACTGTCGGGGTCACTTTAGTCCACCACCCCTGTTGCTGGATCCATGCTCATCTGGCGGGGGACCTACGCCACTGGTTGTCTGTGCAGATAGGTGCCTGCTGAATCAGGAAAGTAACTTTCACTCCATGGGAGATCCTTCAGCTCTTCTGATGCAGGCTGAAGACAGGCAGTCCTCGGAGGATGCAAGACCTGGAAACTGTTGCAGTAGCTGGCAGGAGCTGAAGTTACAATGTTACAGAAGTCGTCTTTGCTTCTCTGTTGCAGTTTGTAGAGTTCCTGGAAGGTTCAGCTGCGGTTCCGTCACTAGAAAATGAGGTAAAAGTATGCAGAGGATTCCTGCTAGAGTCTTGTAATCCAAATCTGCAGAAACACCCAGACGAGAGACCCTAAAGAGCCCTGATAGGGAGATTGGTCACCTAACTAGGTAAGCACCTTTCTGGGGAGGACTCTGATGTCACCTGCAGGCACTGGCCACTAATGATGCTCCCAGAGTGCCCCACCACGTTGGAATCCAAGGTGGCAAAACCCAGGGACACTCTGGAGCAGCTCTGGGCACCAACCCTGGGGTGGTGACAGACAGGAAAGTAGTCACTCCCCTTTCCTTTGTACAGTTTCACGCCAGAGCAGGGACCGGGGGTTCCTGAACTGGTGTAGACTAATTTATGGAAGGAGGGCACCATCTGTGCCCTTCAAAGCATTCCCAGAGGCTCTGGGAGGCTACCCCTCCCATGCCTGTAACACCTATTTCCAAAAGGGAGAGGGTATAACCCCTTTATCCCTAAGAAAATGCTTTGTTCTGCCTTCCTGGGCTTGAGCTGCTCAAGCAACCGGAGGGCAGAGACCTGTCTGAGGTGGCAGCAGCTGGGGCTGCCTGGAAAACTTCAGAAGGCTGGTATGGCAGTACTGGGGGTCCACTGTGGAGTCCTTAGAGTGCAACCAACCAACCAACCAACACTAGAATCAGTATTGGAGTACAACTCCCAGTTAGACACCTTACATGGCCATATTCAGAGTTACCATTGTGAAGCTGGACATAGGTATTGACCTACGTCCAGTGCACGCATAAAATGGCATCCCCGCACTCATGAAGTCTGGGAAAATGGTCCTGGATGACGTGGGGGCACCTCTGCTAGTGCAGGGGTGCCCTCACACACAGGTACTTTGCACCCAACTGTAAGGGTTGGAAGGCCCGACATATAGGTGACTTATAAGTGACCTGGTGCAGTGTAAATGGCTGTGAAAGGGTGCATGCACCATTTCACTCAGGCTGCAATGGCAGTCCTGCAGAAGCCTCTGCAGGGGCTCCCTATGGGTGGCAAAAGTAATGCTGCAGCCAATAGGGATCCCCTGGAACTCCAATGCCCTGGGTACCTAGGTACCATATACTAGGGACTTATAAGGGGGCATCAGCATGCCAATTTGGGATGAAATACTGGGTTACCAGTATGTAATGACCAATTTGGGAACAGAGAGAGCATAAGCACTGGGGTCCTGGTTAGCAGGATCCCAGTGACACAGTCAAGCATACTGACAAAAACAGTGAAACATACTGACAAGTAGGCCACAAACCATAAGCACTGGGGTCCTGGCAAGCAGGATCCCAGTGCCAGTCAAACACACTGACAAACAGGCAAAAATGGGGGTAACCATGCTAGAAAGAGGCTACTTTCTCACACTAGAAGGTAAATGATCTAACGTCTTCTTGATCGAGCAGGCCCACAAAGTGCTGGGCAGAACTCTTCACCCCGAGACCCCACTGAGATCAGTGGTAGCGCACCTCTTTAGTTAGAGACTGAGATAATGTGCTTCAGATAACCCAGAACAAGGGTCCATAGTGCATACAAAATGAAACTGTTAATATTTACCCAGACTATAGATGACGTTCCGAGACAGCAAGGTTCCTTTATGGCGACCAAAAGTCCGGTTCAACAATTTTAAATACTCACTCTTGTACCCTACCAAACTGCAAGTTTCCAATACAGAAGGAAGTAATTACTTCAAGACACCCATGGCTGCTTGTGAATTGCTGAAAACTAAGGGAGAGTTGCAACCGGACTCACACCCCCATCGGACACCCAATGGCATACACAGGAATCCCAACGAAGGCAATGCAGGAGATCCAGAAGGAGACCATCAAAGAACCAGGTAGCATGGGAGCAAGGAAAGGAGGTAACTGAACCAGAACTCTGCTGTAGCTCAGAGGAGCGGTCCTCAGGATCCATGGCAGACTCAGAGGGTCCATAGACGAGACCATAGCAGACACTGAACTACAAGTTGGGTGGAGCCAGATGATGGCTTATCAAGTTATTTAACATGAAGATCAATCCTTTATATGCTATAATTTGTTCTTACCATTTGGGGTGTCAACAAGATAGTGGAACTGTAGAAGGGATAGAGAGTCAGAGTGGAAGATTGCATAAGTGGCAGGGGGTCAGGGCAGTGACGACAACAGCAAAGCAAGCCGCTGCACATTTACAGACTTATATGACCAAGGACAATTGGCTCCGCCAAGATCAGATGCAACATCTTCTAGTTTATTGTTTATAGTCATGGACTTATTGTAATCTGGATCTATTCCGAGGTGCCGCTGGAGATTTTCAGGAGACCAGAAAATGCAGAGAGAAAGCTATGTTGCAATCGAAGGTACACTAGATGGGGTGGCATTTAATGCCTCCACTCCCAATAGCAACCACACACAATTCTTTGATAGCCTCCCTCCCTCAAGTTGTGCACGACCTAGAAGCACCTAGCCTTTTTTTTGGGAGGGGGGGAGGTGATTAACTACGCACTCAATATTACACTGGATAGACCAAACCCTTCACTACAGGGCGTGGCAAGCATGAGGATTGCGAACTCCCTCCAAGCATGGATGAGACTGATAGTTACTCAACATGCAAAACATGGATCCTCAACTTGAATGGTCTTACTACTACCACCACCATGTACATCACCTACACACCTGGATTGATTAGTTGCTTTGCAACACGCAATGGCCCAGCATATACTCACCAAGTATTTATGGTGCAATCATAGTCCACTCATGACGGCAGTGCAATGGGGTGGACGCCTGGCCCAGATACCCATTTGGAATCTGCAAACATAAGCAATACATGATCCCACATTCCGTGCCATAACTGGGATGCATAAAGATTAATATTTCAAGGTTCCAAGTCCAGCAGAGGGGTGGAATTGGAGCATTTAAGTCACTGATCCACAGGCTGTGTATCAAAAGCGACTATGGGGTGCGGACCACCAACCACAATTAGCCCAATTGAACACACCATAAGAGAAAGTAAGGTGGATGCAGGGTTGGGGCCTTATGATGCCATGACCTTAGAAAAGAACAGAGAATCTTGAGGGACACATTGGCTATATGTTCTTTGTGTTTTATTTTACCCAAACAGCCAGAGGGCAACAAAGCAGAACACTTGTTAGCGTGGCTCCAGAGGGTAGGGGTAGGTATAACACGGTTGGATACTATAAAAGCCCTCAATTGAGTCATCACCAATACAAAAGCCAATATTAACAGTTTTCCTAGACTTCTATAATACACTATACATTGCACTGGAGGGAAAAGATGGTTCCTCCTGCCATATATAGAGGGGATCCCCATACCATGCATTGCCCCATTCCAGTGACATGACCTAAATGAGCTGTCCATGATAGAGGAGATCCGTACCTCAAATGATCAACTGGCCTGGCACACAAATCCCCAGGAAATGATGATCTCCCAATGGATTTCTATTCAACATACAGGGTAAAACTGGCACCAAAGTTATTACAGATGTACCAATATTCAAGGGAGATGGAATTCTCCACCCAAACCACCAGAGGTGCTGATCGTAGGGTTACTCAAACCAGGGTGTGACCCACTGGAGGTGGGTTATTTAGCAGAGCCCTATCTATTAAAAACAGACTATAAAATACTAGAGAAAGTTATTGCTAACATATTTCTTCCCAGACTAACATCCCTGGTCCCCCTAGCTTAAAATGGTTTTATACCCAGCCATGATAGGTTTATAAATCTGAGAAGCTTGTTCTGCCTCATAGTGGAAACACTATAAGATGGCAAATAGCCATGGCACTGGATAGTGAAAAAGCCATTAATACCCTGGGATGGCCTTACATAATGAAGGTAATTGAAGAAATGGGCAGGGAGGGGCATCAGGCAATGGATATTCCTCATTTATTCCATACCGATGGTCAGTATACATCCAGAGATTTCTTACTCATCTGACATTAGAAGCACCAGATGGGGTTGTCCACTATCCCAGGTATTTGCTCTTGCCGTGGTGTCATTGGCTAGACTATTCAAGCAAAGAGGGGGGTGTTGAGTGGAGACTCATAGGAAACAGTGTCACTATATGCAGAGAACACACTGATTTATCTATGGGACATGCATAAATATTAGTTAATGAGGATGCTAGATGACTTTAGCACACTCTGGCCTGATATTGAACTGGCCCAAAACATGCCTGTTACGCCTCAGAAGACTATTGGCGGATTACTGCAATTGGGCCCCCAAATGAAATCTTGATACCCTGGAGTCAACATATTACTCTGATGAAGGCAAAATAAATGGAAATGTGGGGGCAGCACTGGCTGAGACAATCAAGCTTCTGGAAATCCTTACCATTCTCGCAGATGGTCAAGAGAGCAATCGCAAAGATGCTGGTCTTACTTCGACTACTGTATGTCACTGCTCGGCACTCCCAGTGCTGCTGATAAGGATCTTTTCCACAACAGCCTACTGTTCAAACTGATATGGGGATGGGAAGGAAAAGGGTGGGTCTCTAAAAATGATTAAACCTGTTGGACAAGGGGAATTTAATGCCTTACAATATGAACTATACTGTGCAGCAATCCAATTGCATGGCCAAAGCAATCAATATCTCAAGCTGTTAACCTGGAGAAGGTACCTATAAGGAGGGATATTGGGAAGGTGATCATGTAGTTAATTAAACCGTAAGTTACCCAGGATTGCCAAATACTTTTCACATAAATACATGTAGACCATAGGGGGGTCCACCTCACCATATTCACTTATTGTCCCACTCTGCGCAAACCTCAACTGTAGGAAGATACCAAACCACCATAACACTACGACTTAGACAGAAGTAGGTTTAGTCGCAAGGGAAAATATATGGAAAATGTCACTTACCCAGTGTACATCTGCTCATGGCATGAGACGCTGCAGATTCACATGCTGTGCACATCCCGCCATCTAGTGTTGGGCTCGGAGTGTTACAAGTTGTTTTTCTTCGAAGAAGTCTTTTTGAGTCACGAGATCGAGGGACTCCTCCCCTTTTGGCTCCATTGCGCATGGGCGTCGACTCCATCTTAGATGGTTTCCCCCATCGAGGGTGAGGTAGGAGTTGTGTATATAGTAATAGTGCCCATGCAATGGAGTAAATATGTATGTACATAATGTGTTTAAAAGTAATATATTTACAAATTTACAAATGTACAAGTCTAATTTTTTCTCAAATTAAAACGGCTCCAGGCTCCCGGGGAGGTGGGAGGGCGCATGTGAATCTGCAGCGTCTCATGCCACGAACAGATGTACACTGGGTAAGTGACATTTTCCGTTCGATGGCAAGTGTAGCTGCAGATACACATGCTGTGCATAGACTAGTAAGCAGTTATCTCCCCAAAAGCGGTGGTTCAGCCTGTAGGAGTTGAAGTTGTTTGAAATAAAGTTCGTAGTACTGCTTGTCCTACTGTGGCTTGCTGTGTTGTTAACACATCCACGCAGTAATGTTTGGTAAATGTATGAGGCGTAGACCATGTGGCTGCCTTACATATTTCAGTCATTAGTATGTTTCCAAGAAAGGCCATGGTAGCACCTTTCTTTCTAGTTGAGTGTGCCTTTGGTGTAATAGGCAGTTCTCTTTTTGCTTTTATAGAACAGGTTTGAATACATTTAACTATCCATCTGGCAATGCCTTGTTTGGATATTGGATTCCCTGTATGAGGTTTTTGGAATGCAACAAACAATTGTTTTGCAAATTTGTTTCGTTCTATCTATGTAGTACATTAGTGCCCTTTTAATGTCTAATGTATGTACCGAATCTGGTTCTGAAAAGAATACTGGGAGTTCCACTGTTTGATTTAAGTGGAACTGTGATATGACTTTAGGTAAGAATTTAGGATTTGTTCATAGAACTACTTTATGAATATGTATCTGAATAAAGGGTTCTTGTATAGTAAATGCTTGCATTTCACTTGCTTTTCTGAGAGATGTGATAGCTATCAGAAAAGCAACTTTCCCTGTTAAGTACTGTATGTCACATGACTGCATGGGTTCAAAAGGTGGACCCATAAGTCGTGTTAAGACAATGTTGAGATTCCACGAAGGAACTGGTGGTGTTCTTGGTGGGATAATTCTTTTCAGACCCTCCATAAATGCTTTTATTACTGGGACCCTGAATAATGAAGTTGAGTGCGTAATTTGCAGATAAGCTGAAATTACGGTGAGATGTATTTTAATGGATGAAAAAGCTAACTGACTTTTGTAAGTGCAGTAGGTAGCTGACGATGTCTTTAGCAGATGCGTGTAATGGTTGAATTGGATTATTATGGCAGTAATAAACAAATCTTTTCCACTTATTTGCATAGCAATGTCTTGTGGTTGGTTTCCTAGCTTGTTTTATGACCTCCATATATTCCTGTGTAAGGTCTAGGTGCCCAAATTCTAAGACTTCAGGAGCCAAATTGCTAGGTTCAGCGATGCTAGATTTGGGTGTCTGATGTGTTGAGTTAACAGATCTGGTCTGTTTGGTAGCTTGATATGGGGCACTACTGAGAGGTCTAGTAGTGTTGTGTACCAAGGTTGTCTTGCCCAAGTTGGTGCTATTAGTATGAGTTTGAGTTTGTTTTGACTCAATTTGTTTACTAGATATGGAAGGAGTGGGAGAGGGGGAAAAGCGTATGCAAATATCCCTGACCAACTCATCCACAACGCATTGCCCTGAGAGTGAGCCTGTGCGTACCTGGATGCAAAGTTTTGGCATTTTGCGTTTTCTTTTGTTGCAAATAGGTCTATTTGCGGTGTTCCCCACCTTTGAAAGTAAGTTTTTCGTATTTGGGGATGAATTTCCCATTGGTGGATCTGTTGGTGATCCCGAGAGAGACTGTCTGCTAACTGGTTTTGAATTCCAGGTATTAACTGCGCTATTAGGTGAATGTGGTTGTGAATCGCCCAATGCCATATTTTCTGTACCATGAGACACAA